>NC_029793.2:46295584-46331839 GCF_000816755.2 Arachis ipaensis | reverse complement strand
GGACATCTGTAGCTCAAGTTATGGCCCTTTGAAGGAGGCATGGTCATGCTGTAAACGCCCAAGTTTTAACTTAGCGAAAATTCTTGCTTCCAAGCCAAGTTTTTCACGATAAAGCTAAGTTCACTTAGTGAACTGAGCTTTGTGATGCTGATTGTGAAACTTCCTTGATTTGGTCATGGGCCACGCTTTTAAAAGCGTGGCCTAAGGCTCCAAAGTGTGCTCCAACTTCAAAGTGTGCCCCAAAGTTCTTTTTTTCTCCTTTTTAGCTTATTTTGTGCTTCTTTGCTTCTTTTTCTTCTTATTTCCTACCAAATTTATAAAATTAAAAGAACAAGGAAATATACCATTTAAGCATAAAAGAATGCAATATTTAAGCACTAATTATCAATTTCTTGTATGAAAAAGCATAGAAAAACATGACATGATGACATGTCATCAGTAGCCATGGGTTGTACGGAACTACCCATCTATTGTCAACTGTGACATTTTGGTTAATTGGTACTGGTGTGTCGAATTGTCGCTTATATTGCGGATATGAGTCGTCACCTCTTTGTATTTCTGCTGCGAACTCTTTTGGGTAGTTGTATTTACATTGGCCATTTTTCATACAGGGTGAATATTGATCAGGTGTTCCGCAAGGACCATGAATCATATGTTTTAGCACTGCATCATGTAGGTGTGGCTCTACTCCTTTAGATGGTATCTTTGCACGTACCAAACTATCATAATGCTCCGGGTCAATTAACTTGTCATTGTTTTCTAAGATTAGCAACATATGTACATGTGGCAACCCTCTTTTTTGAAACTCAGTGACATAAATATAGCTCTTCACCTTTCCCAAGACACCCTTAGTAATTACATCCTCTTTCAGCTGTTCAAATTTGGCTCGAAAATTTCTTGTTGTTAGATCTGGATGATCTTATGGAGTTTGAACTGGGTTGAGTTCTGAAGTTATTTCAGTCCAAGATGGATTGCATGTCATTGTGAGAAAAATATATGGCTTGCCCTATTTAAGAACAATCGCAATTCCATCTTCATATCGTTGGGTCATGTCGCAACGGCTACCAATGAACGACGATGGTAATATTGTTCTTTTTCTTCCAACATTTTCTGGATACAAATATAGAGAGAAATATTATTAGTTTTAATAATTATTTTGGCTAATTCTTAATGATTTACGAAGTAGCAATTAGATACAACAATATTTACCTGCATTGGTTTTTCTTGTGTGCAAGGCATCTTATAAGCCTTGGTATAATTCAGCCCGTAATTTCTTCTATCTAGTTCGAACCATCTTAACTTTCCGGTTTCAATTTTCACATAGTTATCAATAACATATTGTTGTAGTAGTCGCCCTGCTTGCAATACGGTGGAATGATCATCTGGACGGATCTACAAATTTTTAAGAATTTGCAAAAGAATTAGATACATTGAACAATTTTTTGGCAGAATTTTATTGAAGTCTATACTGCGTAGGAAATGGGGTTTTGTACCTGGAGCATATAGCTATTATATGTTCGGCATGATACTTTGCCACCACTTTGACTTCGAGTATTGATATCCCATCCATGAGTTCCAAATGGAAAAAGAAGATATTGTAGTGGATCGTAATAGCCAACGAATTTCTGAATCCTTCGTAGGCTACCAGTATGAGTTTGCACCCTAACATCTCTCCCACGAATCATTGTTTCAACGTCATCACCAATAATTATAGCTGCTATCTGCGACGCAGTTGGAAGACTATATTGTGGGTGATTAGCAGATCGCTCTCTAATGACCAAACTACACTCATGTACATCTGACCGTTGTGCAAGCTGGCGAAACATATGGAGAAAAGGATTATACCAGTGTAGCAATTGTTGTAACTTGAAAACCAATATTTCATGTAGTTGTGTGTTCTCCAGCATCCTATTTTGTAACTCGTGCTTAGTATCATATATGTACAGTTGCAAAAAATGTGGTCGCGTGCCCTGATCCGGATAAAATCCCCCTATACTGTGATATATTGAGCCTTGAGCACGAAATGTATATATACCACGACTTGTTACAGATAGTTGTTCGTCTATGTGCACACCACACGAAGTGGAGGAAAATACATGATTGTATCCACGAATATGTTTTCTAAAATGGTTTCCTTCTGCAGATGGGTCCAGGAAGATTTCAAGCAATTCTTGAGGAGCATTTACTCGGGGAAGAGAGACTTTTCCCCCATTACAGCACATCTCGAACGTTTCACGGTGAAATAGACGTGCGCTATAGTAATGACATGTCCTTGGGATTGGTAGCGGAGCTCGAATTATTATTGCATCCTCTTGAAAATTGCGTGCACAGTTGTGGGATGTTCGAATATTTTGTCTAATTTCTGTACTCGTATTAAATTTACATATATTTGGTTACATTCATAATGAAAATCAGAAAATGATTAATTTGTAACAACTAAAAAAATAGTACTTTGGTGATTATAAATACAAAGAATTACTTCCATTATAGTGATCATAAAAAAGGGATGAGTAACTATCAAATATTTAAGTGATGTTTCAATAATTTTTTTAATTTTGTTACATTGTATAATATTGTGATATTGTTTGACTTTATTTTTTCAAATTTTGTTATTCAGATGTATTTAACAACCATAATTATAAAATATTTTATTTTATTCTTTATAAAGATGTTTTTTATTCGTTAAATAAATGTTTTTATTCTTTTAATTATAAAGAAATATTATTTATTGTGTAGAAAAATAGTTTTATTCCTTTTTTTAATAAAATCATTTTGTTTAAAACTTTTTATTCGAGACTGTTATAACCAAGTTAAAACCAAATACGATCCATAACAACATTATATTATTTTCAATATTTATTATTTTCTTATTCCATTATATGTTTTGAGTTATATGTTAACATTATGTTTATTATGGACTAATTTTTATAGATTAAATAGTCAATACAATATATTTTGAGTCTGAAATAAATAAAAGTTTTTTAAAAATGCTATCTTTATATATCATAATTTTTTTTTTGTTTAAAGTTCTCAGTTACATCAGTTGTCTTATAGCATTTTTTAGTTAATTATCTTATATAGGGTATGACGATTTTTGCCTTTGGCTAAA
The DNA here is from genome assembly GCF_000816755.2 of Arachis ipaensis. Classification (NCBI taxonomy): domain Eukaryota; kingdom Viridiplantae; phylum Streptophyta; class Magnoliopsida; order Fabales; family Fabaceae; genus Arachis; species Arachis ipaensis. Next base: position 46,328,730 of record NC_029793.2, on the reverse strand, counting down.
TTTTTTAGTTTGTATGTTTTGTTTCATGTTTTAAATGTTTAGATATTACTGGTCGAAGTAATACAATTGAAGATAATATTGGTTCATATTTCATTTGTTCTATTACTTCTAATTATTTTTATTTTGTATGCTTTTGCCTAGAGTTATCATTTTAATTTTTTACTATTCATTTTATTTCCTAAAATATATTTTATTTAATTATTTTATTTTGTCATATTTGTGTGAATTATAACAAAACGATTCAACAAAATATAAAGTTTTTTAAATTAACTAATTTTTCGTTTTTGCTAAAGTTTACATATTTTTCATTTTAATTGGCAAATAAATATTTTAAATATCATTTTGGTTTTTATAAAAAATTTTGTATATAGATTTTAATTTTTTTTGTTAGGCACTGTCACTCTTTTTTTATAATTGGTTCTTGTAATGATCTTAAATAAATAAAATTTTTAACATTAATTATGCTCATACTTAATGTTTACTATGAATACATTAATATGCTAACATATAAGGATAAAATAATAATTTTTTTATAAATTTATTTATCTATTAAAATTGTGTCACAATACTAAATATATAAAGAAAAAAAGTATAATACTAAAGGAATATTTTATTTATTCTTATAATAATATTATTTAGGACAATAATGAAAGGTTTATTGAATCAAAAATTAAGGAAAAATAAATTACTCTTAATTAAATATAAATATACAGGAGTCCTACCCATATTTATTACCATTCGGTCTATTACTTGAATCAGTTTCGCTTTTACTATGAGTATCTAAATATTTAAAAATTTATTATTAAATTAAAAATAATGTATGTTGAGAACTTAAGAGTACATTTGATAGATAAATTACAGATAAATAGTACTAAGAATACATTAACATAGAGATATTGTAAAAATAATTCAAATTAAATGGCAAACTAAATTGTAGAAAAAAATTAAAAAAAATATACTAGAATTATCCACTAAGTTTTTTTTGTTACAGAGGCAGAAAATTTAATAACAAATATGTTATTAAACATTGAACATATATATTTTTCTTATATAAGTAAAAACGTTAAGATAAATCTAAAGTAATTTCTGAAAATAAATATAAATATAAATATACAGGATTCCTACCCATATTTGGACTATTCGGTATATTACTTGAACCAGCTCCGTTGTTATTGTGAGTATCTGTATACGTAGAAAAATTAATATTAAGATGAAAATAATGTAATTTGATAATTTAAGGGTACAATCAAGAGATAAATTATACATAATTGGTACTAAGTACAGTAACATAGATATATCGTAAAAAAAATTCACCTTAAATGATGAACTAACAACATAAATTTATTAATGGGAAGTATTACTTAGAGTACTGATAAACTACTATTTCATGGTTTATCTTGTGCTCAATTGAGTGGTTTTTATCAAGTCCTTGCACACTTATTCATATGATTTGCATGATTTTTACAATCCTTTCCTAGTTTTGTTCTATGGTTGAAAACTTGCTTCCTAGAAGTCTTTAATTTGTGTATTTTAATTCTCCTTTATACCATTTGATGTCGTGATCCGTGTGTTAAGTGTTTCAGGCTTTATAGGGTAGGAATGGCTTAGAGAATGGAGAGGAAGCTTGCAAAAATGGAAGGAACACAAGAAACTAAGGAGATAACCAGCGAGCATCGACGCGAACACATGGCTCACGCGTGTGCGCGATATGAAGAAATTTGCAGCGACGCATGCGCGTGCCTGAGGCGTACGCGTTGATTGGAGTTTGCACAAAGACGCGTGCGCGTGCCTGACGCATACACATGACACAACAAGATGACCAGTGACGCGTACGCGTGACTAACGCGTACGCGTGCCATGCGCGATCTGCAAAAAAATCAAAAAATGCTGGGGGCGATTTTGGACCGAGTTTTGACCCAGTTTCTAGTCCAGAAACACAGATTAGAGCCAGGGAACATGCAGAGACTCAACACACATTCTCATTAGCATAGTTTTTAGTTTTAGATCTGAATCTAGAGAGAAAATTACCCTTCCTCTAGGTTTTCTTTACATTCATAGTTTTATAGTTTTATGCTTTTGCCTTGGATATTGAGAGAGTCATCACCTCCGTTGAAGTTACTATTCTAGTTTGTTTTCTTTTTCCTTTACTCTTTTAGTTACTTATTAATCCTGTTCAGATAATTATGTTGCATTTTGGATTTATTAATACAGAGAATTACTTTTTCCTTTAATTGATTTTCAATCCCTATTTATTTAATTTATCATGTCTTCTTCTTATATTTTTATGAGCGTTGTATTCATGTCAGTGGAGTAGATTCCCTACTTGACATGGGGTTGATTAAAAGGAGACACTTGAGTTGGAATGCTTAAGTGATCAGTTAAATTGGAAGTTGTTGGCTAATTCTGTATTTACTAACGCTAGACCTTCCCAAGGGAGAGGACTAGGATTTGCGAATAAGAGTTATCTCAATCACTTGACTTTCCTTTATTTAGTAAGGGATAACTAAGTGAAAAAAATAACCTCTTTATTCTACACTTGAGAGAAATTCCAACAAGGATAGAACTTCCAATTAATCATTCTTTCAGTCAAGGCTTTTTATTTCGAATAATATAAATCCCATTTAATTTTCGTTGCATTAAATTACATTTATTTATTTTCTGTCATTCAACTCTCAAAAATTTCTCGGAAAACTCATGATTAATAAGATAGCACCCTTTTGTCAACTCGTTGGGAGACGACCTGGGACTCATACTCCCAGTATTTTTATTCTAACACAGTTTACCTAGATTTGCGCCAGAATTCTTATCTTTTCTTCCCCAATCCTAATTCTTTCTTCTCCCTTCTTACTTCTTTTTTCTTCCTTCTTTCTTCTTTATTCCTTCTTACTTTTTACTTCTTTTCCTCTTCATCTTATTCTTCAAGGTTCTTTTCTTCTTCCCTTTTTACTTTTCCATTATTACTTTTATTTATGTGTTCTTCTTCTTTTTCTTTTTACTTTCATTATCTATGTTTTCTTTGTCTTTCTTTTTCTTTTTCATCCTTTTAATTGGTGTTAGAAATTTAATTGGGTGATTGTTTTCTTCTATATTTTGCTTGTGAATATATTGAGGCATTGTTTGACAATTAATATTACTTCTTAGGGTTGCTTGCATGTTCAAATTTAATATTTTCAATAACATATTTACCATGCATGCTAAGTGTTTGTGAAAAAGCCCCTATGGCATTATGCATTTTTAATTACTCTGTTCTTCTACTCTAATGCCTGTTTTTCACAAAACTCCTTAAATATTTTATTAATTGAATATAATTGTCAATACAAACGTGCTTCTTAGTTTGTTACGAGTGATAATACATTTAAGTTATTGATGCTTGAGCCATGCTACTCATGCCTTTGCTGGCATGCTAATAAACATCTTGCATTTACTTGCCATTATATGCACTTGCTATATCTCCAGTGATGAACTGATCACATGTAGTCGCGACCATGTGTTAACGTCATCCTTCTTTACCTTGGCATAGATTATCACTTGTACTATCCTCTTCCTTGCTTTAACCTTTAGCTTTACATGTTACTTTCCCTTTCCCTTTTCAGGATGGTCACCAAGAAGGGGAAAGAGAAAGCTACTCCCAAACCACCGACAAGGAGAGGAACAAAAAGAGCACTGACTGTGGAAACATCCTCAACAGCAGTCAAACCAACAACAAAGAGAGTAAAGAGGATCATTAAGATCAATGACACGGAGAAAGCCTTTCTAGCAAGGGACACTGCACGGTTTACTAACCGCTACTGTGAGCAGATGTTTCCCATCCTATTTGAGCGGAAATATAACAATAAACACCTACTCATCCTCCCAACCCACATTGTTGATTTCGTAGAGCCCCGGATTGAGTGCAGACAATGGGGATTCTTATGGAGACAGCCACGGCAGGTTAATCTCTCATGGGTAGTTGAATTCTACTCCAATTTTCATATGCCAACCCTGCAGTCTGTCTATGTCCGTCAGAAGCAAGTCCCCATAACTGAAGAGGCTACTCAAAGAGCTTTAGATCTTCCTCCTGCTCCAGAAGGATTGGACGCATTCCAAGAAGCCTCCTTTAAACGCCAGACATACCAATTTGACTGGGACACCGTCCTCAGAGTTATCGCACAACTTGGCAGCAGATGGATCTATGGATACCATCGATCCTGACCTAAAGGCATATTGAGTTTCAGTACTTACTTTGGAGGCTCGAGTATGGGCACAGATTATGTCCCACTACGTCTTTCCGAGCACTTATGAGTCCTCCTTCACTGCAGACATGGCTATTCTCCTCTGGCGTATCCTTACAGAATAGCCTCTCAATTTACCAAGACACCTCCGGCATGCCATGGGACACGTACAGATTGCGGGCAACCTACCCTTTCCCGCCTTGATTTCAGATCTAGTCTCAGCATCCGGAGTCTCCTATAGAGCTGGGGACACCAAGGCCATGATTTCACAGGATGATCAGTACGTCCCTAACGGAAAGTACATCAGACCCCCAGTAGCCACTACTAGCCGGCCTGCAGACCCGGCCGGAGATATTCCTTCTCCTTCCACATCACAAGCACCTTCAACAAATCAACTACTCATTCAGATACTTGAGAGGTTGGTTCGGCTTGACCGGCAAGCAAAGCGAAGGAAACGCCGTAACAAGCACCGATTTACATACCTCAAGGAGCTGATTGTTGGATTCCACCCACCTGAAGAAGACCCAGACACTCCGGATTCCACTTCCTCTACCAGCATAGGGAGCCATGACAATCCCGATTATGGAGATACTGTTACCAAGCCTCCTTTGTTCCTGACTGATGGCACCGAGGACGGTGCCAATCTTTAATTGTGGGGAGGTCGATCAGTACCCTGATTAATAAGATAGCACCCTTTTGTCAACTCGTTGGGAGACGACCTGGGACTCATACTCCCAGTATTTTTATTCTAACATAGTTTACCTAGATCTGCGCCAGAATTCTTATCTTTTGTTCCTCAATCCTAATTCTTTCTTCTCCCTTCTTACTTCTTTTTTCTTCCTTCTTTCTTCTTTATTCCTTCTTACTTTTTAACATCAGACCCCCAGTAGCCACTACTAGCCGGCCTGCAGACCCGGCCGGAGATATTCCTTCTTCTTCCACATCACAAGCACCTTCAACAAATCAACTACTCATTCAGATACTTGAGAGGTTGGTTCGGCTTGACCGGCAAGCAAAGCGAAGGAAGCGCCGTAACAAGCGCCGATTTACATACCTCAAGGAGCTGATTGTTGGATTCCACCCACCTGAAGAAGACTCAGTCACTCCAGATTCCACTTCCTCTACCAGCATAGGGAGCCATGACAATCCCGATTGTGGAGATACTGTTACCAAGCCTCCTTTGTTCCTGACTGATGGCACCGAGGACGGTGCCAATCTTTAATTGTGGGGAGGTCGATCAGTACCTGACTTCCGGAGGTAATTTCTCTTTCTTAACACCAATAGGTTATTTTTCTTTTGTTAGGATAGGATAGATTGCATAGTAATAGGTATTTTCATGCATGTTCTATTTGGTTGAAAAATAATAAGTTTCCTTTTAAGACCCTATTTATTTTAAAAAAATTTCACTAATTAAAATCAAAATTTTTATGTTAAAACTTGTTTGAAGATTGTAATTTGGAACATGGTTTAGAGCTAGAACACACAACTTGTGAGATTTTAGCTTAATTACATGGTTACACTATTTAACCATAACATTTTATTCTTGTGTGTTTTCTTCCCTATGATTGTAATATATATTTTGTTCCACTCTATATGTCCAATGTTTAATGTGTTTATATGCATGCATATGATTGAGGCCATTATTTGATTATTAGCTTACTTATCCCAAATAGCCTACCCTTCATTTACCTTTGTTAGCCACTTTGAGCATTTTAAACTCTATTTGTTTTATATTTTTCCACATCACTAGCCTTAAGCAGAAAAACAAATTAATTACCCCAAATTGAATCTTTGGTTAGCTTAAGATAGAGATTATGCGTTAATTGAGTGTGGGAAAACTGTGGGAACATGGGTTAATAGGGAATGTGTCATGATAAAATATTGGAAATTTGGGTACCTACTCATGTAAGACCAGAAAAGTAAAAGAAAATCCATGTGCATTGATAAGTTATGTTTATTTTTCTATATATATAAAAAAAAAAACAACCCAAAAATATTCAATTAAATAAATAAATAAGGGGACAAAATTATCCCAATGTTAAGTTAATGAAAAGATCAATGCATAGGTGATACAAATTAAAAGAAAAGTTGATGCATGAGTATGTAATGCAAAAGTGGAAACTTTGGGTAGCTAGGCATGAATTTAGAAGTTATGTAGAGTGTGTGTATAGATGAGAGCTTAGGTTAGTCAAGGATTCAATTTATAGCTCAATTAGCCATATATATATATACCCTCACCCTTGCCTTAGCCCCATTACAACCTTGAAAAGACCTCATGATGTTTGCCTTGATACATTAAATATTTGTTGATTGGTTAGGTGAAGAACAAAGTTTAGAAAGCATGACTAGAGAAGAGTAGAGTGACTACCCTATACACTTGAGTGACTAGAGTGCATATACACCATCAGTGAGGGTTCAATGCTTGATCCTATGTTCCCTGCTTTTACGAGCTATCTTCTTACAAGTTTACTTGTCTTTACTGTATGATTTGAATTAGTTGAATTTGATTTATGTTTGTCTTGAAGAACTTATTTACTTTTAACCAATTAGACAGAATCATCTTAGCATATAGTTGCATTCATACATAGGTTGCATTGCATTGCATGAGTCCTACTTTTTCCTACTCATTTATTTTATCTCCTTGAGCTAAGTATGAGGACATGCTAATGTTTAAGTGTGGGAAGTTTGACAAACCACTATTCATGGTTTATCTTGTGCTCAATTGAGTGGTTTTATCAAGTCCTTGCACACTTATTCATATGATTTGCATGATTTTTACAATCCCTTCCTAGTTTTGTTCTATGGTTGAAAATTTGCTTCCTAGAAGTCTTTAATTTGTGTATTTTAATTCTCCTTTATACTATTCGATGCCGTGATCCATGTGTTAAGTGTTTCAGGCTTTATAGGGCAGGAATGGCTTAGAGAATGGAGAGGAAGCTTGCAAAAATGAAAGGAACACAAGAAACTAAGGAGATAACCAGCGAGCATCGACGCGCACGCATGGCTCACGCGTACGCGCATATGGAGAAATTTGCAGCTACGCGTGCGCGTGCCTGACGCGTACACATGGATTGGAGTTTGCATGAAGACGCGTGCGCGTGCCTGACGTGTACGCATGACACGCCAAGATGACCAGTAAAGCGTACGTGTGACTGACGCGTATGTGTGACATGCGCGATGTGCAGAAAATTTAGAAAATGCTGAGGGCAATTTTGGGCCGAGTTTTAACCCAATTTCTGGCCCAGAAACACAGACTAGAGCCAGGGAACAGGCAGAGACTCAACACACATTCTCATTAGCATAGTTTTTAGTTTCAGATATGAATCTAGAGAGAAAATTACCCTTCTTCTGGGTTTTCTTTACATTCATAGTTTTATAGTTTTATGCTTTTGCCTTGGATATTGAGAGAGTCATCACCTCCGTTGAAGTTACTATTCTAGTTTGTTTTCTTATTCCTTTACTCTTTTAGTTACTTATTAATCCTGTTCAGATAATTATGTTGCATTTTGGATTTATTAATACAGAGAATTACTTTTTCCTTTAATTGATTTTCAATCCCTATTTATTTAATTTATCATGTCTTCTTCTTATATTTTTATGAGCGTTATATTCAGGTCAATGGAGTAGATTCCCTACTTGAGATAGGGGTTGATTAAAAGGAGACATTTGAGTTGGAATGCTTAAGTGATTAGTTAAATTGGAAGTTATTGGCTAATTCTGTATTTACTAACGCTAGACCTTCCCAAGGGAGAGGGCTAGAATTTGTGAATAAGAGTTAGCTCAGTCACTTGACTTTCCTTTATTTAGTAAGGGATAACTAAGTGAAAAAAATAACCTCTTTATTCTACACTTGAGAGAAATTCCAACAAGGATAGAACTTCCAATTAATCATTCTTTCAGTCAAGGCTTTTTATTTCGAATAATATAAATCCCATTTAATTTTCGTTGCATTAAATTACATTTATTTATTTTCTGTCATTCAACTCTCAAAAATTTCTCAGAAAACTCCTGATTAATAAGATAGCACCCTTTTGTCAACTCGTTGGGAGACGACCTGGGACTCATACTCCCAGTATTTTTATTCTAACATAGTTTACCTAGATCTGCGCCAGAATTCTTATCTTTTGTTCCTCAATCCTAATTCTTTCTTCTCCCTTCTTACTTCTTTTTTCTTCCTTCTTTCTTCTTTATTCCTTCTTACTTTTTACTTCTTTTCCTCTTCATCTTATTCATCAAGGTTCTTTTCTTCTTCCCTTTTTACTTTTCCATTATTACTTTTATTTATGTGTTCTTCTTCTTTTTCTTTTTACTTTCATTATCTATGTTTTCTTTGTCTTTCTTTTTCTTTTTACATCCTTTTAATTGGTGTTAGAAATTTAATTGGGTGATTGTTTTCTTCTATATTTTGCTTGTGAATATATTGAGGCATTGTTTGACAATTAATATTACTTCTTAGGGTTGCTTGCATGTTCAAATTTAATATTTTCAATAACATATTTATCATGCATGCTAAGTGTTTGTGAAAAAGCCCCTATGGCATTATGCATTTTTAATTACTCTGTACTTCTACTCTAATGCCTGTTTTTCACAAAACCCCTTAAATATTTTATTAATTGAATATAATTGTCAATACAAACGTGCTTCTTAGTTTGTTACGAGTGATAATACATTTAAGTTATTGATGCTTGAGCCATGCTACTCATGCCTTTGCTGGCATGCTAATAAACATCTTGCATTTACTTGCCATTATATGCACTTGCTATATCTCCAGTGATGAACTGATCACATGTAGTCGCGACCATGTGTTAACGTCATCCTTCTTTAACTTGGCATAGATTATCACTTGTACTGTCCTCTTCCTTGCTTTAACCTTTAGCTTTACATGTTACTTTTCCTTTCCCTTTTCAGGATGGTCACCAAGAAGGGTAAAGAGAAAGCTACTCCCAAACCACCGGCAAGGAGAGGAACAAAAAGAGCACTGACTGTGGAAACATCCTCAACAGCAGTCAAACCAACAACAAAGAGGGTCAAGAGGATCATTAAGGTCAATGACACGGAGAAAGCCTTTCTAGCAAGGGACACTGCACGGTTTACCAACCGCTACTGTGAGCAGATGTTTCCCATCCTAGCTGAGCGGAACTATAACAATAAACACCTACTCATCCTCCCAACCTACATTGTTGATTTCGTAGAGCCCCGGATTGAGCGCAGACAATGGGAATTCTTACGGAGTCAGCCACGACAGGTTAATCTCTCATGGGTAGTTAAATTCTACTCCAATTTTCATATGCCAACCCTGTAGTCTGTCTATGTCCGTCAGAAGCAAGTCCCCATAACTGAAGAGGCTATTCAAAGAGCTTTAGATCTTCCCCCTGCTCCAGAAGGATTGGACGCATTCAAAAAAGCCTATTTCAAACGCCAGACATACCAATTTGACTGGGATACCGTCCTCAGAGTTATCGCACAACCTGGCAGCAGATGGATCTATGGATACCATTGATCCCGTCCTAAAGGCATGTTGGCTTCAGCACTTACTTTGGAGGCTCGAGTATGGGTACAGATTATGTCCCACTACGTCTTTCCGAGCACTTATGAGTCCTCCTTCACTGCAGACATGGCTATTCTCCTCTGGTGTATCCTTACAGAATAGCCTCTCAATTTACCAAGACACCTCCGGCATACCATGGGACACGTACAGATTGCGGGCAACCTACCCTTTCCCGCCTTGATTTCAGATCTAGTCTCAGCATCCGGAGTCTCCTATAGAGCTGGGGACACCAAGGCCATGATTTCACAGGATGATCAGTACGTCCCTAACGGAAAGTACATCAGACCCCCGACAGCCACTACCAGCCGGCCTGCAGACCCGGCCGGAGATATTCCTTCTTCTTCCACATCACAAGCACCTTCAACAAATCAACTACTCATTCAGATACTTGAGAGGTTGGTTCGGCTTGACCGGCAAGCAAAGCGAAGGAAGCGCCGTAACAAGCGCCGATTTACATACCTCAAGGAGCTGATTGTTGGATTCCACCCACCTGAAGAAGACTCAGTCACTCCAGATTCCACTTCCTCTACCAGCATAGGGAGCCATGACAATCCCGATTGTGGAGATACTGTTACCAAGCCTCCTTTGTTCCTGACTGATGGCACCGAGGACGGTGCCAATCTTTAATTGTGGGGAGGTCGATCAGTACCTGACTTCCGGAGGTAATTTCTCTTTCTTAACACCAATAGGTTATTTTTCTTTTGTTAGGATAGGATAGATTGCATAGTAATAGGTATTTTCATGCATGTTCTATTTGGTTGAAAAATAATAAGTTTCCTTTTAAGACCCTATTTTTTTTAAAAAAATTTCACTAATTTAAATCAAAATTTTTATGTTAAAACTTGTTTGAAGATTGTAATTTGGAACATGGTTTAGAGCTAGAACACACAACTTGTGAGATTTGAGCTTAATTACATGGTTACACTATTTAACCATAACATTTTATTCTTGTGTGTTTTCTTCCCTATGATTGTAATATATATTTTGTTCCACTCTATATGTCCAATGTTTAATGTGTTTATATGCATGCATATGATTGAGGCCATTATTTGATTATTAGCTTACTTATCCCAAATAGCCTACCCTTCATTTACCTTTGTTAGCCACTTTGAGCATTTTAAACTCTATTTGTTTTATATTTTTCCACATCACTAGCCTTAAGCAGAAAAACAAATTAATTACCCCAAATTGAATCTTTGGTTAGCTTAAGATAGAGATTATGCGTTTTTCACTAATTTAAATCAAAATTTTTATGTTAAAACTTGTTTGAAGATTGTAATTTGGAACATGGTTTAGAGCTAGAACACACAACTTGTGAGATTTTAGCTTAATTACATGGTTACACTATTTAACCATAACATTTTATTCTTGTGTGTTTTCTTCCCTATGATTGTAATATATATTTTGTTCCACTCTATATGTCCAATGTTTAATGTGTTTATATGCATGCATATGATTGAGGCCATTATTTGATTATTAGCTTACTTATCCCAAATAGCCTACCCTTCATTTACCTTTGTTAGCCACTTTAAGCATTTTAAACTCTATTTGTTTTATATTTTTCCACATCACTAGCCTTAAGTAGAAAAATAAATTAATTACCCCAAATTGAATCTTTGGTTAGGTTAAGATAGAGATTATGCGTAAATTGAGTGTGGGAAAACTGTGGGAACATGGGTTAATAGGGAATGTGTCATGATAAAATATTGGAAATTTGGGTACCTACTCATGTAAGACCAGAAAAGTAAAAGAAAATCCATGTGCATTGATAAGTTATGTTTATTTTTCTATATATATATAAAAACAAAACAACCCAAAAATATTCAATTAAATAAATAAATAAGGGGACAAAATTATCCCAATGTTAAGTTAATGAAAAGATCAATGCATAGGTGATACAAATTAAAAGAAAAGTTGATGCATGAGTATGTAATGCAAAAGTGGAAACTTTGGGTAGCTAGGCATGAATTTAGAAGTTATGTAGAGTGTGTGTATAGATGAGAGCTTAGGTTAGTCAAGGATTCAATTTATAGCTCAATTAGCCATATATATATATACCCTCACCCTTGCCTTAGCCCCATTACAACCTTGAAAAGACCTCATGATGTTTGCCTTGATACATTAAATATTTGTTGATTGGTTAGGTGAAGAACAAAGTTTAGAAAGCATGACTAGAGAAGAGTAGAGTGACTACCCTATACACTTGAGTGACTAGAGTGCATATACACCATCAGTGAGGGTTCAATGCTTGATCCTATGTTCCCTGCTTTTACGAGCTATCTTCTTACAAGTTTACTTGTCTTTACTGTATGATTTGAATTAGTTGAATTTGATTTATGTTTGTCTTGAAGAACTTATTTACTTTTAACCAATTAGACAGAATCATCTTAGCATATAGTTGCATTCATACATAGGTTGCATTGCATTGCATGAGTCCTACTTTTTCCTACTCATTTATTTTATCTCCTTGAGCTAAGTATGAGGACATGCTAATGTTTAAGTGTGGGAAGTTTGACAAACCACTATTCATGGTTTATCTTGTGCTCAATTGAGTGGTTTTATCAAGTCCTTGCACACTTATTCATATGATTTGCATGATTTTTACAATCCCTTCCTAGTTTTGTTCTATGGTTGAAAATTTGCTTCCTAGAAGTCTTTAATTTGTGTATTTTAATTCTCCTTTATACTATTCGATGCCGTGATCCATGTGTTAAGTGTTTCAGGCTTTATAGGGCAGGAATGGCTTAGAGAATGGAGAGGAAGCTTGCAAAAATGGAAGGAACACAAGAAACTAAGGAGATAACCAGCGAGCATCGACGCGCACGCATGGCTCACGCGTACGCGCATATGGAGAAATTTGCAGCTACGCGTGCGCGTGCCTGACGCGTACACATGGATTGGAGTTTGCATGAAGACGCGTGCGCGTGCCTGACGTGTACGCATGACACGCCAAGATGACCAGTAAAGCGTACGTGTGACTGACGCGTATGTGTGACATGCGCGATGTGCAGAAAATTTAGAAAATGCTGACAATCCCTTCCTAGTTTTGTTCTATGGTTGAAAATTTGCTTCCTAGAAGTCTTTAATTTGTGTATTTTAATTCTCCTTTATACCCTTCGATGCCGTGATCCATGTGTTAAGTGTTTCAGGCTTTATAGGGCAGGAATGGCTTAGAGAATGGAGAGGAAGCTTGCAAAAATGAAAGGAACACAAGAAACTAAGGAGATAACCAGCGAGCATCGACGCGCACGCATGGCTCACGCGTACGCGCATATGGAAAAATTTGCAGCTACGCGTGCGCGTGCCTGACGCGTACACGTGGATTGGAGTTTGCACGAAGGCGCGTGCGCGTGCCTGACGTGTACGCATGACACGCCAAGATGACCAGTGAAGCGTACGTGTGACTGACACGTTTGTGTGACATGCGCGATGTGCAGAAAATTCAGAAAATGTTGGGGGCAATTTTGGGCCGAGTTTTAACCCAATTTCTGGCCCAGAAACACAGACTAGAGCCAGGGAACAGGCAGAGACTCAACACACATTCTCATTAGCATAGTTTTTAGTTTCAGATCTAAATCTAGAAAGAAAATTACCCTTCTTCTAGGTTTTCTTTACATTCATAGTTTTATAGTTTTATGCTTTTGCCTTGGATATTGAGAGAGTCATCACCTCCGTTGAAGTTACTATTCTAGTTTGTTTTCTTATTCCTTTACTCTTTTAGTTACTTATTAATCCTGTTCAGATAATTATGTTGCATTTTGGATTTATTAATACAGAGAATTACTTTTTCCTTTAATTGATTTTCAATCCCTATTTATTTAATTTATCATGTCATCTTCTTATATTTTTATGAGCGTTATATTCATGTCAATGGAGTAGATTCCCTACTTGAGATAGGGGTTGATTAAAAGGAGACATTTGAGTTGGAATGCTTAAGTGATTAGTTAAATTGGAAGTTGTTGGCTAATTCTGTATTTACTAACGCTAGACCTTCCAAAGGGAGAGGACTAGGATTTGTGAATAAGAGTTAGCTCAATCACTTGACTTTCCTTTATTTAGTAAGGGTTAACTAAGTGAAAACAGCAACCTCTTTATACTACACTTGAGAGAATTCCAACAAGGATAGAACTTCCAATTAATCAGTCCCCCAGTCAAGGCTTTTTATTTCGAATAATATAAATCCCATTTAATTTTCATTGCATTAAATTACAATTATTTATTTTCTGTCATTCAACTCTCAAAAATTTCTCAGAAAACTCCTGATTAATAAGATAGCACCCTTTTGTCAACTCGTTGGGAGACGACCTGGGACTCATACTCACAGTATTTTTATTCTAATTTTGTGACAACCTTTCTAAATTGATGAGCAGATTTTTGCTGGTTAAGAACTATACTCGCAACGTATTTATATATTGATTTCATAATTGGCTGATCTCTGCCTACCATCAAATACCTGATACAGAATATTGATGAGCGGGTGTATTTGTGATATCTTGTAATGGTCTTGTCAAGTTAGTTCCACTCGATGTATCAATTTGTTTTCCTCGTCTCGGTAATTGGCATGCCTTCTGGCAAGGTGTTGCTGCCTCTGTTGTTGGCTCATATTTTGTCTTTGTTGCCTGGCATAGTCTTACCAAGTTCGTCGACCACTTCCACGTGAATCTTCCAATGGTATGTTATCAACTTTAAAAAATCAAAGAAACATATAAACATAGATGTAGGAGATTTTACGTTATATTTAGGTGAAGTGAGAAGGATGTAAGAGAAGATGGATGAGAAATGAAGGAAATTTTTTCTATTATGGAGTAACCAGTAATGTGAAGTGAGAGAGATGAAGAGGAGAAACTGGTATCCTATTAGTTATTATAGATGAAGATGAAGTAGTGGTGTATTATTTAGTAACATGAAGTGAGTGAAATTAACGGGAGAAACTGCTATCCTATTAGTGAAATAATTATATAATTTACCTTGACGTGAACATAAACGTGAATGAAATGAAGTAATGGGAATGCTGTAACTAAGAAGAAGTTATTAGGAAGGATAAAAATGGAAAAAAATTTTGGACACCAAAATGAGTTTTAGCATTATATATTGTTATAGATAACAATAATTATCCTATTTTTAATTTACGTTTTGGGCTTAGTTATATAAATCAGTTATATATCTCAAGATATCTTTTCATGGTTAAAAAAGCATATATAGCATATTTGTACCGAAAGTCAAAACTACTGGCCTCTCGGTCTTCTGCACCATGATTGAATAAACAATGTACATGCATAAAGTTATTAAAGTAGCAGTCATAGAAAGAAAAAGAGAAAGTGAAAGAAAATTAAGAAGAGAGAGAAATTAAATATTAAATAATAAATAGTAGTAAAAGTCTAGAAAACAATTGAGCACCATTTCTGACACACTTGCAGACATGCATGTGAATGCATCATAAGGTTATAATAAAATGCATTAAATAAATAAATAAATAAAATATTATATATATAAATTAATTAATTATAAATATAAAAAAATTAATTATATGAAGCTATTGAGTCACAAATAATACAGTAGATAAAAACAAAAGATGTGTGGATTGGATTTTTTGTTGTTGCCGCACATTCATTTGGTAGTTTTAGGATTCAGAAAACTGGTAAAAGTTTTAGACCAGTCAAGTACACATTTTCACAATGACACACACTTCTCACCCACATTACTATTACATCAATCAACCCTAGAAATGATAACCATCTGTGTGTGTGTGTATGTATGTATATGAGTGTCTTTCCTCCTATGTTGCTGTTTATTAACTAGTAGGAGCTGCATTGTAGAGTTTATCTATCCTACACCAAAGCAAAAATGCATGCCTGTAATTCTCTTAAGAGCATTTTAAAAGAATTGCTGATAGCAATGTGGATTATAATTCCCAATCCATGGTTTGAACAATAAGAAACACAATTTCTCATCCATTCAAAAGTCAAAACCACAGTTTCGGAAACAATCAAGTTCAAACAAGTTTTTAAAATATGATTTTTGTGGATGACCTTAGTTTGCACACCCTAAAAATCGAGGTTAGGATGAAGCTGTGTTGAACATCCCACTCATTTGAGTGTTAGTATTTAGTAAGCATGAAAGTTTTGGCTCACCTGTTCTCGGGCTATATCTTCCTTCCACTGTTCTTGGTTCTTTTGGAGGGACAATAGGAGAATGCTTTGTAAGTCTAGTGGAAGATCAGGAGGAAACAATTTCACAAGCTCATTGCTGGCAAAGTTTTGATAAGTGCATTTTTGGATAAGCGAGTGAAGGCATGCCAAGACCTATCATGACCAACTCACCATCAGAACATACTACACAAACTGCAACATAATCACTCATATTTCAATAACTCATGACAAAATTAAGTAGCAAAACATATCAACTTTAGAAGAAAAAACACACACAATTTGAATAACACCTTTACACTACTTAAGTTGCTTCCTTTTGCTTGAGAAATAAAGAGAACCAAATAGAAGTAAGCAAAACAAAGCAAACATAGTTTAGTTATTACCTCATAAACTAGTTCCCAAAATGCAAAACAAAATGGTTCCAAGTTCCTAAGAAGCAAGTCCAAAATCAAAGAAACAGCTCAACCCGTGTCAATACACACATCAAAATAACAAAAAAGTGGTGAATTTTTTCTCAAAGAAAAAATCTTTTTTAACATATAAACCATGACCATCCATAATCAATTTTGTTCTAACTAATCTGTTTTGAGCTGAGTCAACTAATTTTCTACATTCAAGGTGATTGGACCGCAAACACTCTTTGAAACCTCTTCACTTTCTTTCGGTCCCATTCGAAACAAAACCACTGGAAGTTTATTCAATAAAGCATATATAGCATGGTTAAAAAAGGAGGAGGAGATTTTGATATAGGCAGATAGAAAATTCTTAGGTGGTTCGAGAATTAATCATGATACATGTGATGACATCATTTGTTGAATTCACATACATTTTTTATTTTCCTCTGTAATTGATTTATGGCCGAAACAAAACCAACACCCCCATGACCTAATGATGAGCGGATAATTTATACGCTTTTTGGCATTGTTTTTAGGTAGTTTTTAGTATACTTTAGATAGTTTTTATTATATTTTTATTAGTTTTTAAATAAAAATCATATTTCTGGACTTTACTATGAGTTTTTGTATTTTTCTGTGATTTTAGGTATTTTCTGGCTAAAATTGAGGGACCTGAGCAAAAATCTGATTCAGAGGCTGAAAAAGGATTGCAGATGCTATTGGATTCTGACCTCCCTGCACTCGAAGTGATTTCTGGAGCTACAGAAGCCCAATTGGCGCACTCTCAATTGCGTTGGAAAGTAGACATCCTGGGCTTTCCAGAAATATATAATAGTCCATACTTTGCCTGAGATTTGATGGCCTAAATTGGCGTTCCAAGTCAGCATAAAAATTCTGGCATCAAAACGTCAGAACTGGCATAAAAGCTGGAGTTAAACGCCCAAACTAGCACAAAAGCTGGCGTTTAACTCCAAGAAAAGTCTCTACATGTGAAAGCTTCAACGCTCAGCCCAAGCACACACCAAGTGGGCCCGGAAGTGGATCTCTGCATTAATTACCTATTTCTGTAACCCTAGGCTACTAGTTTTCTATAAATAGGACCTTTTGCTATTGTATTTTCATAATTTTCAGATACTTTTCATCTTTGGAACTTATATGTTCACGTTTGAGGCTGGCCCCACGGCCATGCCTAGACCTTTTGTTCTTATGTATTTTCCACGGTGAAGTTTCTACACACCATAGATTAAGGTGTGGAGCTTTGCCGTTCCTCATGAATTAATGGAAAGTACTATTATTTTTCTATTCAACTCAAGCCTATTTCTTCTCCAAGATATTTATTCGCACTCAAGAACATGATGAATGTGATGATTATGTGACACTCATCACCATTCTCACCTATGAACGCGTGCCTAATAACCACTTCCGTTCTACATGCAAACAAGCTTGAATGTATATCTCTTGGGTTTCTAATATAAGATTAGAACCTTCGTGGTATAGGCTAGAACTATTGGCGGCCATTCCTGAGATCCATAAAGTCTAAATCTTGTCTGTGGTATTTCGAGTAGGATCTGGGAAGGGAGACTGTGACTAGCTTCAAACTCGCGAGTGTTGGGCGTAGTGACAGATGCAAAAGGATCAATGGATCCTATTCCAACATGATCGAGAACTGACAGATGATTAGCTGTGCGGTGACAGCGCATTTGGACCATTTTCACTGAGAGGACGGGAGGTAGCCATTGACAACGGTGAAACCCAACATACAGCTTGCCATGGAAAGGAGTATGAATGATTGGATGAAAGCAATAGGAAAGCAGAGGTTCAGAAGGAGCAAAGCATCTCCATACGCTTATCTGAAATTCTCACCAATGAATTACATAAGTATCTCTATCTTATTTTATGTTTTATTCATATTTTAATTATCTTAAACTCCATAACCATTTGAATCCGCCTGACTGAGATTTACAAGATGACCATAGCTTGCTTCAAGACGACAATCTCCGTGGGATCGACCCTTACTCACGTAAGGTTTATTACTTGGACGACCCAGTACACTTGCTGGTTAGTTATGCGGAATTGTGAAAAAGAGTTGAGATTACAATTGTGCGTACCAAGTTGTTGGCGCCATTGATGATCACAATTTCGTGCACCAAGCTTTTGGCGCCGTTGCCGGGGATTGTTCGAGTTTAGACAACTGACGGTTCATTTTGTTGCTTAGATTAGGTAATTTTATTTTATGTTTAAGCTTTTTACTTTTTATTTTCGAAAAAAAATTTCCAAAAAAAAAATTTTCTATTCTGTTCTTCAGAGTTTTTAAGAATTAATTCTAGAGTTTCATGATGATCTGTTGAAGTCTGGCTGGCTGTGAAGCCATGTCTAATCTTTTGGACCGAGGTTTCAAGTTATCATCACAAGAGCTTGTTGATTTCTATCAATCTTGCTGTTGAAAGTAATGATCTGCTAAAGCTTGGCTGGCCATTGGCCATGTCTAGTGTTTTGGACCGGAGCTTTCACTAAAAGCTTGGCTGGCTAGTAAGCCATGTCTAATTCCTGGACCGGAGTTTTAGACTAACATTGCATGATTTAAAAAGTTTGAATTCCTTATTTTCTCTTTTTCCAATTAATTTTCGAAAAATTACAAAAAAATTAATAAAATCATAAAACCAAAAATAATTAGTGTTTCTTGTTTAAGTTTAACGTCAATTTTTAAGTTTGGTGCCTTGCATGTTTTATTTAATTCCCTGCATTTTTCGAATGTATGAATTTTGTTCTTCATTAATCTTCAAGTTGTTCTTGATGATTTCTTTGCTCTGATCTTTAAACTCTCTTGTTTTGTGTGTGTTGTTGTTTCTCATATGCATTCTCAATTTATTAGTATCTCTAATATGAAAATTTATAAGTTTGGTGTCTTGCATGCATTATTTATTTTGATCTTGATTTTTCATGATTAGTTTTATTTTATTGTTTCTCATCATTAAAAATTCAAAAAATTTTAAAAAATTATGTCTTTTCAAGTCAATAATACAGAGAATTGAAGATTCAGAACATGCAGCAGAGGAATTACACAGAAAAAGTTGGGCGTTCAAAATGCCCAGTGAGGAAGGAAAACTGACGTTTAAACGCCAACCAGGGTACCTGGCTGGGCGTTAAACCCCCAAAAGGGTAGTATTTTGGGCGTTAAATGCCAGAATGGATACCATTCTGGGCGTTTAACACCAGGATGGCATAAGAGGGAAGATTTTGTTTTCAATTCAAATCTTTTTCAAATTTTCATAATTTTTCAATATCAAATCTTTTTCAGATCATATCTTTTCAATCATATCTTTTCAAAATCAAATCCTTTCCATTTTTTTTACTATTTTCGAAAATCCTTGCTACAATTAATGATTTAATTCAAAATTTTCAAGTTGTTACTTGCCTATTAAGAAAGGATCAAATTTTAAATTCTAGAATCATTCTTTTAATTTCTTGTTAGTCAAGTAATCAACTTTAATTTTAAAAATTTCTTTTTTTAAATTGATTTTCAATCATATCTTCTCAATCATATCTTCTCAATCACATCTTTTCCAAAAATGATTTTCAATCATATCTTTTTTATTTCTAATTTCAAAATCTTTTTCAAAATCACTTAACTACTTTCTCAATTTTAATTTTCGAAAATCATCAATCAATTTTTTTTTTCAAAATTTCTTTTAATTATGTCAAAATCTTTTTAAATTTAATTTCGAAAATTCTTCCCCCCTTCTCACATCCTTCTATTTAAAGGACTAACACTCCTCCTTAATGTGCAATTCGAACTCTCTCGTTCTTTACATGTTCGAATTATTCTCTATCTATCTCATCTTTCTATTCTTATTTTCCTCTGACACCTCAAGAAATCTCTATACTGTGACATAGAGGATTCTATACTTTCTTCTCCTCTCTTTCATATGAGCAGGAGCAAAGAAAAAGGCATTCTTGTTGAAGCTGATCCTGAACCTGAAAGGACCTTGAAGAGAAAGCTAAGAGAAGCTAAAGCACAACTCTCTGGAGAGGACCTAACAGAAATTTTCAAACAAGAAGAAGCCATGGCAGCCGAAAATAACAACAATGCCAACAATGCAAGGAAGGTGCTTGGTGACTTTACTGCACCTACTCCCGACTTCTATGGGAGAAGCATCTCAATTCCTGCCATTGGAGCAAACAACTTTGAGCTTAAGCCTCAATTAGTTTCTCTAATGCAACAGAATTGCAAGTTTTATTGACTTCCATTGGAAGATCCTCATCAGTTCTTATCTGAATTCTTGCAAATCTGTGACACTGTCAAGACCAATAGGGTTGATCCCGAGGTCTACAGGCTTATGCTTTTTCCCTTTGCTATAAGAGACAGAGCTAGAATATGGTTGGATTCACAACCTAAGGAAAGCCTGAACTCTTGGGAAAAGCTGGTCAGTACTTTTCTGGCCAAGTTCTTTCCACCTCAAAAATTGAGTAAGCTTAGAGTGGAAGTCCAGACCTTCAGACAGAAGGAAAATGAATCCCTCTATGAAGCTTAGGAAAGATACAAGAAATTGATCAGAAGGTGTCCTTCTGACATGCTTTCTGAATGGAGCATCATAGGTATCTTTTATGATGGTCTGTCTGAACTGTCTAAGATGTCATTGGACAGCTCTGCTGGAGGATCTCTTCATCTGAAGAAGACGCCTGCAGAAGCTCAGGAACTGATTGAGATGGTTGCAAATAACCAATTCATGTACAATTCTGAAAAGAATCCTGTGAATAATGGGACAAATCAGAAGAAATGAGTTCTTGAGATTGATACTCTGAATGCCATATTGGCTCAGAACAAAATATTGACTCAACAAATCAGTATGATTTCTCAGAGTCTGTCTGGAATGCAAGCAGCAACAGGCAGTACCAAAGAAGCTTCATCTGAAGAAGAAGCTTATGATCCTGAGAACCCAGCAATGGAAGAGGTGAACTACATGGGAGAACCCTATGGAAACACCTATAATCCTTCATGGAGAAATCATCCAAATCTCTCATGGAAGGATCAACAGAAGCCTCAACAAGGCTTCAACAACAATAATGGTGGAAGAAATAAGTTTAGCAATAGCAAGCCTTTTCCATCATCTTCTCAGCAACAGACAGAGAATTCTAAGCAGAACCAATCTGACTTAGCAACCATAATCTCTGATCTAACTAATGACGATAACTGGTGCACTTGCCGGAAGGAATTTTGCCGATCGTGCAATTTCCTAAATCGTAGCATAACAAGTTTATGCGCATCACTAAGACCACTCAAAGTTTCATGACTGAAACAAGGTCCTCTATTAGAAATTTGGAGGCACAAGTGGGTCAGCTGAGTAAGAAGATTACTGAACTCCTTCCTAGTACTCTCCCAAGCAATACAGAAGAGAACCCAAAGAGAGAATGCAAGGACATAAACACGTCCCACATGGCCAAATGCATATAAGAGGGAAAGGTAGTGATTTCCACTGAGGAAGACCTCAATGGACATCCACTGGCCTCTAAGGAATTCCCTAATGAGGAACCATGGGAATCTGAGGCTCATAAAGAGACCATAAAGATTCCATTAAACTTACTTCTGCCATTCATGAGCTCTGATGAGTATTCTTCCTCTGAAGAGGATAAAGATGTTACTGAAGAGCAAGTTGTTAAGTACCTTGGAGCAATCATGAAGCTAAATGCCAAGTTATTTGGTAATGAGACTTGGGAGGATGAACCCCCCTTGCTCACCAAAGAACTAGATGACTTGACTAGGCAGAGATTACCTCAGAAGAGACAGGATCCTAGAAAATTCTCAATACCTTGTACCATAGGTACCATGACCTTTGAAAAGGCTCTGTGTGACCTGGTGATAAACCCATATTTTATGATGTATTTTGTGCTTAGTTTGAGTGATTTAATCAATCCTTCACCCACTTATTCATGTTAATTGCATGGTTTTACTTTCCCTTCCTTATCATGTGATGTATGTGAAAAATATGTTTCCTATGCTTTAAAATTAATTATTTCAATTACCTTTATTTCCATTCGATGCCGTGATTAGTGTGTTGAGTAGTTTCAGATCTTCTAAGACAGGAATGACTCAAAGGATGGAAAGGAAACATACAAAAATGGAAGGAAAGCGCAAAATGGTGTCCTTGAAGAAACTGATATCCACGCAATCGCATGGACGACGCGATCGCGTGCCAAGCGCGAATCAGTAGCGATGCGGCCGCATGACTGACGCGACCGCGCCTTAAGCAGAACGCATATGACGCGGCCGCATGACTGACACGACTGCGTGGCAAGGAAAAGCTCCAAATGACGCGACCGCGTGACCCACGCGGACGCGTGACAGAGGCTACGCACCAGAAATTGCAGAAAACGCTCATAGCGAATTCTGAAGCCCTTTTTGGCCCAAATCCAAGTCCAGAAGGCATAGACCAGAGGTTATGAAGTGAAGGAATCCATCCATTCAAGGAGAGCTCGCCAATTTCCACTTCTCATGTTTTAAATCTAGTTTTGACAGAGGTTCTCTCCTCTCTCTCTCTTAGGATTAGGATTTAGGACTTCTCTTAGTTTTAGGAGTAACTCTCAATCCCAGGTTCTTTATTTTTATTTATTCTTCCAATTTAGTTTATGAACTCTTCATGTTAGATTACAATTTCACTTATTAATGTTATTTGAGGTATATCAATTCATGATTGGTTTCTTTAATTTATGTTATTGTTGCTTTACATCTGAAGGCATTTTTATTCCAGCAATTTTACTTTTTCCTCTTTTGATTTTGGTTAAGAAAGCAGTAACTCAGGAGTTATCTTATCTCAACATAATTGATAACTGTTATCTTTGCTAATTGAATTGAACTTCAATAATCCCAACCTTTTCTTAGGAAATAAATAGGATTCGAAGATCAAGCCAATTAGTCCCTTGACTTTCATTTGCTTTAGTAAAGGTTGACTAAGTGGAATTAAGATTCGACTTTCATTGTTGTTGATAAGAATAACTAAGCCTGGACTTCTAATTTCTCATACCTTGCCAAAAGTTTGCTTTACAGTATTTGTTTATTCATTTTAATTGCTATTTAAATCAACTGTCATATTTGTCCCTCATTCTTAAAACCCCAAATTCTACAATCTCCATAACCAATAATAAGAACATACTTCCCTGCAGTTCCTTGAGAAGACGACCTAAGGTTTGAATACTTCGGTTATCAATTTTTAAGGGGTTTGTTACTTGTGACAACCAAAACGTTTGTACGAAGGGATTTCTGTCGGTTTAGAGACTATATCTACAACGCGAATATTTTTATGAAATTCTTTACTGGCAAAAATCCTAACGTCAAAAAAATGGCCACCCTCCAAGATATCATGGACAACGACCATTCTACAATGCATACCCAGCTGATAGATATGGTGGACAACCTTGTAACTACCAACAAGCCCCACCCCGTGCCCATAGACCAACCTCTCAACATAACCTCGAACCACCCCACTCACAAGCTTCTCTTCACCATTCGCCACCGTATGATCCTTTCCTACCCCAGTTCCGACCCAATCACTCCCAAGCACCACCACTTCCCTATGTCTCATGTCCAAATCCATCACCCGGAGAATCAGAGGTTCGCCTCAAGGCAACAGTAAATAAACTTCAAGCAACTATTCGACAACTGGAGCAAGCAGTAATTTTATTAGTTTCTAGATGCGCGAACATTCAAGGACCAACCACAGCCCCATGTGGACAATCTAATGAAGAGCGTAGCATGAAGGAGATATTAGAAACTCCAGTGGACAAGACAGAGCAGGAATTCGTACTCGAACAAGTAGAAGAAGCTGTCATTGTACAAGAAGAAGAGTTGGTTGAAGATCTAGGAGACGCTGAACCTCCATGGGAATCCAGAGCTGAGGAGAACTCCGTCAAGGACCTTACAGTTAATGCTAAGGAGGATATTGCACAATCCCCAAGGCAAGTCGTTTATGATGAACTAGACGGAATAACCCAGGACACAGATTCCCTTGATAATGATAGTCGCAAGTCAAGCTCTCTTAGTAATGAACTTGCATCCGCAAGTGAATTCTCTGATATCGAAGAATCTTCCCTAAATGAATACGAAGATGATGCAGAGGTAGATTTCTGTCAACCTCCCATCTATGACTCAAGTGATGAGGAAGACATAGAAGACTTTGACTAGGACTCAGATGCATTTGAAGAACCTTACAAGGAAGTGGAGGAATTCACAGAAGAACACAAGGGAGTAGAACTCACATAACCATTGGAATCACCTACCCCAAGGCCATTACTGCCTAATACAAGCTTCAAGTGGGTACAATCCTTAACCTTTAACTTTACTTATTCACTTGAATATGGTTTACTTGAAACAGATGGCCAGCTTAGAGCTCTATGCGGCTTTAAGAGTAAGAGGAAAATGGCTCGTGCTCAGAGCTGGTGTACAAGGTTCAATAAGGTTCCACGCTTCAACTTGAAGTGCACGGATTGGTATCAAGCTCAATTGAATGGATCTCGGAAAATATTTGGTCACTATGGTGAGAATTTACTTTCTAAATCGCCCAAATGGAAAAATATAGATCAAGACGGAGGCAAATTTAGATCCAAGGCTTGGGATCCTGGAATCTATTCTGACATTCGTCACCCCGGAAGCCTGAAAATCTGTTTGAAGCTGCTCAGAAGCTTTACATGCCTAGTTTGGGACCCCAGAGGCTATTGGCATTCCAAGCACTGGTGGAGATCTCTGGATGAATTTAAACACAAGCCACCATAACAGGAAGCTCTTCAAATGTCCAACTTAAGGACTTTAACTAAAAGTGCTAGGTGGGAGACAACCCACCGTGGTATGATCGTTTCTTTTGTAATTTTAATTTTATTTAATTTTGTTTGTTTTTGAATTTTATTTTATTTTATTGAACCTGGAATCATGCACAGCATTTACATCAAGCACTGCATTCTGCATATAAAAAAAAAGGGGTGCGCGATGCGACCACATCACTCATGCGATCGCGTTAAATAGCGAACTACACTTCCCACGCGACCGCGTCATCCACATGGCCGCGTGACCTGGAGATCGGCGTCAACATCCAACGTCCAAAAAGTTAGGCTGGAATCGTGCGGCTGTTGTGCGTCAGCACAAAATGGCCCACACGATCGCATGCCCCAAACGATCACGTCACATGCACACAACCAATCCCATGCGACCTCGTGAGCGACGCGATCGCGTCGCATGGATTGCACAATTCCCAATAGGAGACAGAGAGTTGCGCTGGAACGATGCTGGATTCGTGCGTTTAGCACAATTTCCAGCGACGCGATCGCATGCCCCATGGGATCGCGTCATCCCTTCTTTTACCCCCTCCATGCGATCGTGCGCCCCACGCGATTGCGTCAACCCCATTTTCACCCCACCCACGCGACCGCGTGCCCCACGCGGCCGCGTGGATCCGAAAATATAACCCCCAGCCACGCGAACCCTATCAGTCGCGCAGCCCCCCAACTCTCTTCTCCCTCTCTTCCTCTTCTTCTCTCAACCCCCACCCAGCCACCACCGCGCCACCACCCAGACGCCGCCGCCACCTACCACCCTCCCTCCTTCCCCCTTCTTTCTTCCTCTTTCTTCTTTCTCCCTCCTCCTCCGCCACTGCTCCCCTCCGCGCCACCACCCACCGCCGCCAACCGTCCCAACCACGCAGCCTCCCACCACCACCCGCGACCCCCAACCCTCTCCCCTACTTCCCCCATTACCCTTCCCAAAGCCCCTACCCCCTTAACAGCAGCAACCGCCGTACCCACCGCCGCCAGCCGCTGCGCCGGACGTCACCGCCACCACCCTAGCTACCTCTGTACCCCAACCTCCTTCTTTCGCCTTCCAGGTTCCGCAACATGCAATCCCTTTTATCCGTTCATAGTTTATTCTTATTTTTCCGTCTTTGTTCATGTTAGAATAGTTAGATATGTATGTTGTAGTGGATTTTAGGTTGTTAGGTAGCCTAGGATGTGGTTAGTAGATTTAGGTCTGTTTATTTGCACTGTTCTTGTTTCTGTTTTATCAAATTTGCAAATCTGTTGCTGCTGTGATCTTGTTCATATGCTGTACTTTCCTGCATTTGCTGCTCTTTACATTGAACTTTCATGTTTATATTCCGTATATGTAATTGCAAGCTTTAATTTGGATTCATATGAACTGCTTGTTTGTTGTTTATTTTCTGGGAAAGTCCTATTTTAGCTGGAATGCTGCCCAAATTTCTGTGAAATATTTCTGTTCATGTCTTGGTTTTGGCATTTTCAACTATGCTTTCCTATAATTTCCCCAAACCAATTCATGAATGCTTAGGCACGCATTCTTATTTTCTTTGATCTCCTGGTTCATAAACTGCAATTTTGATGTTTGATTCCTATTTTTGCTTTCTTTATCTCTATTTGAATCATCATCAAACTGTTTTACTTGTTTAAATATGAGTTACCTATAGCTTCTACCTGTGGTTACTTATTACTTGGTCTATTTTCATTATGCCTCTTACTTTAACCCATTTTTCACTAACTCACTAATTTTAACTCTAACCAACCTAACCTTTTCAAAACTTCTTTTCTTGCTTTTCTTTCACTTTCTTTTAACATTCTAACCCAGGCATGATGTTAATTTTTTCTATTTAACTTGCATTCAATTACATTTTGGATTGTGATTTCTTCTTATCAGACTTTTCACTGATATACAATCCTAAATGCACATTCTACTTAACTCATATTCATTATCCTATTGCTCCTTTGCCACTTTGTGTTTTCTTTGACTATTTGCCTATTTGCTTTCCTATTTTTACTATATCCTGGTTTTCTGTTTTTCAGGATGTCAAATTCCCAGAGACGGGGAAAAGGCAAGGCCACTACTGGCAAAAGGAAACGAGGCGAAGCCTCCGTGTCTATCATCGACCTCATGCACGACGCCTCCTTGCGGGAGAAAGCCTTTACCCCGCAGGAGAAGGCTGACCAGCTACTTCCCGCCACTGACCCAGTAAAGTTTGCAAATCGATACTGTGAGCTGAAGTATCCGGTGTTTGTAAACTCCAGGAACCTATACCTGGAGTGGACTTTGAAGATCCCAGAAGAACTACAGCAATACACCTCTGATCAGATCAAACAACGAGGCTGGTTCTTTCTGGAGAGACCTCTGACTGAGGTTAATGCATCTTGGGTTAGGAAATTCTACTGCAACTACTTCAAAACTTCCCTAGATGCAGTAAACCTCAGAGAGAAGTAGATATTGGTTACTGAGAAGGCAATAGAAGAGGTTCTGAAACTTCTGCCTAAGACTGATCAAACAGATGGCTATCAGAAAGCTGAGGAGGATATGTGCTTCATGAAGTTTGACTGGGATGCAGTCAAGGCCCAGATTGCCCTTGACCCGTCCGTTCCTTGGATCATGGGTCAAAACACCACCATGCCCAAAGGGATCAAGCGGATTTACCTGAACGATGAGGCTCGGCTATGGCATTAGATCTTCAGCAACTACATTATGCCGAGTACTCACGAGACTGAGATACCAGCCGCTATGATCACCCTCCTTTGGTGTGTGATGGAGGGCAAGGACCTGTACCTGCCACGCTTTATCCGGCACTACATGGCCAGGGTCCACGTCCGCGGCACTCTCCCCTTTCCCTAACTGGTTACACAGCTGGGCCGTCGAGCTGACGTGCCATGGGAGGATGCTGATGAGAGGCCACCTGCTACAGAGTGCAAGAAGCTTATCCCGCACAGCAGGAACTTCCTGGCCTTGGGCTACAGACCCCCATTCCTGACTACTACTGCCGATGATACGGCTACACCATCTGCCGGTCCCTCTTCCTCTACTGCTGCACCATCTACCCCTGCCACCACCACTGCACCTTCACCTGCCACAGAGCCTGTCTATCATCTGGTGCACCACTTGTTTCGACGACTTGACCAGATAGAGCGTCGCAACAAGCGACGCTACGAGCACCTGAAGCTGATGATACGATTCGGTGACATCCCCTCCGAGCCTGACACACCTTCTGAGGCATCTGAGGAGGAGGCAGATGCGCCCGAGGCAGAGACCCATCCCCAGGGAGTGGCGGAGCAGGCTGACACCCAGCAGGCATCACCCCAGCAGATCCAGGCTGTAGATCCTGAGATCCTCATTCAGACAGTCCCTCCTTTCCAGCAGCCGGACATTCAGCCAGCCACCACAGAGACACCAGCTACCATCCCTTCCAGTGATGACACCCCTTCACACCCTGCGTGAGTGAGCATCAGGGACGATGCTTCATTTTAAGTGTGGGGACGTCGCCATCTCTGGCGTATTATTTTGGTGAACCACTACAGACTCTTTTTCTTTTATTTTGGATATTTTTCCGTATTTTTCTCTTTATTTTTATTTTTATTTTCTAAGTACTTATACATTGCTTTTATATATTTTTACTCTATTTTTGCATCTTGCGCTTTAGTTCATATCTTAGTTATTTAGTTTAGTTTGCAATTCTAACTTATTAGTGGATTATTCAGTATAGTTTACCCTTTTATCATAAGATAGCTTAGTTTAAATTAAAAATATAAAAAGGAAGTAAGCTAGGAACTTGAACATAACAGATTTAAATCCATAAACCTTGTATATATAGCATTACATCATGTAGTTAAGTTAACAACACTTCATCAAGGAGAAACACTAGAACTTTAAAGCCATTCAATATAATTTTTACATTGAGAATAATGAGAATTTTTAACTAAACCTGCATGACATACATAAGTGATAAATGATTTTTGAGCTAGAGAACACATAGCCTGTGAGTTTTGAGCTTAATTGTATGGTTACATTCAAACCATAATTTTTATTCCTTTGTGTTCCCCCCTTCTTTTATATTCTGGTATTCTTTACTTTGCTTTAATCTATATGTCCAATTATAGAATATAGAATATAGAATATAGATACATACCAAAAGAATGATTGAGGCCATTATTTGATTTTAGCTCACTTATCCCAAAAATAACCTACCTTTCACATCACCCTTGTTAGCCCCCTTGAGCCTTTAAACCCCTTTTATTCTATTTAGCCACACTACTAGCCTTAAGCAGAAAAACAAAATAAAATCCCAATTTGAATCCTTGGTTAGCTTAAGATAGAAAATTATGAATAGTTTAAAATGTGGGAAACCTATTGGGAACATGGATGATAAAAACAAGAAGTAGAAAAATTGAAAAGGATAAAAATAACTCAAAATAAGAAATTTTGGGAAGCATGCTCATGAGAAATCAAAGTGATTAAATTACCATGCGCATTTAATTTTAAAAAAAAGTTATTTTTCAGTATTTAATAAAAGGGGATACAAAAAGAATTCCCCAAATGCAAAAATAAAAGCAATGCACATGGGATAAAAAAAATAAAAATAGAAAAATAAAAAAATAAAAAAATAAAAATTGAAACATGACCATGTAACATCAAGTGGGAAAATATGGGAAAATAGGTAAAGAAGTTTTGTTTTACTAAGTATGTATGTTAGGTGAGATCTTAGTCTAATTAAGGATTCACTATTTAGCTCACTTAGCCTTATACATATATCCTTACCTTTACCTTGGCCCCATTACAACCTTAATTAAAGACCTCATGATTTTTGGTATGACTATATTCTATAATTGTTGATTGGTTAGATGAAGAACAAAGTTATAGAAAGGAAGAATAAAAAGAGGAATAGAGTGATTAACCCAATAAACACTGAGTGACTAGAGAGTAAACACAAATCCAGTGAGGGTTCAATAGCTCATTAATATTTATCTCTGTTTGAATTATCTAATTGTCTTGCAAGTTCATAAAATGCTTTTTCTCCCATCTCAACTGTAAAAGTGCTTATTGATTATCTAAGGCTTGGCTATATATATATATATATGACTCCTTGAGAATGTGAATTAATTTAACTACCTGTACGCTTTATATATGAGTAAATAAATTAAAATTGCATGATGCATCATTCATTTAGGTAGTTGCATTTAGATTAGATTGCATTGCATGACATTCCATCACTTTAACCTTACTTATTACCTTGGAATTAGCATAAGGACATGCTATTGTTTAAGTGTGGAGAGGTTGATAAACCTATATTTTATGATTTATTTTGTGCTTAGTTTGAGTGATTTATTCAATCCTTCACCCACGTATTCATGTTAATTGCATAGTTTTACTTTCCCTTCCTTATTATGTGATGTATGTGAAAAACATGTTTCCTATGCTTTAAAATTAATTATTTCAATTACCTTTATTTCCATTCGATGCCGTGATTAGTGTGTTGAGTAGTTTCAGATCTTCTAAGGCAGGAATGACTTAAAGGATGGAAAGGAAACATACAAAAATGGAAGGAAAGCGCAAAATGGAGTCCTTGAAGAAACTGATATCCACGCGATCGCATGGACGACGCGATCGCGTGCCAAGCGCGAATCATCAGCGACGCGACCGCATGACTGACGCGACCGCGCGCCTTAAGCAGAACGCATATGACGCAGCCGCATGACTGACGTGACCGCGTGGCAAAGAAAAGCTCCAAATGACGCGACCGTGTGACCCACGTGGACGCGTGACAGAGGCTACGCACCAGAAATTGCAGAAAACGCTCATAGCAAATTCTGAAGCCCTTTTTGGCCCAAATCCAAGTCCAGAAGGCATAGACCAGAGGTTATGAAGTGAAGGAATGCATCCATTCAAGGAGAGCTCACCAATTTCCACTTCTCATGTTTTAGATCTAGTTTTGAGAGAGGTTCTCTCCTCTCTCTCTTTGGATTAGGATTTAGGACTTCTCTTAGTTATGAACTTCAATAATCCCAACCTTTTCTTAGGAAATAAATAGGATTCGAAGATCAAGCCAATTAGTCCCTTGACTTTCATTTGCTTTAGTAAAGGTTGACTAAGTGGAATTAAGATTCGACTTTCATTGTTGTTGATAAGAATAACTAAGCCTGGACTTCCAATTTCTCATAC
This sequence comes from Arachis ipaensis, assembly GCF_000816755.2. Lineage (NCBI taxonomy): Eukaryota > Viridiplantae > Streptophyta > Magnoliopsida > Fabales > Fabaceae > Arachis > Arachis ipaensis. Next base: position 46,297,459 of record NC_029793.2, on the reverse strand, counting down.
CTTGCCAAAAGTTTGCTTTCAGTATTTGTTTATTCATTTTAATTGCTATTTAAATCAACTGTCATATTTGTCCCTCATTCTTAAAACCCCAAATTCTACAATCTCCATAACCAATAATAAGAACATACTTCCCTGCAGTTCCTTGAGAAGACGACCCGAGGTTTGAATACTTCGGTTATCAATTTTTAAGGGGTTTGTTACTTGTGACAACCAAAACATTTGTATGAAGGGATTTCTGTCGGTTTAGAGACTATATCTATAATGCGAATATTTTTATGAAATTCTTTGCTGGCAAAAATCCTAACGTCACCTGGGGTCAAGTATAAACCTCATTCATCTCTTTGTAATGGAGAAGCTATGGATCCTTGAGGTGCAAGCTGCAAGAATCTCATTGGAGATAACAGACAATTCAAGGAAACAGGCTTATGGACTTGTAGAGGATGTCTTGGTAAAGGTTGAAGGCCACTACATCCCTGCTGATTTTATAATCCAAGACATTGGGAAGTGTATGGATGAATCCATCATCCTTGGCAGACCTTTCCTAAGCCACAGCAAAAGCTGTGATTGATGTTTACAGAGGAGAATTGGTCCTTCAAGTGAATGAAGACTCCCTTGTGTTTAAAGCTCAAGGATCTCCCTCTGTAGTCGTGGAGAGGAAGCATGAAAGGCTTCTCTTAATGCAGAGTCAAATAGAGCCCCCACATTCAAACTCTAAGTTTGGTGTTGGGAGGCCATCATCATGCTCTGAGTATCTGTGAGGCTCCATGAGAGCCCACTGTCAAGCTATTGACATTAAAGAAGCGCTTGTTGGGAGGCAACCCAATTTTATCATATTTATTTATTTTCCATTGTTATTTTATGTTTTCTGTAGGTTGATGATCATGTGAAGCCACAAAAACAACTAAAAAAGCAAAAACAAAATGAAAAACAGTATTAAAAATAACACACCCTGGAGGAGAAGCTTACTGGCGTTTAAACGCCAGTAAGGGTAGCAAAATGGGCGTTAAACGCCTAGTCTGGCACCATTCTGGGCGTTTAACGCCAAAAATGGGCACAGAGCTAGCGTTTAAATGCCAGAAAGGGGAGAAAAGCTGGCATTAAATGCTAGAAATGGGCAGGAACCTGGCGTTTAACGCCAGGATTGGCAATCAAGGGGGCGTTTACACACCAACATGGTGCAGGGATGAGAAATCCTTGACACCTCAAGATTTGTGGACCCCACAGGATCCCCACCTACCTCATCTCTCTCTCTTCTTCACACCTTCCCATAATACCCTTCTCCAAATACCCTTCACCAATCACCTCAATACCTCTTCCCCAAAAACCCCTCACCTATCAAATCCTACCCTCTTCTCCATAATCTCTTCACCAATCCACATCCATCCATCATAAAACCCCACCTACCTCACCATTCAAATTCAAACCACTTTCCCTCCCAAACCCACCCATACATGGCCGAACCCTACCCCTCTCTCCACTCCTATATACACCCATCTTCACTCATTCATTTTCACACATCATACACACTACTTCTCCCCCTTGGCCGAACCACAAAACCCCCTCTATCTCCTTCATTTTCTTCTTTTACTCTCTTCTTTCTTCTTTTGCTCGAGGACAAGCAAACCTTCTAAGTTTGATGTGGGAAAAGCTAAAGCTTTTTGTTTTTCCATAACCATTTATAGCACCAAAGGCCGGAGAAACCTCTAGAAAGAGGAAAGGGAAGGCAAAAGCTTCCACCTCCGAGTCATGGGAGATGGAGAGATTCATCTCAATAACACTCAAAAATGAACTGCTATTGGCCACGTGAACGGCCTTCCTTAAAACGGCTAGCACGTTAAAGGATTTAGCATCGTATTGATCAAATACGCGTAGTTC
>NC_029793.2:46295123-46295559 GCF_000816755.2 Arachis ipaensis | reverse complement strand
CTCTAACTTAAATTCTATCCTATTTATACACTTTCTATATTGAGCTTCTGTTGTGTTTCTTGGGCTTTGAGGCCTCTCCATGCTTTCCTTTTGCCTTGGGTTTATGATCCATAATCTTGATGAGGCTGTTGATCCAAATTCTGTAACATTTATTGAGCCAACTTAGTGATAATCAACTAATGACACATGACTCAATAAATTGAAATTTCAGACTCATCAATCCTTCAGACCCAATCCCATAAACCATGATATTCAATTGGGTTTCATACCGGAGTAAGTTTAAGTTAATGTTTGTGCTCAAATACTAACTTAAACCACAATATTTTTGGCCCAGAAACCTTTTCCAAGAGTGGAGTTTAAGTTGCAGTTTAAGCTTAAACTGCAGCTTAAACGCCAGACACTTCCAGTGAGGCCTTTTGTAGAAGCACGTTTAAGC
>NC_029793.2:46220893-46294693 GCF_000816755.2 Arachis ipaensis | reverse complement strand
CTTTTGTGGCTAGATGAAGCTGCCATTGGTTCTTTAGTTTTGGTAAGTGACAAGCTAAAGTTGACAAGGTGAAGCAAGAAGTGTTGTTGGAAGTGTGGGGAGGTTGTTTTCGGCAAGAGATAGTTTATGCTATGATGAAGGAAATGTGCATGAAGGAGATTTGGTGGTGTTGAACTTGTTCCCCAAGTGGTTCTTTATAGTGCCCGTAAGTGCAAAATGGACGGCTAGGGTGATTTGTGAAGGGTGGCTTGATGGTAAATATATGAATTAGGGAGAAGGACGAATTGCTTTTCATTTTCTTGGAAGTATTCTGGGTGCCTTAGTTTGTACATGTAGCTATCTTTTCTTGCAGAACTTCCTTTTCCCATGTGTTAGTTTCAAAGACTTGTGAATTTTCTTTTTGACCAAGCATCGTACCTCCCTTTGTCTTTTTCCTCCATTTTTGTCTTTTCTTTTGTACCTGCACAAACAAACAAGTTTGCTATCATTTTTCGGTCCATGTGAATTATGAATAGTACTTGCACATGTAAATCAATGATTGTCTTTATGAGCTTATAGCCGTGACTTCTACATGTATGCACACTTATTATTTGGACACCAAACTTAGTGTTTGGTCAAGTCTCCTGATGACATGAAATCCATATTGGTTGTCCTTAATGAATGTGCTTAATTCTAATAAATCATAGTCACCTTGGCTCTTTGATTCTAAACAAATTTACTACCCTAAGTAATTGAAACTAAAGCATTAAAACATGCGAATGGTATACTTGTCATGAATTTCGAAATCCAGAGGAACTTCTTGCCTTTCATGAACCGTGTTCAAAGAAGAACACCAAACTTACTCTTTGGTTGTGCACTTTGAATGAAAAATTGAATGCATTTTGAATAAAATTTGGGGTGCCTTCAGGCACACCAAACTTAGAGACAAATTGCATTTTACATGCAATGTTTAGTGCACTCTTTCAGCAGTTGTCCTGAGGATTCAAGTTCATGCATAAGAAACCATGTTTTATTAGATGCACAACAAAACAAAAAAAAGTAAGGATATTAAAAACATGGGTTGCCTCCCATGAAGCGCTTCTTTAACGTCACTAGCTTGACGGTTGTCCCTTGTTAGGGTGGATTGTAGTGCTTGACGTTTTCTCCTCTCACTATGAAAACGTCCCCACTTGATTCATTCATGGCCTCTAAATGTTCCATAGAAAGAACTTTCCTGATTGTGAACACTTGAGGGAGCTGGGAAGGAATGGTTTTGAGGCCAGGTGGGATTGGCAGATAATGACTTGATATCACGTTATCTCCCGGAGAAAAACCTTCAGTGGGAATTTTCTTGTTTCTCCACCCTCTTGGCAATTTCCCTATCATTCTTCCCTTTCTCTTGAGGATTTCTTCATTGACCCTTATGTCAGGAGGATCCTTCTGATCTGTTTCCATTGATTCTTGTGGCTTTAACTCTTGCAACTCTTGTTTGCCTTCCAAGGACTGTTTTAGAGTTTTAGCTGTTGCTTAGCCTCTTCTTCCCTGAAATCATCCAAACAATTGCATCAAAGTCTTGCAAAATTTCATGAGAAATCTTCCATTCATAGCATTCAAGTAATATAACTAAAACTCATGGAATTTGCATTAAAATCATACTGTTTGGATGGTTTATTGCTTTGTTCTTCATTTAACCATTTTTGGTTACTTTAAGCTCAAGAAAATGCATAAAACAACTAAAACTAACAGAAAAATGCTAGTGAAACTAGCCTAAGATGCCTTGGCATCAGAGCTTCATCTCAAAGATCCATCAAGACCACTTCTATGAAGTTGTGGCCAAGAAGAAGGTGATCCCTGAGGTCCCCTTTAAGCTCAAAAAGGGTGAATATCCAGAGATCCGACATGAGATTCGAAGAAGAGGTTGGGAAATTCTCACCAACCCCATTCAACAAGTCGGGATCTTAATGGTTCAAGAGTTCTATGCCAATACATGGATCACCAAGAACCATGATCAAAGTGTGAACCCGGACCCAAAGAATTGGCTTACAATGGTTCGGGGGAAATTCTTAGATTTCAGTCCGGAAAATGTACGGTTGGCATTCAACTTGCCCATGATGCAAGGAGATGCACGTCCCTACACTAGAAGGGTCAACTTTGATCAAAGATTGGACCAAGTCCTCATAGACATTTGTGAAGAAGGCACTCAATGGAAGAGAGATTCAAGAGGGATGCCAGTTCAACTAAGAAGGTATGACCTCAAGCCCGTGGCTAGGGGATGGTTGGAGTTCATCCAATGCTCAATCATTCCCACTAGCAACCGGTCTGAAGTTACTATAGACCGGGCTATCATGATCCATAGCATCATGATTGGAGAGGAAGTAGAAGTTCATGAGGTTATATCCCTAGAACTCTACAAGGTGGCGGATAAGTCCTCTACTTTGGCAAGGTTAGCCTTCCCTCATCTCATTTGTCACCTCTGCAATTCAGCTGGAATTGACATAGAGGAAGACATCCTCATTGATGAGGACAAGCGCATCACTAAGAAAAGGATGGAGCAAACAAGAGAGCCCACTCATGAACCTCACCAAAAGCATGAGGAAATTCCTCATCATGAGATTCCTGAGATACCTCAAGGGATACATTTTCCTCCACAAAACTATTGGGAGCAAATCAACACCTCCCTAGGAGAATTAAGTTCCAATATGGGACAACTAAGGGTGGAGCACCAAGAGCATTCCATACTCCTCCATGAAATTAAAGAAGACCAAAGAGTCATGAGGGAGGAGCAGCAAAGGCAAGGAAGAAACATTGAGGAGTTCAAGCACTCCATAAGATCTTCAAGAGGAAGAACAAGCCGCCATCACTAAGGTGGACCCGTTCTTTAAATCTCCTTGCTCCTACTTTTCTGTTTTTTGAAAATTATGCTTTATGTTCTATCTATGTTTGTGTCTTTATTACATGATCATTAGTATCTTAGTGTCTATGCCTTAAAGCTATGAATGTCCTATGAATCCATCACCTTTCTTAAAATGAAAAATGTTTTCTGAAAAAGAAAAAGAAGTACATGAATTTCGAATTTTAAAACAGTTTAATTATTTGGATGTGGTGGCAATGCTTTTTGTCTTTCTGAATGAATGCTTGAACAGTGCATATTTTTGAATTTGTTGTTCATGAATGTTAAAATTGTTGGCTCTTAAAAGAATAATGGAAAATGAGAAATGTTATTGATAATCTGAAAAATCATAAAAATGATTCTTGAAGCAAGAAAAAGCAGTGAAAAGCTTGCAGAAAAAAAAAATATGCAAAAAAATAGAGGCAAAAAATAAAGAAAGAAAAAAAAAGAAAGAAAAAGCAAGTAGAAAAAGCCAATAGCCCTTTAAACCAAAAGGCAAGGGTAAAAAGGATCCAAGACTTTGAGCATCAGTGGATAGGAGGGCCCACAGGAATAAAATCCTAGCCTAAGCAGCTAAACCAAGCTATCCCTAACCATGTGCTTGTGGCGTGAAGGTGTCAAGTGAAAAGCTTGAGACTGAGCGGTTAAAGTCATGGTCCAAAACAATAAGAGTGTGCTTAAGAGCTATGGACACCTCTAATTGGGGACTCTAGCAAAGCTGAGTCACAATTTGAAAAGGTTCACCTAGTTATGTGTCTGTGGCAAAACAAAATTCTTAGGGTCACGACCAAGACTCATAAAGTAACTGTGTTCAAGAATCAACATACTGAACTAGGAGAATCAATAACACTATCTAAATTCTGAGTTCCTATAGATGCCAATCATTCTAAACTTCAAAGGATAAAGTGAGATGCCAAAACTGTTCAGAAGCAAAAAGCTAATAGCCCCGCTCATCTAATTAAGACTGATCTTCATAGATGTTTTAGAATTCATTGTATATTCTCTTCTTTTTATCCTATTTGATTTTCATTTGCTTGGAGACAAGAAACAATTTAAGTTTAGTGTTGTGATGAGCGGATAATTTATACGCATTTTTGCATTGTTTTTAGGTAGTTTTTAGTATGTTTTCGATAGTTTTTATTATATTTTTATTATTTTTTAAATAAAAATCACATTTCTGGACTTTACTATGAGTTTGTGTATTTTTCTGTGATTTCAGGTATTTTCTGGCTGAAATTGAGGGACCTGAGCAAAAATCTTATTCAGAGGCTGAAAAAGGACTGCAGATGCTGTTGGATTCTGACCTCCCTGCACTCGAAGTGGATTTTTTGGAGTTACAGAAGCCCAATTGGTGCGCTTTCAATTGTGTTGGAAAGTAGACATCCTGGGCTTTTCATCAATATATAATAGTTTATACTTTGCCCGAAATTTGATGGCCCAAACCGGCATTCCAAGTCAGGATAAAAATTCTAGCGTCAAAACGCCAGAACTGGCATAAAAGCTGGAGTTAAATGCCCAAATTGGCACAAAAGCTAGCATTTAACTCCAAGAAAAGTCTCTACATGTGAAAGCTTCAACGCTCAGCCCAAGCACACACCAAGTGGGCCCGGAAGTGGATCTCTGCATTAATTACCTATTTCTGTAACCCTAGGTTACTAGTTTTCTATAAATAGGACCTTTTGCTATTGTATTTTCATACTTTTCAGATACTTTTCATCTTTGGAACTTATATGTTCACGTTTGAGGCTGGGCTCACGGCCATGCATAGACGTTTTGTTCTTATGTATTTTCCACGGTGAAGTTTTTACACACCATAGATTAAGGTGTGGAGCTCTGCTGTTCCTCATGAATTAATGGAAAGTACTATTGTTTTTCTATTCAACTCAAGCCTATTTCTTCTGCAAGATATTTATTCGCACTCTGATGCACGGAAAACTTGTCTCATAATAAATTTCCTTCGGCAAGTGTACCGAATTTGTCGTCAAGTAAAAACTCACAATAGAGTGAGGTCGAATCCCATAGGGATTGATTGATCAAGCAACTTTAATTAGAGAAATGTTCTAGTTGAGCGAATCAGAATTTGAGTTGAGAATTACAGAAAATTAAATGGCGGGAAAGTAAATAACAGAAAAGTAAATGCTAGAAATAAGAGCTGGATGTAGATGACGGAAAGTAAATTACAGAATCTTAAATGGGAATGGGGAAATTGCTCATAAAAGTAAATGACAGAAATTAAAGAGAATGGGTAAGATCAGAAATGGGGGGTTCATTGGGCTCAGGAGATGTTGCATTCTCCGGATCAATTTCATTTTCATCTCTTCCTCAATCAATGCACTCATTGATCTCCTTGGCAATCTTAAGTGATCAAATTACAATTTCTTGTAATTCAATCTCTCAAATCTTGATCAATAGCCAATTCCTTGGTCAATTGCTCATGAGAAGAGATGAAGTATGGTCATTGATTATACCACATGCATTTCCCAAATCAAGTGTTGAGAGGATTATAGTCACATATCCATCCAAACCCAATTTAGTCCAGCATGAGAAAGCATTTCTAGCATGATCTCTTCATTCCTCTTTCAAAGTTCAGAAGAGATCCAAGTTTGAATAGCTTCTTTTCTAAGATAACTACCCAATTGGATGAAGATCGAAAGCTTTCAAGTAAAATCAAGAGAAAAGATAGAAGAAGAATAATGAAAACTAGTATTGATCCATCAAATTACAACAGAGCTCCCTAACCCAATGAAAGGGGTTTAGTTGTTCATAGCTCTGGAAAATGAAAACAAAGATGGAGAATACATGATGAAACTAGAAGTGCAGAGAAAGTAAAAATAGAGAGTAGTTCTATACCAAGAGGCTCCCTATAATTTCCAACTCCCAATTTTATTCAAAGCTACTCCTATATATACTACTCTTCTGTTCTTCTAGTTGGCTCTTCAAGTCTTGGGTATGGGCCTTTGGATCTTGAGTTTGAAGCAGTTCTCTTCTTCATTGGGCTTGGCTTTACTTGCAGAGAGAAAGTGTGAAGTGGGCAGAGACTTTAGCTCAGGACGTTAGTGGTGTTAATGTTCAGTGAAAATATGGGTTCGAGAACGTTAGTGACAATCACCTTTTTCACTAACGTTCCTCACCCAAGTAAGAGCTACGTTATCTTCAACGTTAGTGGCACAAACGTTGCCACTAACGTTGCCTCTTTGTCCTTAGCACACGTTATTGGGACTTGCCTTTCCCAATAACGTTGAGAAGTCTCCCCCTTCCCTACGTTAGAGTCCACGTTAACTTAGTTAACGTGGAAGCTAACGGGGATAAGGGAATGATGAGCCAACGTTAGTGACATTCACCTTTGTCACTAACGTTGGCCAAGTCACAATATGCCACGTTAACTTCCACGTTAACCTAGCTAACGTGGAAGCTAACGTGAGGAGACAAAGTGGTCGACAACGTTAGTGACACCGAACATTGTCACTAACGTTGGAATTAGCCCACATAAGCCCCTATGAGCCACGTTAACTCCCACGGTAACTTAGTTAACGTGGAAGTTAACGTGGCTTATTGTGACTTGGCCAACGTTAGTGACAAAGTTGAAGGTCGCTACCGTTGGCTTCCCCTTTACTTCTTAACGTTAGAGGCCACGTTAACTAAGTTAACGTGGCAACTAACGTGGCCACTTATGAGCTTGGTCTAACGTTAGTGATAATGTTAAGTGCCACTAACGTTGGCTCCATTTCCTTTCTTCCACGTTAGGGTTCACGTTAACTTAGTTAACGTGACTATTAACATGGGCAATGATGGCTTCGAGAGCGTTATTGGCAATTACTTTTCTCATTAACTTTGCAAGTTACTCCCATTCCACGTTAGTGTTAATGTTAGTGTAACTAACGTAGCCACTAATGTGGTTCTCATTGGTGCCTAGCCTTATTGCTTACTCTTTTTCTTTTATTTTTCAACCTTTATTGTTCTTTCCCTTTTTCTTATTAGGATCTTCTAATTTAGCTAGTCTCATGGGGTGTTTCTCAAGCACAGTATTCATGACAGATAGTTGTCTTCTCACCTTGTGGTTGAACCAACTTAGCTAACTTATGATCACACCATAAACTCATGAACTTACTCCATAGTATGAACTCCTCTCTGGTCTTTAAAAACACTCATTCTCTTTTCATTTGATTTAAAGGGACAAATATACAAGTAAGCAAAGTAAGGGTGCAGTGACATAAAGACCAGCAAACATAGACCTTTTCAACACAAAAACTTAAAAGACAGAATTTAAAAAGGTTTAAACATAACATGGAAGCAAGTTCTATTTCATACAAGATCTTCCTTATTCAAAGCATAGGAAAAGATGGACCAAAGCAGGAACGTCACCACCTTTTACTCTTGTGGATGCCCATGCTTTCCTCCTTGTTTGTCTTCTTTGTGTCCTCTTGCATTCCCTCGCATCCGTGCCAATCTTGCTTGCTTCTAATCCTCAAGTGCCTTCCTCACTGATTCATGACTCTCTTCCACCTTTTGTCTTTCTTCTTGTGCTAATTCATCCCTCATTTCTTCATACATTGTGATTCCTGGATGCAATATAGGCAGCTGTCCTACCAAGTAACCGAGCCTAGCTTGAGTATTTATATGATGCCCAGTCTCGCTCAGGTAAACTCCTTCTGCGAATGCCCTTTGCTCATCCAATAGTTCTGCCTGTTCTATCTGTCTTCGATGCATCTCATGTATATGTGCACCTTGATATGCTTAGATGTTGATTAGTCTCTGGATGGATTCTTGTTGCTCATTTTGCCTTTGTTCCATCCTGTGGAATGTTTCACTCCATTGTTGCCCTTGACTCAGTTGCTGATCCATCATTTGCTTTTGCCATTCCCCTTGTTGAGTCATCCATCTTGAGAGTGACTCCTCTTGCTGCCCCATCATCTGTAGTTGAAGCTCTCTCTGTGCTCCTTGGCTTTCCAAATATTGTCGAGATAGCCCATCAATGGCTTCCTGCAATTCGTGCATATCCAAGGTGGCTGGTGCTTGCTCCTCTAAGACTTGTCCTTCCACTACTTGAGGGGCTGGCCTCTTCCTTTGCTTCCTTTGAGGCAGGGGGGATGCGGTAGTATGCATTCGTCGAACGGTTATTGGAATGCCCTCTTTTATCCACACGGGATCCTCATCTTCAAACACCACCCCAGCTTTCTTGCATAGTCGGTAAATAGTGCTGGGGTAACCTAACATTCCTCTTGAGTCGCTTTTCTCTGCCATTTTTCTAATGCCTTCTGCTATGAGTTCATGAACCTTGATCTCTCCTCCTTTGAGTATACAGTGTACCAGTGTGGCTCTCTTGAGATTCACCTCCGAGTTGTTCGCTGCTGGGAGGATGGACCTCCTTACAATTTCGAACCACCCTTTTGCTTCCGGGGTGAGATCTGTTCTCTTGATGAACCTTGGTCTCCTATCTGCATATCTTTCCCAGTCAGCTCCTGGTACACAAATGTCTTGCACAATCTGGTCATGATTAGGGTTGTTGTCCATTCTTGAATGGTAACTCTCTTCTTCAAATGGTATGGACCACAGCTTTAATGCCCTCATGACACTCATGGGACCAAAATCCACAATCTTTCCTCTCACAAAGCTTGTATATGACTCATCTGCCTTATCATATCGGACCGCATTTGCATAAAACTCTCTTATAAGATTTGCATTCACCTTAATGACCGGATCAGTGAGGAGCTCCCATATTCTCTTTTCTACCTTCTTTATGATTTCGGGACACTCAGTTTTCCTAACTTGAAATCCCAGCTCATAAATGATCTCCTTATCCACCATCCACCCGTATTGCAATGCATGGTGCAAGCTTCTAAATCTCTGTTCATCATACGGGTGTTGTTCCATAGGTTCCTTTCCCTTCCTTCTTTTAGAGCTCGAAGATGCCATGAATGAGGGTTAATGTGTGAAGTTGGCAATGGTGTGGAGACTTTTGGTTGTTTAAGGTTGAATGCAATGAAGGGAGTGAAAGGGAATCTGAAATGGAGAGGTGTGAAGAGTGGGAATTCGAGTGTGAGGGGTACGTATGCACTAGAACTCACTTATATATGGAGATTGTGAGTGAATGGAGGGTGTGGATTGATGGAATGATTGCTTGATGGACGATTGGGGTTGTGCATGGAAAAAGGACAAGGATCATCACTTTATGAGGATTATTAGTTCGGTCTTCAAGAGTCTCCTCTCTTCAATGTTGCATGGCAACATTTTCCAATGCATTCCTTCTTGAGACAAGTGTGTAGTTTTTCTTCATAAAGTGGCCGAACCTTTTCTCATTTAATTGTCCAATCAATCTCCTTCAATGCTCCTCTCCTTTTCCCTATAAAGATCAAATAAGAAAAGTAAAAAAAAAAATAAGCTAAACTTTACGGCTAGAATAATAAAAAGAAGAAAAGATTTTGTTTATTCATGAACTCTAACTAACTAACTATTGATCAAGCAACTTTAATTAGAGAAATTTTCTACTGGAGAGAAGTCTTCCGTAGGGATCTTCTTGTTCCTCCACCCCCTTGGTACCTTCTTCTTTGTCCCTTTTGATGTTGCCTTGCTCTTGGTGACTTCTTCTTCTAAGGGAATTTTCTTGTTGTCTTCACATGTCTCTGGTGGTTTAGGTTCCTCCAGCTTTTCCTTGAGTTGTGACAACTGCTTATTTCCTTGTTCATCAACCAAGGGCTTTCCCAGATGGGCTCGTTGTGCTTCAGTGCTTGCTTCCTCTGTCAGCATCTCATTATGATCTTTGCTTGGTTCTTTTTTCTCTTGGTCTGATTCTTGTGAGAGTTTGAAGACATTGAAGCTGAGTCGTTCATCATGGATCCTTAATATTAGCTCCCCTCGCTCCACATCTATGAGTGCTCTGGCTGTAGCTAGGAATGGTCTTCCCAATATGATTGGGTGAGTGTGACTCTCTTCCATGTCCAAGATGACAAAGTCTGTGGGAAGAAAGTACTTCCCAACCTTTACCAATACATTTTCCACCACTCCTATTGCTTGTTTTTGAGTTTTGTCTGCCAGCCTTATGACTACATCTGTGGGCATTATCTCATTGATCTTCAGCCTCTTCACCAGGGATAAGGGCATTAAGTTGATGCTTGCTCCCAAACGGTAGAGTACTTTATCAAACATTGTTTCTCCTATAGCACAGGGGACATGAAAATTCCCTGGATCTTTTCTTTTCATAGGCAACTGTGGTTGAATGAGGGCACTGCACTCCTTGTTCATCACTATAGTTTGGCCTCCCTTGAGTGAGCTTTTCCTGGGAAGCAGCTCCTTCATATACTTGATGTATGCAGGCATTTGTTGAATAGTCTTGATGAATGGTATGTTGACATGCAGAGATGCAAACAAATCTAGAAACCTTGAGTATATTCTCTTCTCCACAGCACCATTGAGCAGTTGGGGAAAAGGTGCATAGAGTCTCAGCAGCTCCTGTTGTGAGATTTCTGGTTCTTGATGATCTTTTTCCTTCTTCTCTACTGAGGTATCTTCAGGTTGTTCTGACAGCTTGCTTGGCTTGTCTTCAGTCTCCTTATCACTTATAGTGACCATCTTGCAATCTTCCCATCTTACTTTCTTTGTTTCACCTCTCGTATTCTTCTCTGTGTCACTTAGGAATCCATCTGTCGGTTTGGGAATTTGATCAGAGAGATACCCCACTTGAGATTCCAAGATCATGGTTTTGCCTAGGTGAATTCCCAATGTAGTTGGCTTGCTCCTGACTACCATCTGCTTCTTCATTCACTCCTTCTTAGGTTGTTAATGAAGTGGCAATTGCTGCTACTTGGTTCCTCTCCATCTTCTTGGTGAGGTCAGCCAGCTGCTGGGTAATGAGCTTATTTTGGGCCAGCAGAGCATCTACATTGTTTAGCTCCATTACTCCTCTTGTGTTCCCTCTTTCGAAAGCATAGAAGTAGTCATTCTCTGCTACAGTTTCAATGACATATATGGCCTCCTCAATGGTCTTCTTCTTGTTCAAAGATCCTCCGGATAAATGGTCTACAGCCTTCTTTGACTCATAAGAGAGCCCTTCATAGAAAATGTGCAACTGCACCCATTCATTGAACATATCTGGTGGGCACCTCCTTGTTAGGTCTTTAAACCTCTCCCATGCTTCATATAGAGTCTCACCATCTTGTTGCCTGAAAGTTTAGACCTTAGCTCTCAACCTATTGATTCGTTGAGGGGGGTAAAATCTTGCTAAGAATTTATTCACCACATCTTCCCAAGTTGTCAAGCTCTCCTTTGGGAAAGACTCTAGCCACTTGGCTGCCTTATTCTTGAGTGAGAATGGAAATAAGAGCAGTCTATAGGCGTCAGGATGAACACCATTAGACTTCACTGTGTCACATATTCTCAGGAAGGTGGTTAGATGTTGATTGGGGTCTTCTTGGACACTTCCTCCGAATGAACAGTTGTTCTGCACAAGGGTGATGAGCTGTGGTTTTAGTTCAAAATTGTTGGCGTGGATGGTTGGCTTCTGAATGCTACTTCCACAGTTTCCTGGGTTTGGATTGATGTAAGAGCCTAAAACTCTTCTATCCTCCCCAGCATGATTTGCTCGTCCTCTTCCACCATGGTTGTGAGCTTCTTCTTCACGATGGTTTTCCATGTTTTCTTCCATGTTTGGTTCAAAGTATTCCTCAAAGTGTTCCTCCTCTTCTTCAGCACCAACTACATGTTTTTCTCTTGCCTTCCTCCTTAGTCTAAGGAAGGTTCTCTCAGGTTCAGAATCAAAGGAAGTTGAAGCCCCGCTTCTTCTCCCTGTCATACAACCAACAAGTACAAGCAAATAGAATAGGTGCAGAAAGTATATCTGTCAGAATTACTGTTAGTGTGAGCGATGCAATATATCAAACAGTTAGTGGGTTAGTGAAATGAATGGTAAATAACAAAGAAAAAGTAGGGGGAAGGGAAAAAAATTAACTAAAACAGGAAGTAAATGACTCAAATAGAAAATTAAATCAAACAAAAATAAAATGCTCAATCTAGTTATCCTTCAATTTAATCATTGTTGATGCACAATCAATCCCCGGCAACGGCGCCATAAACTTGATGCACAGAAAACTTGTCTCATAACAAATTTCCTTCGGCAAGTGTACCGAATTTGTCGTCAAGTAAAAACTCACAATAGAGTGAGGTCGAATCCCACAGGGATTGATTGATCAAGCAACTTTAATTAGAGGAATGTTCTAGTTGAGCGAATCAGAATTTGAGTTGAGAATTGCAGAAAATTAAATGGCAGGAAAGTAAATAACAGAAAAGTAAATGCTAGAAATAAGAGCTGGATGTAGATGACGGAAAGTAAATTGCAGAATCTTAAATGGGAATGGGGAAATTGCTCATAAAAGTAAGCTTTGCACACGTTATTGGGACTTGCCTTTCCCAATAACGTTGAGAAGTCTCCCCCTTCCCTACGTTAGAGTCCACGTTAACTTAGTTAACGTGGCTCTTTTAACGTAGGCTTGCCAACCTTCGAGAACGTTCGTGACACTTACCATTGTTACTAACATTCCAATCTGCCCCTATTTCTCACATTAGAGTCCACGTTAACTAGGTTAACGTGGCTTCTAACGTGGCCATGCTAGCCATTTCCAACGTTAGTGACAAAGTTGAGTGTCACTAACGTTGGCTCATCATTCCCTTATCCACGTTAGCTTCCACGTTAACTAAGTTAACGTGGGAGTTAACGTGGCTCATAGTGGCTTATGTGGGCTAATTCCAACGTTAGTGACAATGTTGGGTGTCACTAACATTGGCGATCACCTCCCTTCTTCGCGTTAACTAAGTTATCGTGGGAGTTAATGTGGCTTATTGGGGCTTGTGTGGGTTCCTTCCAACGTTAGTGACAATGTTTGGTGTCACTAACGTTGTCGACCACTTTGTCTCCTCACGTTAGCTTCCACGTTAACTAGGTTAACGTGGAATTTAACGTGGCTTATTGTGACTTGGCCAACATTTGTGACAAAGTTGAATGTCACTAACGTTGGCTTCCCCTTTACTTCTTAACGTTAGAGGCCACGTTAACTAAGTTAACGTGGCAACTAACGTGGCTCCATTTCCTTTCTTCCACGTTAGAGTTCACGTTAACTTAGTTAACGTGACTCTTAACGTGGGCAATGATGGCTTCGAGATCGTTATTGGCAATTACTTTTCTCATTAACTTTGCAAGTTACTCCCATTCCACATTAGTGTTAACGTTAGTGTAACTAACGTAGCCACTAATGTGGTTCTTCTTTGCTTCTTTTGTCCTGAAATTAAGCAATAAAGTGCATCAAAGTTCTAGTCCAAGTCATGAGAAATTTAACATCCAATTTGTCCTTAAATTCATGCAAATTCTCATGAAATCATGTAAAGTGCATAATGTATGCTTGAATTAAGATGTAAGTGAATATCTACCCAAAACTAGCTTATTTCCTAAGAAAATACATGAAACTACCCTAAAAACATTAAAGAAAAGGTCAGTGAAACTGGCCAAAATGCCTTGGCATCACACTCAAGAACATGATGAATGTGATGATTATGTGACACTCATTACCATTCTCACCTATGAACGCGTGCCTAACAACCACTTCTGTTCTATATGCAAACAAGCTTGAATGTGTATCTATTGGGTTTCTAATCTAACATTAGAACCTTTGTGGCTAGAACTATTGGCGGCTATTCCTGAGATCCAGAAAGTCTAAACCTTGTCTGTGGTATTCCGAGTAGGATCTGGGAAGGGATGACTGTGACGAGCTTCAAACTCGCGAGTGTTGGGCGTAGTGACAGACGCAAAAGGATCAATGGATCCTATTCCAACATGATCGAGAACCGACAGATGATTAGCCGTGCGGTGACAGCGCATTTGGACCATTTTCACTGAGAGGACGGGAGGTAGCCATTGACAATGGTGAAACCCAACATACAGCTTGCCATAGAAAGGAGTATGAATGATTGGATGAAAGCAATAGAAAAGCAGAGGTTCAGAAGGAGCAAAGTATCTCTATACGCTTATCTGAAATTCTCACCAATGAATTACATAAGTATCTCTATCTTATTTTATGTTTTATTCATATTTTAATTATCTTAAACTCCATAACCATTTGAATCCGCCTGATTGAGATTTACAAGATGACCATAGCTTGCTTCAAGCCGACAATCTCCATGGGATCGACCCTTACTCACGTAAGGTTTATTACTTGGACGACCCAGTACACTTGCTGGTTAGTTGTGCGGAATTATGAAAAAGAGTTGAGATTACAATTGTGTGTACCAAGTTGTTGGCGCCATTGATGATCACAATTTTGTGCACCACCTAACAACAGCCATTCCACTAAAATTGTTCAAAAATAAATATAAACAAAAGAAAGCCCAAGACAACCAACCTAAAAGAAGCTGAAAGAATGAAATGAAACAAGGACTACAACATGTTAATCAAATCTAAGTGCAAGGACATGTTAATCAAATAATGAGCTGCACTACATGTTTGATGTTGATGACCTGAGACTGAAATGAAACAAGGACTACAGCATACACTAATGTGTCTAAGTGCAAGGGTTTAGTTAATGCAAAAAACATTGAACAGAGCAAGGGCAGCAGAGCTAAACAACTACAGAGATTACTCATTTGTAGCTTTGCTTAAAAAAACCAAAAAGAACTAAAGAGGCAAATAGAGAAATTGAGATTGGAGCAATTTTAGAGAGAGAGAGAGAGAGAGAGAGAGAGAGAGAGAGAGAGAGAGGAGGGGGTAAAGTTACGAAAGAAGACTTGAGATCATCGTCAATCACCCCCGCACCAACATCAATCCAATGCTTCAACAGAAGACCCAAAAATCCCTAACAGAACTGCAGAAAAATAAAAACCCCCAAAAATCAGCACCAAAAGCAATTTTGAAACCCTAACCCAAACAAAAATGAAGAAATTGGTGCCTTCTGGAATCGAAATGCTGACGTCAGTAGCCACCAGAGCCTTGCCTCTCGCCGAAATCTTTGTCTCCACAGCACAAAAGAATAAAATAAAATAAAACAGCATTTCAATTTTGGTTCCGACTTCTCTAACAAAGTAACTGATTCAGTTTAACTTGAGAGGGAGAGGTACCTGGAGAGATCGTAACTGGCAGAGAGAGGAGAAGCCCTAGAAGGAAGAACGGTGTTGTCGGAGAGCTTCTTTACACGGAGGA
The DNA here is from genome assembly GCF_000816755.2 of Arachis ipaensis. NCBI lineage: Eukaryota > Viridiplantae > Streptophyta > Magnoliopsida > Fabales > Fabaceae > Arachis > Arachis ipaensis. The sequence goes on along the minus strand of NC_029793.2, from coordinate 46,279,649 downwards.
GATGAGAGCGTTGTATGTTTAGAGAGGAGAAGCCCTAGCTAGAAGGAGGAATGGCGTTGAATGAGCCAGGGATTACAATTTTTTTCTTTTTATATGCGTGTGAAAACGGCGGTCCAAAACCGCCATAATCACCAGAACCACCTAAATATATAAAGCCAATTACGACAGCAGCAAAAATTGCCATAATGTCTTGATATTATGGCGATTCTATAAAACTGCCTTAATATCAATGCCATTTTAACCCTGTTTTTTTTGTAGTGCTCCAATAAAAAATTTAATCTGACTAAAGTGTTCGTATCTTTCTCCTGTTCACGTTGACGTCACTTTTGTTCGGGAGAAATTGTCAAAGGAAGCCGCTGAGCCTTCCATAATCGCCACCATGAGGAGCGTCGCCGTGGAGCTGCCGCAAAAAGAGTCAAACAAGACACAGAGAAAGGACATGATAGAGAAGAGAGGAAAGTGTGGCGGTTTTCTTCCCCGCTGGTACACGAAACTGACTCTGCACGTTTCACACAGATAGATCAGAAAGTATACCGGGTCGTCCAAGTAATACCTCAAGTGAATGAGGGTCGATTTCACGGAGATTGTTGGTTTGAGCAAGCAATAGATACCTTGCAGATCTTAGTTAGGCGAATAGAAAATATAGTTTGTCACGAAGAACGCATAAGCATAATAAAGAAAATTAGAGATACCAAATTTATTGTGAAAACAGTAACGGATGATTAGTTAAGGCTTCGGAGATGCTTTGTCTCTTTGGATTAATCTTTCTTACTGTCTACTTTCATAGCTTCCTGATTCATTCAATGGCAACCGTAAGTGATTAACTCATGTCCTCTCATCAAGTAAACCTCCTCTACTGCAACAATCCACCTTGTGAAGTGGCTCATGTCCTCTCATCAAGTAACCTCTAGGTTTCTCACTGTAGCAGAAGATGAAGCTCTAAGCAATCCACTCCCCTTCACGATCCTACTCAAGGAGCCACAAACAAGGCAGATCTTCCAGATCAGAAAGTGCTGCTTCTCTGACTCTAGCCTTGCGCCATAGAGACCTCACGCATGCATAGTCAACGGGATTTCATGTCACGTTATCCAAAGTTGCTCAGATGCTCTATTGGAATCCGCAATGCAATCTCTAGCTTTAGTTCAATGCTATCTGGGTCAGGAATCGCAAGGAACCCATGTGGAACAAGGGTGATTGTCACGGGTCACCCTCAATTCATGATATGAAGAATGAGAATGCATAAGAGAATAGAATCAGAGTTGTAGTAAAATAGAACAGTAATATTATTAATCCATGAAACTTAGCGGAGCTCCTAACCCTAACTTAGGAGGTTAGTGACTCATACTGTATAGAAAACATCAATGAAAGCTTTGAATGGGCAAAGATCCTTAACAAGGGTGATCATTGTTCTATATATACTACTCTAATAACTAAGAATTACAGAAATATGACAGACTAGACTTAGAGGTGTGAAAATCCACTTTTCGGGCCTACTTGGTGAGTGTTTGGGCTGAACTTGGAGTGTTTCCACGAGCTAGTGCCCCTTAGGGGCGTTGAACGCTGGCTTGGGACCCCCTTTTGGGTGTTGGACGCCAGCCACCCCCTTGTGGGCATTGAATGCCAGGAATGGGCTTGTGTCTGGCGTTGAATGCCAGTTTTAGGCCTTCATTTCTGAAACAAAGTATAGACTATTATATATTTCTGGAAAGCCCTAGATGTTAGCTTTCCATAGCCGTTAAGATAGCTCTATTTAGATTTCTATAGCTCCAGAAATTCTCCTTCGAGTGCATGGAGGACAGATCCTGACAGCATCTATAGTCCTTTCTCTATCTCTAAATCAGACTTTTGCTCAAATTCCTCAATTTCAGCCAGAAAATACCTTGAATTACCATAAAACACACAAACTCAAAGTAGAATCCAAAAATGTGAATTTAGCACTAAAACCTATGAAAATAGAATAAAACTTAAACAAAACATAGAGAAAACTATATGAAAATAATGCCAAAAAGCGTATAAAATATCTGCTCATCAGAACACCAAACTTAAACTGTTGCTTGTCCCAAGCAACCAAAAACAAAGTAGGATAAAAAGAAGAGAAGAATACAATAAATCTCAGAGTTTTCAATGGAGCTCAGTTTCAATTTAGATGAGTGGGACTAGTAGCTTTTTGCTTCTGAACAGTTTTGGCATCTCACTATCCATTGAAGCTTACAATAGTTGGCGTCTCTAGGAATTCAGAATCCAGATGATATTATTGACTCTCCTAGTTTAGTTCTTTTTTATTCTTGAACACAGCTTCTTTCAAGTCTTGGTCGTGGCCCTAAGTGCTTTGTTTTCCAGTATTACCACCAGATATATAAACGCCAGAGACACTTAACTGGGTGAACTCCTTTAGGATTGTGATTCAGCTTTGCTAGAATCCCCAGCTAGAGGTGTCCAGAGTTCTTAAGCATACTCTTTTGCTTTGGATCATGACTTTAATTGCTCAGTCTCAAGCTTTTCACTTGACACCTTCACACCACAAAGCATATAGTCAGGGGAATCTGTTCTTTTGAACTTTTAGGCTAAGATTTTATTTCTTTTAGGCCCTCCTAACCATTAATGCTTAAAGCCTTGGATCCTTGCTCTTATCTTTTGGTTTAAAGAGCTACTGGATTTTTTTTTTTTTTTGCTTTTTCTTGCTTCGAGAATCAATTTTTGGATTTTTCAGATTACCAATAATACTTCACTTTTATCATCATTCTTTCAAGAGCCAACATCCTTAACTTCAACATCAAATATGCATTGTTCATTCAGGCATTCAGAAAACAACAGCAATGCCACCACATCAAATAATTGAACTATTATGAATATAAAATTCAAAATCTATGTACCTGTACTGCTTCTAAAAAGAAAATTAGAATTTTATTCAAGTTCAATGGGGTGATAAGAAGAATATTTTATAGCTAATTGGAGAAACTTAAATCCTAATAATGCTCATGCAATTCTTAAATTAAAAAAAAATTTAAATAAAAATAAACTTAAAGACTACTAGTGATCATGTAAATCTAAACATAAGAAACAGAAATTAGAATAGCCATAGAAATGGGGAGGTGGAACTCAACCACCTTAATCATGGGAGGTGTTAGGCTCTTCAGGGATAATTTCTGACGCTTCAGTTCTTCTAGCTCACGCCCCTGCTTCTCTTGTTCCTTGACCAGTTTGCAAAGCATGCTAGTCTGGTCTTTTTGCTCCTCTCTTAATTGATCCAAGGTGGTTTGCAACTATGCAACAGATGCTTTTAGCTAGGTCCAATATTCAATTAGAGGGATCTCTTGAAGAGGTTCAGGTGTCTTCCTCTTAGGAGGATTAGCTGGTACTAGGGTGCTTTCCATCACTTGCTTAGTGATTGGGCTTTCTGCTGGGATAAATGAGACTCTGTTAATCAGAACTCCAGCTTCCTTGCATAAGCAAAAAATAAGGTTTGGATAGGCCAATCTAGATTGAGTTGACATCCTGTTTGCAACCTTGTATAGCTCAAAGGGGATCATTTGGTGGACTTCCACCTCATTCCCCATCATGATGCAGTGAATCATCACATCCCTTCTGATGGTAACTTCAGAGCGGTTGCTAGTAGGGAGTATAGAATGCCCAATGAAATCCAACCAACCGCTAGCAACTGGTTTGAGATCTAACCTTCTCAGTTGGTTTGGATTTCCTTTTATGTTATTGATCCACTTAGTTCCAGGCAGACATATGTCTTCTAGGATTTGATCTAACTTTGGATCAGCTACCACCCTCCTATTAAAGGATTCTAGATCATCCCTTTATGGAGGTAATTTAAAGATCTCTCTCACTCTGTCAAGATGAAAATAGAAAGTCTTCCCTCGTACCATGGTGCGAAAAGTATGGAACCCTTGTCCATCTTGCTTTTACTTATCTGTCATCCACAGATTTGTATAGAATTTATGGATCATTGTTATTCCAACATTGATCTCAAGGCCGGCCAGGATCTCCCAGCCCTCTTTCAAATTTGCTCTTGGATCTCCGGGTACTCATCTTCTTTTAATTTGAATCCGACTTTCGGGATTACTGGCCTCTTGCACATTATTTTGTAATAATTTTCTTCATGCTGCTTGGTATAGAATCTGAAAGGTTTGAAAATAACTGTTTGGCTGTCTTCTTTCTTGTTTCTTGAAGTGGGTTTTCCACTTTTTGGAGCCATAAAATTTGAATGGAGTGAGAAGGCAGGGCACTTTCCACACTAAACTTAAAAGGTTTGCTCGTCCTCGAGCAAAAGAAAGGAAAGAAGATAGAGAAGAGGGAAAGGATTCAAATGGGAGGTGGATGAGTGAGGGTGGAGAGCGAATGATATATATAGAGGGACGGGAGGGTGTTTTTTTTTCGAAATTAATTAGATAAAAGATAAAGAAAATATGATTCATACTTTAGTAATAAATAGAAAAAGATACGTTTTCAAATCAAAAGATATGAAAAAGATAAGATAGAAGATATGAAAAAGATTGTAAAGTTGAGTAAAGGTTTTGAAAAAGAATTGCTAAAGATATGAAATTTTGAAAAAAAGATTTGAAAAAGAAATGAAAAAGATTTTAAAAGATTTTAAATTTGAAAGGAATTTGAAGTTGAAAGATGATAGTTTGAAGAATCTTGTTTAAAAGATATGATTAAAAAGATAAGATATGGAAAATATGTAGTTTGAAAAAAGTCAACATCCTCCTTACCCTGTGATGGGCATTGAGCGCCCAGAATGGCATCCATTATGGCGTTCAACGCCAGGCTGCTCCTCCCTCATGGGCGTTGAACACCCAGAATGGCATCAATTCTGGCATTCAACGCCAAGTTGCTCTTCCCCTCTGGGCATTGAATGCCCATCCTATACCCCCTGGCTGGCGTTCAACGCCAGGCTGCTCCTCCTTTTTGGGCATTGAACGCCCATGAGGGTGCTCCTGCCTGGCGTTCAACGCCAGGTCTCTCCCCCCTGACTGGCATTTAACATCAGCTTCATGCTCCCTGACTGGCGTTCAACGCCAGCAATGTAGCTCCTTATGGGCGTTGAACGCCCACTCTAGCCCCCTTGGCTGGCGTTCAACGCTAGCAAGGTCTCTGCTCCAGGGTGTTCTGTTTCCATCTCTGACTGTTTCTATTTCTATTCTAACTACTGCATATGATCACAAACTTAAAACAAATGTAAAACTTAAACTGATATAACTGAAATAAACTAAATAAAAGACAAAAATAACTTTAATTATGGTTGGATTACCTCTCAACAAGCACTTCTTTAACGTCACTAGCTTGACGATACTGCTCTCATGTCAGCAACAGGGTAGTTTGTTCTTGCTCAATTTCACCACCCAAGTAATGTTTCACTCTCTAGCCATTAACAGTAAATCTTTTGTCAGAGTAATTACTTTGGTGTTCTATATGACCATAGGGTGATACATTAGTGATCAGGAAGGGTCCTGTCCAACGTGACCTAAGCTTTCCAGGGAATAACTTCAGTCTAGAATTGAAGAGCAGAACTTTCTATCCAGGTTCAATGACTCTGGAAGAAATCTTTCTGTCATGCCACTTCTTGGCCCTTTCTTTATAAATCTTTGCATTTTCAAATGCAGCAAGTCGGAATTCATCCAACTCATTTAGCTGGAGCAACCGTTTCTCTCCTGCTGCCTTTGCATCAAGGTTTAAGAGTTTGGTTGCCTAGCAAGCTTTATATTCCAGCTCCACTGGTAAGTGGCACGCCTTTCCATACACTATTTGATATGGTGATGTTCCTATAGGGGTCTTGAAAGCTGTTTTGTATGCCCAGAGATCATCATCAAACTTTCTTGCCCAATCCTTTCTAGAGGTATTCACTGTCCTCTCCAGGATTCTCTTCAGTTCTTTATTCGAGACCTTAGCTTGCCCATTTGTCTGTCGATGATATAGGGTAGCCACTTTATGGTGAACTCTATATCGGTTTAGCACAGAGTCAAGCTGTTTGTTGTAAAAATGAGTTCCTCCATCACTAATCAGTGTCTGAGGGACACCAAACCTGCTGAAGATGTTCTTCTGAAGGAACTTCATTACTACTCTAGTGTCATTCGTGGGTGATGCAACTGTGATGATGAAAGGGGGTTTAGTGAGTCATAGCTCTGAATTCAATTACAAAGAAATGAAAACTAGCTAAATGAAAAGGTAAAAGTCCCTCCTATCTTAAATTCTATCCTATTTATACACTTTCTATATTGAGCTTCTGTTGTGTTTCTTGGGCTTTGAGGCCTCTCCCTGCTTTCCTTTTGCCTTGGGTTTATGATCCATAATCTTGATGAGGCTGTTGATCCAAATTCTGTAACATTCATTGAGCCAACTTAGTGATAATCAAATAATGACACATGACTCAATAAATTGAAATTTCAGACTCATCAATCCTTCAGGCCCAATCCCATAAACCATGATATTCAATTGGGTTTCATACCAGAGTAAGTTTAAGTTAATGTTTGTGCTCAAATACTAACTTAAACCGCAATATTGTTGGCCCAGAAACCTTTTCCAAGAGTGGCGTTTAAGTTGCAGTTTAAGCTTAAACTGTAGCTTAACCGCCAGACACTTCCAGTGATGCCTTTTGTGGAAGCACGTTTAAGCTTCAGTTTAAGGTTAAACTGAAGCTTAAACGTGGAGATAGAAAGGGCAGCCCTGGAGGTCGAACACGTTTAAGCTCCAGTTTAAGGTTAAACTGGAGCTTAAACGTGGAATTGGAAGAAGGCATCCTGGAGGTCGAACACGTTTAAGCTCCAGTTTAAGGTTAAACTGGAGCTTAAACGTGGAAGCTGAGAAAGGTAGCCCTGGAGGTGTCGAACACGTTTAAGCTCCAGTTTAAGGTTAAACTGGAGCTTAAACGTGGAAATGGAGAAAGCAACCCTGGAGGAGAAACTTAGTCGAACACGTTTAAGCTCCAGTTTAAGGTCAAACTGGAGCTTAAACGTGGAAATGGCTCCCTGGTGCTTTTCCCCTTTCTGGCATTTAACCTCCAGTTTAAGGTTAAACTGGAGGTTAAACGTGGAACTGCCCCCCTTGGTGCCCTTCTCACTTCTGGCGTTTAACCTCCAGTTTAAGGTTAAACTGGAGGTTAAACGTGGAAATGCTTCCTGGTGAGATTTTCATTCTGGCGTTTAACTTCCAGTTTAAGGTTAAACTGGAGGTTAAACGCCACTTTCAGCTTTTCCTCAGCTTTCATGATTTTGGCGTTTAAGCTCCAGTTTAGGCTTAAACTGGAACTTAAACTCCACATGTGATATTCAAGCTTCCTTTATTGATTTTGTTGCTTCCTTGCTTAGCCTCTTCTTCCCTGAAATCTTCCAAACAATTGCATCAAAGTCTTGCAAAATTTCATGAGAAATCTTCCATTCATAGCATTTAAGTATTATAACTAAAACTCATGGAATATGCATCAAAATCATGTTGTTTGGATGGTTCATTGCTTTGTTATTCATTTAGCCATTCTTGGTTACTTTAAGCTCAAGAAAATTCATAAAACATCTAAAACTAACAGAAAAATGCTAGTGAAACTAGCCTAAGATGCCTTGGCATCATAACACCAAACTTAATACTTGCTTGTCCCTAAGCAAGTCCTGAGTTATTTGAGAAGAAAGTATGAAACAGAAGGCAATTACATTGGCTATATTAGTAAGCATTTGAAGTTCATCAGAAGGGTTTATTGCAGAAAGTTGCAGCATCACTTTTTTTCATACTTATCAGGTAGGATTATCACTTTTTCATTGCATCCATCAAACACTGCTATGGCCTCTTGTTATTCTTATGTCCTTGGCACTTTTCTCTTCTTTGTTTTTCTTTTCTTTTTCTTAGAGCTCCTTTGCTCCTTGTTTGCTTGGTGTCATGTGTTGCACAAGCCTTTGGCATTTTCTTTTTCTTATCAGTGCAATACACATATTCACTTCAGGCATTTTAGTTCACATTTCTTCTTGAGACATTGGTGCCCAGCACCTCTTTGTGTGACTAAATGTTTTGTATTTAGGTTGCTCTTGATAATGGACTTTTGGTTGATAATCCCGGGTTAGTTAACCCAAGTTACCAAGTGTTGAAACACTCCTCAGAACCTATTCATCCAAGCATATCCTTAATACATGAACACCACAGGCATTTGTCTCAGAAGTTCAAACCATTGGTGCCTAGCTTATTTTCTCAATTTTTTTTCTTTTTGTTTGCCCTTTTTCAGTGGCTTTTTTTTTTATTCTTTTTCTTTCTTTTTCATGGCCAAAGACATTTATTCATCAAGATCCATAGACAGTTTTCAATTTCTACATGAGTGGGAATTTTCTTGTTTCTCCATCCTCTTGGCAATTTCCCTATCATTCTTCCCTTTCTCTTGAGGATTTCTTCATTGACCCTTATGCTAGGAGGATCCTTCTGATCTGTTTCCATTGATTCTTGTGGCTTTAACTCTTGCAACTCCTGTTTGCCTTCCAAAGACTGTTTTAGAGTTTCAGCTGCTGGATTACTCTCCTCCAAACACAGATGACTACTATCATCCTTAGGCTTTTCAGGTTCTGGTTCAGGCTCAGATGCAGGTTTGAAAACTTTGAAAATGAGCTGTTCATCATGTATTCTCAGAATTAGCTCTCCTTGTTCTATATCTATGAGCGCTCTAGTAGTGGCTAGAAAAGGTCTTCCCAGAATGATAGGGTGTAGGTAGCTTTCCTCCATGTCCAAAATGACAAAGTCTGTGGGGAAGTAATAATCTCCCACTTTCACCAGCACATTCTCAACCCTTGGTTACTTTAAGCTCAAGAAAATGCATAAAACATCTAAAACTATCAAAAAAAATGCTAGTGAAACTAGCCTAAGATGCCTTGGCATCAAACTGCCTCAACCCATTTAGACACATAATCTACTGTCACAAGGATGTAGGTGTTTGAGTATGAAGGTGGGAAAGGACCCATAAAGTCTATACCCTATACATCAAATAACTCAATCTCTAGGATTCCTTACTAAGGCATGTCATGACCATGAGGGAGATTGCCAACCCTTTGGCAACTATCACAATGACGGACAAACTCTCGGGAATCCTTAAAGAGTGTGGGCCAGTAGAAGCCATTTTGGAGGACTTTTTTGGCTGTTCGCTCTCCTCCAAAGTGTCCTCCGTAATCAGAGCCATGGCAATGCCATAGAATTTTCTGTGCCACTTCTTCAGACACACAGCGGTGGATTATTCCATCCGAGAATCTCTTAAAGAGATACGGTTCATCCCACAAGTAGTATCAAGTATCATGAATGAGTTTTCGGGCTTACTGCCTACTGTATTCCTTGGGGATGAATCTTATAGCCTTGTAATTTGCAATGTCTGTGAACCAAGGTATCGTCCGGATGAAAAAGAGTTGCTCATCCGGGAAGGTCTCAGACACCTCAGTAGAGGGAAGAGTTGTCCCTTCTACTGGTTCAATCCGAGACAGGTGGTCAGCCACTTAATTTTCTGACCCTTTTCTGTCTCTGATTTAGAATCCTGCTTGGAGAGTAGATATTTAAGAGCAGCATGGTCAGTGTAAATAATGACTTTAGATCCTATTAGATAGGATCTAAACTTGTCAATGGCATAAACCACTGAAAGTAATTCCTTTTTTGTGGTAGTGTAGTTATTTTATGCATCATTTAGAACATGACAGGTATAGTAGATGACATGCAGAAGCTTGTCATGTCTCTGCCCCAGAACAGTGCCAATGGCATGGTCACTGGCGTCACACATCAGTTCGAATGGTAAGTCCCAATTGGGTACAGAGATAACAGGCGCAGTGATTAGCTTAGCTTTCAGAGTCTCAAAGGCCTGCAGACACTCTCGGTCAAAGACAAATGGAATGTCTGTAGCTAGTAAGTTGCACAGGGGTTTTGCGATTTTAGAAAAATCCTTCTACATTAGTTGGTAGTGGTAATCGTTCAATTACCTCCACCTTATCTTGATCAACCTCTAATCCCTTGTCCTTGATCAACCTCTAATCCCTTGTTTGAAATCCAATGCCCCAGAACAATCCCTTCAGTCACCATGAAGTGACATTTTTCCAGTTTAAAACCAGGTTTGTTTCTTAGCATCATTTGAGAACTAGGGCCAGATGGTCAAGGCAGGAGTCAAATGAGTCTCAAAAGATGGAGAAGTCATCTATGAACACTTCAAGGAACTTTTCCACCATATTAGAGAAGATGGATAGCATACACCTCTAAAAGGTGGCTGGTGCATTGCACAGACCAAATGGCATCCGCCTATAAGCAAACACGCCATATGGGCATGTGAATGCTGTCTTTTCTTGGTCTTGAGGATCTACTACAATTTGGTTATAGCCTGAATAGCCATCCAAAAAGCAGTAGAATGCATAACTTGCTAGTCTCTCCAGTATTTGGTCTATAAATGGTAGAGGAAAATGATCCTTTCTGGTGGCATTATTGAGCCTTCTATAGTCAATGCACATACGCCACACTGTGATTGTTCTTGTAGGAATCAGTTCATTATTTTCATTATGAACCACTGTCATGCCTCCCTTCTTGGGAACAACTTGGACAGAGCTCATCCAGGGGCTGTCAGAAATAGGATAAATAATCCCGGCCTCCCACAATTTGGTGACTTCCTTTTGCTTCCTTCATGGCTGGATTCAGTTGCCTTTGTGGTTGTACCACAGGTTTGGCGTCATCTTCCAGTAGGATCTTGTGCATGCATCAGGTCGGGCTAATGCCCTTAAGGTCACTTATTGTCCACCCAAGAGTTGTCTTGTATGTCTTTAGCACTTGGATTAGTGCTTTTTCTTCATGTGGTTCTAAGGCAGAGCTTATAATCACAGGATAAGTATCTTCATCCCCAAGAAATGCGTATTTCAAGGAGGATGATAATGGCTTAGGAGGCCTGTTCTCTTCCTAAGGAGTTTTCAGAGGTTTATTTATTTCCTCTGGCTCCTCTAACTCAGGCTGAGCATCATAAAAGATGTCATTCAGCTCTTCTCCGAATCTCTTAGCCATGTTCACTTCTTCCACTAGGAAATCAATGATATCAATACTCATGCACTCCTCTAGAGTGTCTGGATGCTGCATGGCTTTGACAGCATTTAGCACGAACTCATCCTCATTGACTCTCATGGTTACTTCCCCTTTTTGAACGTCAATGAGGGTTCGTCTTATAACTAGGAAGGGTCTTCCTAGTATAAGGGTTGCACTCTTTTGCTCATCCATTTCCAACACCACAAAGTCTTTAGGGAAAGCAAAGGGTCCAACCCTGACAATCATGTCTTCAATCACGCCTGATGGGAGCTTAATAGAACCATCAGCAAGTTGAAGGCATAAGCGGGTCGATTTAACTTCGTGAGTTAAACAGGGCCTTTTTATTAGTGATGCAAGTATTAGGTTAATACTTGCTCCAAGATCACATAGAGCGTCTTTGTGCAGGCATCCCCTACGGTGCAGGGTATCATAAAGCTCCCAGGATCTTTGAGTTTCTCTGGTAAGCTCTTTTGGATTATTGCACTGTATTCTTCAGTGAGGAGGACTATTTTTACCTCTCTCCAATCCTTCTTATGAGTTAATATTTCTTTCATAAACTTAGCATAAGAAGGTATTTGCTCAAAAGCCTCTGCAAAAGGGATCTTGATTTCAAGTGTCTTGTGATAATTCGCAAAGCGGGCAAACTGTTTATCTTTTTCCGCTTGACAGAGTTTTTGAGGAAATGGCATCTTGGCCCTGTACTCATCAACTATAGTTGATGTAGGTTGGATTCCCATAGGATTGGAAGGATGGTTAGTAGCTTGCTTAGGAAGGGTCTTATCAACACTTGTATGTGTCTAACCATCGCTGGTTGGGAGTTCAACGCCCTTGCTGCCCCCTTCTCGGCGTTCAATGCCAGGAACACTATTCCTTTGTGGGCGTTCAATGCCAAGGGTGGGTATCCCTTCTTGGCGTTGAACGCCAAGAGTGCTGCCCCTCTTTGGGCATTCAACGATAGGAGTAAGCACCCCTTTTTGGCGTTGAACACCAACGACATCCTTCTTGGGGCGTGCAACGTCCTCATATGTGTCTTGGACAGTAGTCTGGTTATCCTCTGTCAGTTTTTCATTCTCTGGTTTCTTGTTGTTTTGATATTGGGTTTTCAATGTTTTTCCACTCCTCAGTTGGATTGCTTGACATTCATCTTTTATCTGCTTAGATAATTGCTGCCTGGTCTGACTCAGTGGTGCTTCTACATTCTTGTTAGAAGTCTGAGTTTCTCGCAAAGCTTCTTGCAATTCCAACAACTGCTGAGCAAGAGCGTGTAGCTGCTGAGTCAATGGGACATCTTGTTCTAGAGGGTTAGAGTCCGTAGATATTACCTTAACCTCTCCTTTCATGGAAGTCTCATTACCCGAGTACATATGCTGGTTCATGGCAACTGTCTCAATGAGTTCATGAGTCTCTTCAATTGTTTTTCTTATGTGTATAGAGCCACCAGCAGAGTGGTTTAGAGATATCCTAGCCATGTCTGTGAGGCCATAATAAAAGATATCTAATTGCACCTATTCTAAAAATATCTCAGTGGGGCATTTTTGTAGCATTCTTCTATACCTCCCCCAAGCATCATGAAGAGATTCATTATCCTCTTGCTTGAAGCCTTGGATATCCAGCCTTAACTGTGTCAACTTCTTTGGGGTAAAGTATTGATTTAGAAACTTGTCTACTAGCTACCTCCAAGTTTTCAAGCTGGATTTGGGTTGGTTATCTAACCATCTCTTTGCTTGATCTCTTACAGCAAAGAAAAAGAGTAGTAATCTGTATACATCCTGATCTACTCTCTCAGTATGTACTATGTCAACAATTTGTAAAAATTTTGCCAGGAACTCAGTAGGCTCTTTCTGTGGAAGTCCATAGTACTGGTAGTTTTGCTGCACCAGAGTAATAAGCTGAGGATTTAGCTCAAAATTACTTGCTCTAATGGGGGTATACTGATACTTCTCCCATAGAAGTCAGGAGTGGGGGCCATGTAGGACCCCAAAGTTCTTCTGAACTGTTTATTCCCATTTGGGTTCATGGTGAAGAAAGGTAGGAGAGATTGGATAGTAAGAAGTAAAAAGGGAAACAAAAAAAAATTGTTTTTATTTTTATTTATTAATTAAATTCGAAAAGAAGAAGAAAATTAAAGACTAAGACAAATAATTAATTAAAAAGAATTAAATAAGTGATTTTTTATAAAAGAATAAAGAGAAAGAAGTGAGAAGTTTTTGAAAATAGAAGAGAGAGAAAGAAGAAGTAAAAAGAATTAAACTTTTAAAATTAAAATGAAAGAAACAAGTAACTAATTGATTAAGATTTGAAATTAAGATAAGATAGGAGATTTGAAAAGATTTGATTTTAAAAATTGAAATTTAAAAATTTTGAATTTTGAAATTTGAAATTTAAATTTTGAATTTTAAAATTTTGAATTTTGAATTTTGACTTTGAATTAAGATAAGATAAGATTTTGAAAAGATTTAATTTTGAAATTTGAATTTGATTTAAGATAAAGATATGAAAAAGATATGATAAAGATTTGAAAAAGATTTGATTTTTGAAAATTTTTTATTTTGAGATTTGAAAAAGATTTGAAAAGATAAGATATGAAATTTAATTTTGAAAAAGATAAGATATGAAATTAAAATTCAAACTTCACTAACAAGAAAACACCAAATTTAAAAATTTTTAAATCAAGATAAAAAAAGATAGCAAAGATTTCAAAAATTTGAATAAAGATAAGATAAAATATTTATTGTTTTTTTTTTTGAAATTAAGAAAGAGAAAAACGACCAAAAGACACAAAACTTAAAATTTTTTAGATCAAAAGACACTAATTTTTGAAAATTAAGAAAGAAAAACACCAAAAGACACCAAACTTAAGACTTTTAAGATCAAAACAAGAAAAAAAAACTAGAACAACTTGAATACCAAAAAAGAACACTAAGAATAATTCCAAAATTCCAAGGACAAAAAGAACACACAAAGGACACAAAACTTAAAAATTGACACTAGACTCAAATAAAAGACAATTTTTGAAAATTTTTAGAAAAGAAAACAAGAAAGTTCGAAACATTAACAAGAATAAGAACAAAAGACTCAAACAAAGACAAAGATTGATAAAGAAAAAAATTTTTTAAAAAAGAAAACAAAAGACTCAAACAAAATTGTAAAAAGTACCTAATCTAAGCAACAAAATAATCCGGTAGTTTGTTAAATCCGAACAATTCCCGGCAACAGCGCCAAAAACTTGGTGCACGAAATTGACTCCGCACATTTTGCACAGATAGACCGGCAAGTATATCGAGTCATCTAAGTAATACCTCAGGTGAGTGAGGGTCGATCCCACAGAGATTGTTGGTTTGAGAAAGCAATGGATACTGATGAATCCATATTTGATGATGATTTTTTGGTTGAAATTGAATGGATTTTATCATATAAACATGCACTTATCCCAATAAATAGCATGCATTTGAAGTTTCCTCCTAATTTGTGCTTGATTAGGAAAACATGCTCTTTTGTGCCTAATTTGATTAATTTTATTCCATTTACCTTCCATTCGATGCCTTGATGTTATTTGTGAGTGATTCCAGAGGTATAAGGCAGGAATGGCTTAAAGAAAATGGAAGAAGAGCATTCAAAGTGGAGGAAGCATGAAGAATCAAAGGAGAAGAGCTCAGCCTAGTGTGCGTACGCACATACCTGCGTGCATACGCACAGCCATCAAATTAGAGCCACTCGTGCACGTGAGCCATATCGTGCGCGTGTCGCGTCCATTCATGCATCGCCTAGTGTGCGTATGCACAACCTCCTGTGCATACGCACGGGTAGAGATTTTCAAAAGAGTGTGCGGACGCACACGTCTGTGCGTCCGCACAGGTGGACGCACATACCTTTATTAAAATCTCACATGACTCGCAATTTTGATGGTTTGGAGGCCCATTTCTGAAGCTATTTAGCTCATAAGGAAGGGAAAATGAAGAGAATACCATAGCATAACATTAGAGTAGCTTAGGAGTAGTAGTAGATAACTTTAGTATAGTTTTTCTTTAAGTTTTTCATCATCTCTATTAGGGTTTATAATAGGGTTTTTACATTCAAGTGCCATTTCTATTTTGATCTTGGAATTTGCTAATTTCCATTGTAAGCATCTCTTTGTTATTAATCTTTATAGTTACATTGTTCTTACTCTTTCTTATAATTCAAGTTATAGCTCAATTTTACTTCTCTTTTGCAATTTCTATTTCTTGTTAATGAATTTTATTATTAATGATTGTTACATGCTTTCTTGAGTCTTTATTGTTGATTGAGATCATTTGTTGCTTTTGGTTTTAAGCTTTTTCTCATTTTTCCATTGTTTAAGGTTTTTGCCCACCAAGTGTTTGACAAAATGTCAAGTATGATTTTGGGCTAGTTTTCTATCTCTTGGCTGGGGAAAGTTGAGCAATTAGGTTCCTAGAGTTAGAATGACCAACATTTAGTGTCAATTTTGGATTATTAATTGTTCTTGTTCCCACTAACGCTGTGGTGTTGCTAAGGTAATTAGCAAGCAATTTAGAATTTGTGGGTTAAGAACACTTATGCTCATTTAACTTACTCTCCGATGTGAGAGTTAATCAAGTGAGATTGATCCATTCTAGTTGTCATAGTTGTGATTCCAACAAGAAAGGGACCCTTAGCTCACTCCAAGCCAAGACACCTTTTATGCTTCAATTCCTTCATACACATTTACATTAGTTCCTTTTACACTTTACTTGTCTATATTGCATAGTTACTTCATTAATTCCTTTATTAGTTCATTTATTACAATTTTGCATGATCTTTTATTGCTTTATATATTTATCTCTTTATTGAAAATCCCATGATCCTCATATCCAAGATTGCACACTCATTGGTCTCAAGTGTCCTTGGAAGACGACCCGGGAATTGAAACTCTCGAAATTGAATTGGTTTTGAATTGTGACATATCCTTTGGATTAAACATTTGACTTGGGGATTAATTATTGGTCTAGGATATACTTTCAATGATGGAATTCTAATTTGTGAAAACCTAGATCAACGGTAAATCCACCGTTGTCAGATACCTTGCACATCTTAGTTAGGCGAATAGAAAATATAGTTTGTCACGAAGAACGCATAAACAGAATAAAGAAAATTAGAGATACCAGATTGATTGTGAAAACAGTAATGGATGATTGGTTAAGGTTTCGGAGATGCTTTGTCTCTCTGGATTAATCTTTCTCACTGTCTACTTTAATAGCTTCCTGATTCATTCAATGGCAGCCGTAAGTGATTAACTCATGTCCTCTCATCAAGTTAGCATCCTCTACTACAGCAATTCACCATGTGAAGTGGCTCATGTCCTCTCATCAAGCCACCTCTAGGTTTCTCACTGTAGCAGAAGATGAAGCTCTAAGAAATCCACTCCCCTTCACAATCCTACTCAAGGTGCCATAGACAAGGCAAATCTTCCATATCAGAAAGTGCTTCTTCTCTGACTCTAGCCTTGCGCCACAGAGACCTCACACACCCATAGTCAATGGGATTTCATGTCACGTTATCCAAAGTTGCTCAAATGCTCTATTGGAATCCGTAATGCAATCTCTAGCTTTAGTTCAACGCTATCCGGGATAGGAATCACACGAAACCCATGTCGAACAAGGGTGATTGTCACGGGTCAACCTCAATTCATGATATGAAGAACGAGAATGCATAAGAGAATAGAATCAGAATTGTAGTGAAATAGAACAGTAATATTATTAATCCATGAAACTCAGCATAGCTCTGATAAACCCCGATTTTGTGGTTTATCTTGTACTTATTTTGGGGGATTTTATTACTTTTTCTCACATTTATTCAATGAAATAGCATGGTTTTGTAATTCTCCCTAGATTTGTGCTTAAATGTGAAAACATGCTTTTTAGGCCCTAAAATTGATGATTTTAATCCACTTTAATTCCATTCGATGCCTTGATGTGTTTGTTGAGTGAATTCAGGTTCATAAGGAAAGTATTGGATGGAAGAAGTGAGGAGAAAAGCATGCAAGTGGGAGAACTCATGAAGAAATGAAGGAACCGTAAAGCTGTCAAGCCTAACCTCCTGGCACTCAAACGACCATAACTTGAGCTACAGAGGTCCAAATGAGGCGGTTTTAGTTGCATTGGAAAGCTAACATCCGGGGCTTCAAAATAATATAAAATCTGCCATATGTTGCTTCACGTAAAGGGGCGCGCACGCGCCATGTACGCGTGCGCGCCGATTGAGCACGTGGTCCACTAAAATGAAATCGCCCCAGCAATTTTGCAGCCCAATTTGGACCCAACCCAACTCATTTCTGATGCTATTTAAGCCAAGGACTGAAGGAGAGTCAACACACTTAGTCATAGTTTAGTTTTATTATACTTTAGTTTAATTTCTAGAGAGAGAAGCTCTCACTTCTCTCTAGAATTAGGATTAGGATTAGGTTTAGTTCTTAGATCTAAGTTTTAATTCATGTTTCCTTCTACTCCTTCTTCTTAATTCCTTGTTGTTGTTACATTTATCATTCTTCCATTGTTGTTATTACTTTCTTCTACTTTGTTTGTGGATCTACTTTTGTTCATCCCGTTTTCTTTTAGTGTAATTTGAAGTAATTCATTTAAATCTTGTTTCCTTTGATTGTTGTTGTTGATTTCTTACATTCAATTGTTGTTAGATTTTACTCTTGTCATCAATTTACTATGCTTTGCTTTTATGCCTTCCAAGTGTTTGATAAAATGCTTGGTAGGATGTTAGAGTAGATTTTGAGCATTCTTGGCTTGGAAAGAGTAATTAGGCAATTTTGAGTCATGAAAACCCAACCTATGTTGGTGATCTAGAGTTGTTAGCTAGTATTATTTCCATTGACGCTAATCTTTTGCTAATTTCATTAGTGAGTTGATTAGGACTTATGGAATATTGTTTCCATTGACGCTAATCTTTTGCTAATTTCATTAGTAAGTTGGTTAGGACTTTTGTATTGAGATTAGCTAGTCTTGTTAGACTTTCTCTCATGAGAAGACATAATGAGATAAATTCTTCTTTATATTTGTGACATGATTGATTATCTTGTTTGACTTTCTCCCTATTTGTTGGAGTTGACTAAATAAGATGAATTAATCATGCATGACTAGGATAGAAAGCCTATGACCTCAATTCATTGCCATGAATGTCTCTCTTTATTAATCGCTTTCTTTAGTTACTTGCTTAATTTACTTTTCCTTGTCATTTAAATTTCTTGCCAATATCAACCAAACCCCCCCTTGACCCCTTCATAGCCAATAATCATACACTTCATTGTAATTCCTTGTGAGACGACCCGGAGTTCAAATACTTCGGTTAATTCTTATTTGGGATTTGTTAATTGTGACAACCTAAATTTTTGCATGAAATGACTATTGATTGGTTTAGAAACTATACTTTACAACGAGGATTCATTCATAAAATTCTAAACCGTCAAAAGTTCATTCATCAAAATGCCGCCGTTGCCGGGGAGTTGCAATGGTGTTGTTTTATTGGTTATTGTATATATGTGAATAGTGTGAATATCTTGCTTTTTTCTTTATTTGCTAGTTTTTGTTAGTTTTATTTTGTTTTTACACTATGAATTCTCACCTTGGCTATGAGTTTGGTTCTAATTGTATTGTAGAAAATGTGAACTTCAATGATGACACTCATTATGGATGGAACCAACAAAGATGGGAGCAGCCTCAAGGAATTGATCACTCCTATTGGCAACAACCTCCGGATACTTATAGGTATAATTACCAACCTAATACATGTCAATTCAATGGCTATGGTGATTCCTTTTGTGATACCAAAATTGAATCACCTCCCATTGGGCAAGAAATCGAAGTTCTTAAAGACAACACCAAACCAAGTGATAAAAGGGAAAAGGTTGAAATTGAAAAAGCTTGCGAAGAGGTGGAAACAACTAAAGAAGAGCTTAAAGAAGTAGACCGTACATTGTCCAAGTGTGGAGAGGTCCCCCTCCTCAAGTCACCATCCAACACACCGTTCAAGTGGATAAAACTCCTACCCTCAACCTTCATCTTCTCACTTGAATATGGTTTGATTGAAACGGATGGGCAACTTAGGGCTCTTTGTGAGATCAAGAGTAGAAAGGGGTTGTATAGTGGTTGAAAGTTTGGAATTAAGCTCATTGAGGTCAAGGCTTCAAAATGTGGGAATTATGATTGGATGCATGCTACCTTGTGTTGGTCTAGGAGGAAGACTTGGTATGCTCAAGAAAATTCTATATCTCAACCACCCGGATGGAAGAATCATGACAATCAACTAGAAGATGGGTGTGAAAATAAGATTTGGGATCCCGGATCACAACTTGAAGACCAATTTTGGGAGCTCATATCTTGGGAAGAACCTCACCCAAGCTTGGTGAAGATGGTTGGAAATTCTGACAACCAATTGAAGAGCAAGCATTCTTGGAGGTTCAAGGATGAATACAAGCAATAAGCCACCTTAAGAGGAGCTCCCCATAAGTCCAACTTAAGGACAATAAACAAAAGTGCTAGGTGGGAGACCCCACCATGGTAACATCTTTTCATTTTCTCTTTTGTACATATTGGAAGAATTAGTTTAATTTCTTGCTTGTACTGGTTGTTGAGTTTATTCAGTAGTTTAGCATGTTGAATAAGGCTTTTATGGTGTTTGGGTAGCTGTTTGGAGGTTTGGAATGCTTGGTTTGGTGCAACAACATGGAAAAATTTTGAAAAACAGAGCACCAACCCACGCGTGCGCGCACCTGACGCGTACGCGCGCCTCAGGCATTTTTGACCATCCACGCGGACGCGCCAAGTACGCGTACGCGTGGATACAAAAATTCATCCCTCCATACGTTGACCCGAAAGTTGCGCCTACACTGCGCCAGCACCATGCTTGAGGCACAAACCAACCACGCGTGCGCGCACCTGGCGCGTACGCGCCCTTTTGGTAATTCGCGGATCGACGCGCTAGCATACCTTGCGCGCGCGCGCCGATCGTCCATTTGCACTCCTGGTACTTTTTCCAGAGAGTTATGCCACTTTTGTGCCTTTTCTGTGCCTACCACCTGTGCGTGCGCGCACTTTGCGCGTCCGCGCCGGTAAAAAAAGAGTTTTTTTTTCTTTTCCCTCTTCCATTTTCTTTTGCCCATTGCATTCGTATACTTCCACTCTTTCCATTTTTATTTTGTTTTCATAGCTTATTTTTACCTTATTTTTTTTGAGTTTCTTATTTTAATAATGGTGTTGCATTTCCCTACTCAATTGTTGAGAATTTCTTCCATTATTTTGGTGCCTCTTGACTTGTTTGATATTAGTTAATATGCATTTGCTTGAATTGTTTTCTCACTTACATGCGTAGCTAACATGTAGTGAGAACCTTACCCTTATTTGGCTCTAACCCCGCCTATGTTCTAATTGCTTTCATATCTTTGTTGTAGGCTTAATTTTCTTTCTTTTTCTTTCCTTTTAGGTTGGCCACCAAGAAGGAAAGGAATGGAAGGGCTTCTAAATGGGGCAACAAACAAGTCACCCGCACAACCTTTTGATGAAGCTCATCAATGGTAGCAACCCGTCCACCTTGCTCTCCTTTGCATGCACCGAGGACGGTGCAATCTTCAAGTGTGGGGAGGTCGTCCGACCGATCTCCAGGCGTGACAATTTCCTTTTCAACACCAATATCAGCTAGTTGTTACATTGCATAATAGGTTGCATGTAGTTATAATTTGTACATATTTTTAACACTTCTTTCGTATTAGAACTACTTGGTTATGGTGATGATTTCCTTCCAAGAAATTATAGTTTTAGGGCAACCTACCAATTTGGAAAAAAAAAATTTATTGAACTTGCTTGAAAGAATTTATTTTGGAACATAGTTTTTGAGCTAAGAACACAAGCTTGTGAGATTTGAGCCTAACTGCGTGGTTACATCTTATAACCACTTATTCTTCCCTCTTGTGTGCATTATTCTCTTTCTATGATTGTAATCTTTGATTTGTTTGATTCTCTATGTCCATTATTTTGTGTATTTATGCATTTATATGATTGAGGCCATTGTTTCATTAGCTCACTTACCCAAATAGCCTTACCTCTTATCATTCATTGTTAGTCAATTTGAGCCTATGATTAACCCATTTGTTCTTAATTTAGCACATTACAAGCCTGAAAGCGAAAAATAATAAATGTCCTTTATTTGGATCTTTGATTAGTTTAGGCTAGTGTGTGTGTGTGTATCATTCAAGTGTGGGAAGTCTTGAGACATTGGGTGAATAAAAGGGTAGTTTTGTGTTTTTGTTGTAAAAATTTGGAATTGGGTACATACTCACGTATTGATAAAATGTATAGACCTTATGCATTGATGTTCTTGTATATAGTTTAAAAAAAAAGAAAAGAAAAAAAAAGAAAAAGAAAAGAAAATATAGAAAGAAAAGAAAAAGAAAAGAAAAGAAGTAAAAAGGGGACAAAATGCCCCAAAGCAAAGTGAAGCTCAACAAAGATCAATGCATATGAGTTGTAATAAAAAAAAAAAAGAAAATGCATGAGTATATGAAAAAGTGAAAAATGGGTAGTTAGGATAGCCTAAATTGTGTAGATTGCTATACAGGTTAGGTGGGAAGTTTAAGGTAATCAAAGATTCAAATTTCAAGTCCACTTGACCAAATATACATCCTTACCTTAACCCTAGCCCCATTACAACCTATGAAAAGTCTTCAGGATAGTTGTATGCATGCATGAAATAAATGTTGATTGTTAGATGAAAAACAAATCTTGGAAAGCATGATTAGGAGAGCATTGAGAGAATCGACCCTATACACTTGAGCGGCTAGAGTGCAAACACTTCCGGTGAGGGTTCGATGCTCAACTCCATGATTCCCGGCTTTCATGAGCGTTCTTCTTGCAAGTCTACTTGAACTTCATTTTTATACTTGAATTGGTAGGATTCATGAGTCATCATATGACCTTAGCCCTACCTATTTATACATGCTCTTGGAGGATTGATTTATTTTTAACCAAATAGGTAGAATCCTTTTGCATTTAATTGCATTCATATAGTTTAGGTTGCATATAGTTTATTTACATTGAATAAATGTTGATACCCTTTGTTCTCTCTTGGTTTAAGCATGAGGACATGCTTGGTTTAAGTGTGGGGAGATTTGATAAACCCCGATTTTATCTTGTGCTTATTTTGGGGGATTTTATTACTTTTTCTCATATTTATTCAATGAAATAGCATGGTTTTGTAATTCTTCCTAGATTTGTGCTTAAATGTGAAAACATACTTTTTAGGCCCTAAAATTGATGATTTTAATCCACTTTAATTCCATTCGATGCCTTGATGTGTTTGTTGAGTGAATTCAGGTTCATAAGGCAAGTATTGGATGGAAGAAGTGAGGAGAAAAGCATGCAAGTGGGAGAACTCATGAAGAAATGAAGGAACCGTAAAGCTGTCAAGCCTGACCTCCTGACACTCAAACAACCATAACTTGAGCTACAGAGGTCCAAATGAGGCGGTTTCAGTTGCGTTGGAAAGCTAACATCCGGGGCTTCGAAATGATATAAAATTTGCCATATGTTGCTTTACGTAGAGGGGCGCGCACGCGCCATGTACGTGTTCGCACCGATTGAGCACGTGGTCCACTAAAATGAAATCGCCCCAGCGATTTTGCAACCCAATTTGGACCCAACCCAACTCATTTCTGATGCTATTTTAGCCAAGAATTGAAGGAGAGTCAGCACACTTAGTCATAGTTTAGTTTTATTATGCTTTAGTTTAGTTTCTAGAGAGAGAAGCTCTCACTTCTCTCTAGAATTAGGATTAGGATTAGGTTTAGTTCTTAGATCTAAGTTTTAATTCATGTTTCCTTCTACTCCTTCTTCTTAATTCCTTGTTGTTATTACTTTCTTCTACTTTGTTTGTGGATCTACTTTTGTTCATCCCATTTTCTTTTAGTGTAATTTGAAGTAATTCATTTAGATCTTGTTTCCTTTGATTATTGTTGTTGATTTCTTACATTCAATTGTTGTTAGATTTTACTCTTGTCATCAATTTACTATGCTTTGCTTTTATGCCTTCCAAGTGTTTGATAAAATGCTTGGTAAGATGTTAGAGTAGATTTTGAGCATTCTTGACTTGAAAAGAGTAATTAGGCAATTTTGAGTCATGAAAACCCAACCTATGTTGGTGATCTAGAGTTGTTAGCCAGTATTGTTTCCATTGACGCTAATCTTTTGCTAATTTCATTAGTGAGTTGATTAGGACTTATGGAATATTGTTTCCATTGACGCTAATCTTTTGCTAATTTCATTAGTAAGTTGGTTAGGACTTTTGGATTGAGATTAGCTAGTCTTGTTAGACTTTCTCTCATGAGATGACATAATGAGATAAATTCTTGTTTATATTTGTGACATGATTGATTATCTTGTTTGACTTTCTCCCTATTTGTTGGAGTTGACTAAATAAGATGAATTAATCATGCATGACTAGGATAGAAAGCCTATGACCTCAATTCATTGCCATGAATGTATCTCTTTATTAATCGCTTTCTTTAGTTACTTGCTTAATTTACTTTTCCTTGTCATTTAAATTTCTTGCCAATATCAACCAAACCCCCCTTGACCCCTTCATAGCCAATAATCATACACTTCATTGCAATTCCTTGTGAGACGACCCGGAGTTCAAATACTTCGGTTAATTCTTGTTTGGGGTTTGTTAATTGTGACAACCTAAATTTTTGCATGAAAGGACTATTGATTGGTTTAGAAACTATACTTTACAATGAGGATTCATTCATAAAATTCTAAACCGTCAAAAGTTCGTTCATCAAGCTTCTAACACTAACTTAGGAGGTTAGTGACTCATACTGTATAGAAAACAACAATGAAAGGTTCGAATGGGCAAAGATCTTTAACAAGAGTGATCTTTGTTCTATATATACTACTCTAATAACTAAGAATTACAGAAATATGACAAACTAGACTTAGAGGTGCAAAAATCCACTTTCCGGGCTCACTTGGTGAGTGTTTGGGCTGAGCTTGGAGTGTCTCCACGAGCTAATGCCCCTTAGAGGCATTAAACACTGGCTTGGGACCCCCTTTTGGGCATTGGACGCCAGCCACCCCCTTGTGGGCATTGAATGCCGGGAATGGGGCAGGTGGCTGCGTTGAACACCAATTTTGGGCCTTCATTTCCGAAACAAAGTATAAACTATTATATCTTTCTGGAAAGCCCTGGATGTTAGCTTTTCATAGCCGTTGAGAGCGCACAATTTGTACTTGTGTAGCTCCATAAATGTTTATTCGAGTGCATAGAGGTCAGATCTTGACAGCATCTGCAGTCCTTTCTCTATCTCTGAATTAAACTTTTGCTCAAACTCCTCAATTTCAGCCAGAAAATATCTAAAATTACCATAAAACACACAAACTCAATAGAATCCAAAAATGTGAATTTAGCATTGAAACCTATGAAAATAGAATAAAACATAAACGAAACATGGTGAAAACTATATGAAAATAATGCCAAAAAGTGTATAAAATATCCGCTTATCAACCGTCGTTGCAGCCACTGAAGCCGTCAGGAGCCGCCATTGACGCTATTCGAGGCTAACCGGAAAAGTGGAGGTGACGATGGTGCTGCTGCGTGAGACAACAAGCAACTGCGTTGTCGCCGAAGCTCTATGCCGCTGTTGCTGGATAAGAGAAATAAGATTTTTAGACGCATTTGGTTTTGAGAGTTTCGACGGGTTGAGGTAGGAACGATTTTATTGAACTCAATTTACTATGAAGAAATGTTATAAGTCGGTATTAATGTGAAAAATGTATTTCTATGATTTTCGTAAGTTTTATGGATTGAATTGAGTTACTCTGAATGATTGAAGCTGTTGATTAATTTGTTGATTATTGCAAAGGCTGAGTATTCTGTATTGTTGGTTCACTTGGTTGACTTGGTTTGTTTGATTTATCGAAAATTATTTTGAGAATTGGATATGTTATAAAGGACCAAGTTGTAGGTTGGGATTTTCTCCAAATAGATTTTTCATTGCAAGTATAGCTCCGAACCCACAATTGATCCTAATCAAATTATTATTCTAAAGATTATCACAATTCAAAGAAAATATAAGCCGAGAGTATTTAGACTCTCGGGTCATCTTCCCTAGGAACTAATGCTGATAAGTGCATACAATTTTGGTTGCAAGAACAAAGGGTTCTCAATAATGAAGGAAACAAATAAAGAGATAAAGGAACAAGACAAAATTACAATTAATAAAGCAATAAAGGAATAAAAGAACTATGTATGTAATATGGATAAGTAATGCTATAAAGTGATGGAACAGTGGTTAAAAACATAAATAGAACTTTGACTTGGGATGAGCTATGGAATCCCTTCCTTGCCATAACCACAACTATGATAATTATGATGGATTAATCTCACTATGTTAACCCTTAACATCGAAGAGTAAGTCAAGTGAGCATAATCGTTATTAATCCACAAATCCTAACTAACTTACTAATTACCTTATTAAGAAGCTAGCGTTAGTGGAAACAATAACAACTAACAACCCAAGAATTATCACTAAATGTTGGACATTATGGCTCTAGTAATCCATATAGTCATTTTCCCCAAGTCAAGGGGTGAAAATTATCCCATAATCAAAATTGGCATTTCATCAAACACCTAATAGGTATAATCATAAAACATGGTAAAATTGGGAAAATGATAAAAGCTAAGAACTACCAAATGATCAAAATCAACAAAAGTAACTCAATAAACATATAAAGATCATCAAGCATCAAATTTATTTACCAAAAATCAAAATTACAAAACTATGTATATATTGAAGGAAGTGAAATGTAAGAAAGTGTATAACAAGTAGTGTAAATAAAAGAGAAATTAAAGAAATACTTACAATAAAATTGTTAGGATCCAAAATCAACTTGAACTATAAAAGTCTACAAACCCTAATTAAGAACCCTAAGAGAGAATTTTCTAATCTACACTACTCCTACTCCTACTATGTGTTTTTCGTAATCTAAAATGAGCTCCTAAGCTAATAAAATCTAATGCCTTTGTATGAGATGTTGCCCCCTTCAAATAGCCTTTGATTTCAGCATCCAAGCCTTCAGAAGTGGGCCAAAAGAGCCCCGAAATCGCGAGTCATGTGACTTTTTAGTGAAGTCACGCACTGGTACCTCTGCGTACGCACACATGCTAAAATTTCCTCTTGTGCGTACGCACAGGGAGTTGTGCGTACGCACACATGACTGTATGCTTCTCCCTTGTTTTCTTCATGTTTTTCTCCCTTTGTACATGCTTGCTTCCACTTCTGCCTTGCCAAACTTGCCTCTAGGACCTAAAATCACTTAACAAATCTGTCATGGCACCGAATGACATAAAAGTGGGATTAAAATCACTAATTTAAGCACAAAAATGCATGTTTTCACATTTAAGCTCAATCTAGAGAGAAAACACAAAAGCATGCTATTTACATGAATAAATGTGGGTTTATATGATGAAATCCACTCAAATCAAACCAAATTTTATCATCAAATATGGATTCATCAATTTCCCCACACTTAAACAATAGCATGTCCTCATGCTAATCACAATCAAAGGAGAAGGGTAAAAGGGTAAGCAACTTATTCAATGCAAATATCTATGTGTATGCAACTATACTAAATGCTATCTATCTATACTTATACTATGGTTCCCTATTGAATTTGGAAAAAATAAACAAGAGAATTCCAATCAATCCAAGATAAAACCTTAGGGATAAGGTAAGAAAATATGGCAATATAACCAAAATCTAAAGATTTGAATTGAGATTTTCAAACTAACCAACAAACAACTTGCAAGAAGGTACAATATAAGGAGCAAAAACATAGAATTGAGCGATCGAACCCCTCACCGAATGTGTTTACACTCTTGTGCTCAGTGTTTAGGGTTTAATCACTCAATTCTCCTTTAATCATGCTTTTCAAAGATTTGCAAGTCATCTAACAATCAACTAATATTTGATTCATGAAAAACAAATATCATGAGGTCTTTTGAGGGTTGTAATGGGGTTGGGGTTAAGGTAAGATCAATATGGTCAAGTGGACTTAGTGAATTAGATCTTTGATTAGCTCAAGTGTCCACCTAATCCTATATCATCCTATATATACATAACAAAACAACCTAACTACCCATTTATCTCTTATCTCACAACTCATGCATTTTCTTTTCAAAACACACACATATGCATCATTTATTCATCTTCTTATTTCATATACTATGCACCAAATTTTGATTTGATTTTTTCTTTAAACAATTCCTTGTTTTTGTCAACAAGAGGAGATGCATATGTCTTGAATAATGAATGCATGAGTATTACCCTATTATCCAAAATTTCTCAATGAATATCCCAAATAAGCTTATCACCAATGTTTCCCAATAATTTTTCCCTATACTTAGAGTACACATGCTATTCCACCCAAGCTAATCAACGAGTAATCCAAGGACATCAATGGTTTTTCACTTTAGGAAGAATAATGTGCTTAGAATCAGAATAAAAGGGGATTTAAAGGCTCAAAAATGGCCTCAATCATACTAAATGCATCCAAACAGCAAATATAGGACATATAGATTCATGCAAATCTAAGATCACAATAAAAAAAGTATAATCACACAGGAACAAATTTTATAGTTGGAAATGTACAACCATCTATTAGAGCTCAAATCTCACAAGGTATGTTGTTCTAGCTCTTTTTTTATTTTCTATGAAAAAGGATGCATCAAGCAAGTTGAAAAACAATTTTCCAATTCAATCAATGCCATGCCCTAAGAGAAATTTCATGGAAATTTCTTGTTGTTTCACCAAACTTATTTCCTATATGTATGTATGTTGTGATGGATGCAATTTTCAAAAATTTTCTTAGTTCTATTCCTAATTTTTAATATCGCAAAAACTAACATGAACAATTATGACAAAATTAAATTAGGCATTATACTATTCACATCATCCAATCACAACTTCTATACATAAAATATATGCTAAGTGAAATATGCAAAAATGCAACATGCAATAGCTAAAAATAAACTATGCATAAGCTAAGATATATATACTAGAAGAAAATGCAGTGCAACAATCAAAAGTACTCGAAATATCTACAAGAAACATAATAAAAAGAAACAAAAATAAAGTGCAAAGTGTTCGAAAAATGAAGTTTATGTCCCAAAAATGGCGAATCCTCCCCCACACTTAAGCGTTGCACGGTCCTCCGTGCACGAACACAATTCGGAGGGGTGTCTCTTAAGAACTCCACCTTCGGTTGGCGGATGCGGGGGCTTGGGTTGTGTGGAATTTCCAAGTCCAATGTATTATCGGCATCTCCATCGTCGTCTTCTTCCTCCTCTCCCGGCTCCTTGCCTTTATGTCTCATCCTCAAAAGGAATGAATAAAGTATAATTAAGAATCATAGGGCAAGTATCACAAAAAAGGTAAAGGAAGAAGCACATAAGCATCTAATTGAGGAAGGTTGCATAGTGGTGTGGTATGATGAAAAGATGAGCCATGTGTGCATTCCAATTAAGCGCGTGGTTAGAATACACACAACGGCCGGTTAAAATGCCATCCACACAATCAAAAAGTAAGCATGAGTTTCTCAACTAAATGGCCTAAGATGCAAGCAATGAATGAGCATCAATTAAATACAAGCAAACTTAGGCAACTACAACAAGAGTGAATTGAATGTAGGAATTATTGAATATTGAAGTTGTGCAAGTGAAAGGGAAAAATTGATATAAAATGACACAACAAACAATAACCAATGCAATGATAAAAAGAAAATTACTTATTCATCCTTAGGAATAATCAAATAATCACATGGTGAAGGTGCTTGTTACAAAAAATGACGAGTCTTGATAGGAATCAAGTCAAGTCAACTCAAACAAATGCAAAGCATTAACAAGAAACAAGGACCTTGTTAGGGGTGGCAAGCGGGGAAGCCCGCTCCGCCCCGCCCTACCCCGCCAGAAGCTCTTTTATTTTTTACTTTTAACTATTATAATTTCTAAAAGTATAAACAAATTATAATATCTAATAAACATAATCCAAAACATAATTATAAATATTGTCTCTAAAACAAAATAAACATAATCCAAAACACTCAATTTTTATCTTCATTCTCTTGTAAGTTGGGTTGGGAGAAGTTGGGTTTTGGCAAAAAAAAATTGTAAAAATACCCCTTGCCAAAAAAATACTAAGTCCAGCGGGAAAGCCCACCCCGCCCCGCCAAAACCTACAGTTTAAGCGGTGTGGGTTAGGCGAGCTTTTGCTATTTGGCTGTTCTAATTTTTCAGCCCGACCCACCTTTTTTGGCGGGTTACGCGGGCGGGCCTGACGGGTTTAGGCCCGTTTGCCACCCCCTAGACCTTGTGATGTGATTATATTGACTAAAAATCCATGGTGAACAAGCAATTCAATTCAATTCACTAAATTCCATGTGCACTCATAAAAGTTTTACCTAATATG
Source organism: Arachis ipaensis (assembly GCF_000816755.2). Taxonomy (NCBI): domain Eukaryota; kingdom Viridiplantae; phylum Streptophyta; class Magnoliopsida; order Fabales; family Fabaceae; genus Arachis; species Arachis ipaensis. The sequence continues at coordinate 46,250,140 of NC_029793.2, read as the reverse complement.
CAACAAAATGTAAGTGTGCACATCTAATTAGGTGCTAGTAATTTAAGGTAAAGTATAAGTGCATTGATGAAATTCAATCAACAAGCAACCCAATCAACATCAAACAACACTTGCAATTTATTTAATTAACAAATAGCTTAAAGCAAAATCTAATATAATTACTAAAACAGAAATGAGATGCAATGAAAACAAAGTAAAACAAGATAAAAGGGATAGAAGAGAGGGATGGAAGGGGAGAAAAGTGTGTTAGGGCTTAATTCAAATTGCAATGAAAATATTGCCCAAAACAGCACTTGTGCGTATGCACAAGTGTGTGTGCTTACGCACACTTAGTTAAAAAGGGAAGCTGTGCACCCGCACAAAGTGTGCCAGTGCTCCGGACAGAATAGGGATATAGAAGTGTGTGCACGCACAACCCTATGCGTGCGCTCAGAACATTGTTTTTTATTTTTTATTTTCTACCAAAAGGATCATGTGTGCGTGTGCACACAGGGTTATGCGCACGCACAAGAGCGAAAAGGAAAGGGGTTCATGCGCACAGGCTGTGCCAACGCTCCCAACAGAGGGAGTGTATGGACATTTGCGTACGCACATCTCTGTACGTACGCACAAGTATTGCGACTAAGGGGGTGCCTGCGTATGCACAAGGTGGTGCGCACGCACAAGGGGCAAAATACAGGGGAATGCGCGTGCACAAGGTGTGCTAGCGCTACGAACAGGGGGCAAAAAGGCTTGTGTGCGTATGCACATTTGGGTGCGTATGCATAGAAGGTGAAATTTTGTTGTTGTGTGCGTGCGCACAAGGGTGTGCACACACACATGCCCTGTTTTTCCCAAAAAATTTTCCTTCAAAATCTGAGGTATTGAACCTTAGCTCATCAAAGTCTCAACCCCACAATATTCAAAATTTCACAAAATCATGATCCATATACAATTCAACCTACTAAAATCAAACTAAACTAATCCTAAGCTAACTAAGATAAGCAAACATGCAATAAACTAGGACTACAAACAAAGAGAAAGGGTAAGAAAGATGTTATCATGGTGGGATGTCTCCCACCTAGCACTTTGGTTTATAGTCCTTAAGTTGGACTTGTTGAGGAGACTCTTGTTAGGGTGACTTGTATTTCCACTCCTCATTGAACCTCCATCCAAACTTGCACTTCATAGGTCCTCCGGGATCCCATATTCTAGGTATCTGGTTACCTTCTTGTTGTGGATTTCCATGCTCAAATCCGGATGGACAAGCTATCAATCTACCCTTGTAGCAACCCAACATTCTCTGAAGATCACTCCATTGTGCTTTGCATCCCACTTGAACTCCAAGTCTTGAATTGGTTTCCTTGAAGAACCTTGGATTCACTTGATAACCAACATCCTTTCCTCCACCATGTACCAACCTAAGAAGGATCTTGAGTTGGTAATCCGTTTCCAAGATAGTCTATTGATGGGGGCCAATGAAGCTCATAGATGAAATTGCCACCCACTCAATATGTTCTTGAAATGGAATTGCTTCCTCACCAACTTCCTATTCCCCATCACTCAAGTCATAACAAGGAGGTTGTGAGAAGTCTACCTCCATATCTCTCTCAAACTCAATGGGAAGAGGCTCATTAGTATCATTAAGGGGATTGATCAAGGAGGACAAAAAACCTCAATGATGGAATCCTCATCTTGATCAATCTCCCTCAATTCTCCCTTTTTCTCCTCCGGTTCACATACTTCTCTTTCTCCCTCTTGTTGCATGTCAGGACCCAACTCTTTTTCTTTCCCTTGAGGCTTTACATTCTCCTCTTCACTCCATTCTTTAGTTGACCCTTCACATTCCTCAAGAGGAATACCTTGATCGGATGAGCGAAGTAGGACCAAGTGGTTTACCGCCTCAGCTATGGTAGCCATGAATTGTCCTTGAGTTTTTGGAATCCTTCTTACACTTGAAGAAAGGCTTGAAGGTCTAGTGGCTCTCGGACCAAGGGTTGGAGAACTTCACAATTAGATAAGAGAGAAGGTTCATAGGTTGGGAAGAAGGATGGATATGTGGGAGGTGATTCATATTGATGAGTATCTTGAGGTGGTATGTAAGAAGGTGGATGATGATATTGGTGGGGTGGTTGAAAATGTGGTGATTGAGGGTTATGTTGACGGTATGAGTCATAGACATATGGTGGTGAAGGTATGTAATCATTGTGAAATCCACCATATCCTTGGTTTGGGCATGCATAATGTGGAGGGTTTGGCCCATTGTAGTATAGAGGAGGTTGCTCTTTCCAAAATTGGTGTTCCAATCCAATGATGCAATCTAAATTTGAAGTTATCAATCCCTACAAAATAATCACAACCAAACTCCAAACCAAGAGGATGATAACACATAGAGAAAATTGAAAATAAAAACCAAAGACATCAATTAACAAAATCCTAATTAATAGCAAAAATAACCCAAAAAGTATCTATTCATACTATTCACATATTTACAACAACCAAAGTCATAACACTCATGGCGCTAGTTTCCCGGCAACGCCGCCAAAAACTTGATAAAGGACCAAGTTGTAGGTTGGAATTTTCTCCAAATAGATTTTTCGTTGCAAGTATAGCTGCGAACCAACAATTGATCCTAATCAGATTATTATTCTAAAGATTGTCACAATTCAAAGCAAATATAAGCCGAGAGTATTTAGACTCCCGGGTCGTCTTCCCTAGGAACTAATGCCGATAAGTGCATACAATTTTGGTTGCAAGAACAAAGGGTTTTTAATAATGAAGGAAACAAATAAAGAGATAAAGGAACAAGACAAAATTGCAATTAATAAAGCAATAAAGGAATAAAAGAACTATGTATGCAATATGGACAAGTAATGCTATAAAGTGATAGAAAAGTGGTTCAAAACATAAATGGAACTTTGACTTGGGATGAGCTATGGAATCCCTTCCTTGCCATAACCACAACTATGATAATTATGATGGATTAATCTCACTAAGTCAACCTTTAACATTGAAGAGTAAGTCAAGTGAGCATAATCGTTATTAATTCACAAATCCTAACTAACTTACTAATTACCTTAGTAAGAAGCTAGCGTTAGTGGAAACAATAACAACGAACAACCCAAGAATTATTATTAAATGTTGGACATTATGGCTCTAGTAATCCATATACTCATTTTTCCCAAGCCAAGGGGTGAAAATTATCCCATAATCAAAATTGGCATTTCATCAAACACCTAATAGGCATAATCATAAAACATGGTAAAATTGGGAAAATGATGAAAGCTAAGAACAACCAAATGATCAAAAGCAACTCAATAAACATATAAAGATCATCAATCATCAAATTCATTAACTAGAAATCAAAATTGCAAAACTATGTATATATTGACAAAGGAAGTGAAATGTAAGAAAGTGTAGAACAAGTAGTGTAAATAAAAGAGAAATTAAAGAAATACTTAGAGTGAAATTGCTAGGATCCAAAATCAACTTGGACTATAAAATTCTACAAACCCTAATTAAGAACCCTAAGAGAGAATTTTATAATCTACACTACTCCTACTCCTACTATGTATTTTTCCTAATCTAAAATGAGCTCCTAAGCTAATAAAACCTAATGCCTTTGTTTGAGATGTTGCCCCCTTCAAATAGCCTTTGATTTCAGCATCCAAGCCTTCAGAAGTGGGCCAAAAGAGCTCCAAAATCGCGAGCCACGTGACTTTTTAATGAAGTCACGCGCTAGTACCTGTGCGTACGCACACATGCTAAAATTTCCTCTTATGCGTACACACAGGGAGTTGTGCGTACGCACACATGGCTGTGTGCTTCTCCCTTATTTTCTTCATATTTTTCTCCCTTTCTACATGCTTCCTTCCACTTTTGCCTTGCCAAACTTGCCTCTAGGATCTAAAATCACTTAACAAATATGTCATGGCACCGAATGGCATAAAAGTGGTATTAAAATCACTAATTTAAGCACAAAAATGCATGTTTGCACATTTAGGCTCAATCTAGAGAGAAAACACAAAAGCATGCTATTTACATGAATAAATGTAGGTTTATATGATGAAATTCACTCAAATCAAACCAAAATTTATCATCAAATATGGATTCATCAATACGATTTGATATATGAAAGTGATTTGATTTAATTTGGGCTGGAGGCCAAGTTGATTTGTTTTGGACTGGAGGCCAAGTTGATTTAATTTGGGCTGGAGACCGAGTTGATTTGAATTGGGCCGGAGGCCATGGTTGGTTGGATTCGTGGTAAGTTTTGGTTAAGATTGTTTCTTATTAATTGGTGAAATGTATGGAATGTTAGTTTGCATGAAATGGTTTTTATAAGAAAAATATGAGTTTTAGATTTGGATAATGAACTGACGATCGCTGCGATTGAAAATAATTTTATTTAAAATATCTTCTTATAACAATTCTTAAAAAAAACTCTCTACTAAGAACCAGCGAGGACGATGTTCTCATCCCCCTACAGACTTTTCTTTTTAGGGCGGATGAGGAAGCTGATGAAGTTTTGCTAAGTCTTTAGCTGTATTGTTTCTGTTTGTACAAATATTAGTCATAGTTTTTCCCTCACCTTTGTCATTATAATTTTGCAAGAGGAATAGGATTTGTATGATTTGTATGTATATAATATGGATAAGTTACTATTATAAGAAGTTTTGTGTATCTGTATATACATGTTGATGAAAATTTAAAAGTACTTCCAATTTTTCCAAGAAAAAACGGTGATAGGATTTTGAGTTAAAGACTCATATCTTATTATTAAATAATGATAGTCATCGTAATACTTTTTGCTATTAGAATGGCGCAGCCGGAAGCATGACATTCTGATAGTGAGGGTGTTACAATACTCTTCCTTTTTCTTAGCTTCTTTCTCCTTGTCCCGAGTTGGGTAGGACAAGTTGGGCCTCGGGGAAGGCTCTCTAAGTCGAAAATTTTCTTTCATGTTAATATATTTTTCTGTCCACTCTTGTACTTCATTCGTACAAGAAAGTCGGGTGTCGCTTGGATATGATATGGGAGAACAGCCCTTCTTTAAGGCTATTAACCAACACCATTAACACTGCTTCAGTAGATAAGTTTTGTATTTTCAAGCAGGCTTTGTTGAATCTCTTCATATAGTCTCAGAGTGTCTCTCTAACTTCTTGTTTGACCCCTAGCAGGCTTGGAGCATTCTTCACTTTGTTTTTTTGTATTGAAAATCTGGTACGGAACTTCCTTGCAGGTCGTCAAAGCAAGTTACCGACCCAGGAGGTAAGTTATCAAACCACTTCATTGCAGCTTTGGTCAAAATTTTTGGGAAGGCTTTGCGACGAGTCGTATCAGAGGCATCTGCTAGCTACATCCAACTTTTGAAATTGTTGAGATGATGCCTCGGATCGGTTGTTCCATCGTAGAGATCCATGTCGGGAGTTTTGAAATTTTTGGGAACCCTAGCTCGCATGATCTCTTCAACAAACAGATCTTCGCCTCCCAGAGGGCTTTCCTCCTGATCTGCCGGATTGCTCCATCTTCGGAGGTCAGCTTCTAACCTCAAGAGCTTTTCTTCTAGCTCTTTTCGTCGTCGTACTTCTTTTTGTAATTTCCATACTGCCTTTCGTTGTCACTTAGCCTCCAACTCAATTTGTTCTAATCGTCCACGGTGGCTGTGGACTAATCCAACTATTTCTATCAGATGGGGAGGTTCTTCATCTTCGGGCGGGTGGACCTCCAAATGAATCCACCGTGGACGAGGGTTTCCCGGCGTTCCTTCATGGGTGGCATTTTTTCTCTCTCGAGGTGGAGGTAATGCTAGTGTCAGGTCATCATGGTGGGGCTCTGGTTCCGACTCAGATGCCGTGTGACCGTCTTCATATTGGTTGTCCATCATACATGGATATAGACTTCTAGGTCCTCGACAACAGCGCCAATATTCCGGGGGTTACCTAAAACGGTGATTTGAGCCTAAACATGAGGTCCAGACTCTTTTCAAGGCAAGGATCGACTTGTTCTGGTGTCGAAGTGCCGTTGTCCAAATTCCTCATGAGGAGGTGGTGGTGGTACCTACAAGAGACTCCGATGCTTAAGTTAGTAGGGACTTTAACCGTTCTCTTTATTTTGGGAATTTGTTCAGATTTATCTTTCAGATGAGGTAGAGATAGTAGGAGAGATTTAGGGAGGTAGTTACGTATTCAAATAAGTGGGGGCTGGACCTTTCTTGTCGTTTCCACACTATAAAATTTTAATTTATTTATGGGACTTTTTTTATGGAGGTTTTTTAAAACCTCCCCAACATTTTTTATTTGTGCCATAATATAAAACTCCCATTAATTATTATTAGTTAAAATTTAAAATTTTAAGTCCAATCATCCAAACAAATGTTTATACCCTAAATTATTATAATTAAGCCCAAATAAATTTCACTCCAAACAAAAGTTTGTCCAAACAAATTTAAAATTGAAAAAAAAAACTTAAAAAGTGAGATCTGAAATACTGAAACCCTTGATCTACTCGCCGCCGCCACATTCATCTCTGCCATTATCACCATCAAGCTTGCTGTGCTGTTCGAGATCAGAGGGAGAGTATGCTCGCCACGGTCGCTATTCATGTCCTCGTCGTTGCCACCATAAAGCTTCTATGTCAATGTGTTGTTTCCTTTGTCTACACGCCATAGCTTTTGAGATCAGAGAGAGTGAGTTCGTAGCCACTGCCGGCACCTCCATCAATCACCTAAGTTCAATTTCTGTTTGTTCATTTTTCTTTTTCGTTGTTATTTATTTAACTCAGTTTGGATATTCTTTTGTTTTCCACTTTTTCTCTACATTTTTCATGCATATATAGCGTGGTTGGAATTTGTTATGAAGAAAGATCACAGTAGTGGTAGTGCGACGGTAGTGGTAGCGGTGGAGCAAAGAATGGTTCTTCATAGAGCACAACAGGTGAAGAAGAGTAGACATGGACCAAGGTCACGAAGCTCAGAGTATCATGGTGTCACCTTCTATTGAAGGATTGGGCGATGTGAATCGCATATTTGGTTAGCAATCAATGATTCGATTATAACTTTCTTGTTGAGTTTTATTTCTCCGTTTTGATGATTTTATAATTGATGTTATTTTTATTTTATTTTATTCTTCCTTTTTCCCCTGATTCAACAACAGCATGATGGATTCTTCCCCTTTCTTGGAAATTGATGCTTTTTCCTGACAATTTGAGGAAATGCATTTCTCACTTTCCTTCTAACGTTAGTATTGGCTCCTACCTATTAGTTCTCTCTCTCTGTCTCCCTTTCTTTATTTTGTTGGAACTTCCACTCTCAGATTGTTGTTGTTTATGTTGTGGATCAGCGGTATGCATATTTGATTCTATCATCTGTTTGAAAAGTGTGTGTTGAGAATCCAAATTATATAAAATCATTCAAAATTCTTTCTTGGATTTCACTGCTCACTCTTTTCATTAATGCCAGGGAAAGTCAAAATTCAATTTGGATTAGATTTTGTGAATATTCAGACTATTGATTACTTGCAATTATGATAAAAATTAGTTTAGATATTAGAGTCAAATTTCTATCATTTGGTTGATTTGTAAAGATTGTTGCAAGGTAATAGCTTATAATAGATTTTGGTAGGACATGGAGAAGTATGGTGCAGTTTGCTTTAAGTTCAGTAGCAGGTTTGATTTAAGACACTGAGGCTTTTGTTGCAATTGTTTGAACAAAGATGCTAATTAGTTTAAACTAGTCACATGTCCGATTAGGATGCTCTTTTAATTAGTTAGTGCGCAGCACTACACTAGTGAATAAATCATCTTTAATTCTATGTCATTAGTAGACATTTTGAATTTTCCTACTTTGTTCCATTTTACGTTGTCTTCCTGACAAGTAAATAAGTTTAATTGACTGGGTTTTATAATATGTTCATCCCTGTGAGTGTATTTAGTCTAACCCCTAAGGCACTAATTTGTTGATCCAATACTAATTAGATTTATTAATTTTGCAGATTGATATTTCTGCTTCATCCCAAGTAGGTTCTATCTAATGCTATAAACTTACTAAATATATAATAAGAAATATATATATATATAATGGGTTATTATTCTTTGTAGAGTGTTTGTTGTGTGATATTGGCATGGTTTGTCTCAGTTGGAATATGCGTCACATCAAGGAGACCCATGGCGGTTCCATTTGGAAGAAACTATGTTCCAACTTGGGCTTACGATCACATCAAATATTTGAATTCTGGTTATGATGCTCAGCTTCTTCTTGACAAGTACACTGGTCAGTTATTATTATTATTTTGTTATATACTCCCATAATGTAATTCCTTAGATTAATTAATATTTTTTAGTGTTTGATGCAATGTTAATTGGAGCAGGTACTGAGTTCAATCCAAAGATTTGTACTTGTTTGGTCACTTCAGCATGGATATAAAGATGGTTGCTGGAAATTCGGCTGGAACGATCACTGTTTTCTACGTATGCAAATTAAATTTATCAGTTTATTAGTTTCCTTTTTAGTTCAAATGCGTTAACTTAATAATTACAATGATTTATTTTGGGATCAAGTTTTTTCGCATGTATCTTTTTATAAAATTATTATATTTTCGTTTTTTAAAACAGTATATGACAATTTGTTTTAAAATATTTTATTAAATTTTATAGCTAGTATTTTGCTATTATATTATTTTACAGAGAAGGAGTGATGAGAAGACTTTTGACGGTTTAGAGTTTCAGAAATGAAAGCTCGTTGCAATATAGTTTCTAAACCAACAATAGTCCTTTCATACAAAAATTTGTTTGTCACAAGTACAAACCCCTAAATATATAAACCGAAGTATTTAACCTCAGGTCGTTCTCCATAGGAATTGCAATAAAGTGTCCTTGTTATTGGTTATGAAGTATCTTTGGGGGTTTTTGAGATAGGAGACAAGTAATGTAAAATGCAATTAAAATAAACTAACAACTATGAAAACTCTTGGCAAGGTTGTGAGAATTAGAAGTCCTATCCTAGTTATCCTCCTCAATTGTGACCACAATTGTCCATTGCTACCACTTAGTTAACCTCTAACTATGAAGGAAAGTCAAGTGGATGAATCAACTTGATTCCACAAGTCCTAGCCAACTCCCAAGGGAAAGACTAGCTTTAGTGGTATCCAAATCAATTAGCAACTTCTAATTATCAATCAACAAGGGAATTAGACAATTCAAGCGTCACTAATTACTCTACCATAGCCAAGAGGAACAAAATCTGCACTAAAATCCAACCAAGCATTTCATCAAACACTTGGAAGGTAATAAAAGAAAGCAAAGTAATTTGATAACAACAATGAAATCTAACAACTACTTATTGCAAGGAATTAATAACAACAATCAAAGGAAACAAGATCTACATGAATTACCTCAAATTGCATTAAAAGAAAATAGAATGAACAAGAGTAGATCTACAAACAAAATAGAAGAAAGAAATAACAACAATAGAAGAATGATGAATGTAACAACAAAAAATTGAAAGGGAGAAGAAGAGGAAAGCATGAATTGAAACCTAGATCTAAATTATTGAACTAATCCTAATCCTAATTCTAATCCTAGAGAGAAGTGAGAGCTTCTCTCTCTAAAAACTAAAACTAAACTAGCCTAATGTGTGTTGTGATAGATGATCCCCCTTCTCCCTTCAATCCTTGGTCTTTTTGAGTGTTTTTGGTGCCAAAGTTGACTTGGATTGGACCCCATAGGCCTTGAGAATTCGCTGGCCATGATTTCATTAAAAATCATAAATCAACATCGACGCGTACACGCACAGCACGCGTACGCATCCATGGGCGATTTCGCAAGGTGCGCTTAAGCGCCTGGTGTGCGCGCGTGTCCATGGCCGAATTCGACTCTTTGACTTTTCATGATCTTCTCCACTTGCATGCTTCCTTCCTTGCTCCCTTGATCCATTCCTAGCCTTTTTCGACCTGAGATTACTACCAAACACATCAAGGCATATTATGGAACCAAGTAGAAAGTAAAGTTATCTAATCAAAGGCCAAAAAGCATGCTTTTTATACTTAAGCACAAATAAGGGAGAGATCGCAAAATCATGCTAAATCATTGGCTAAATGTGAGAAAAGGTTAGCAAAATGCTCTAAATCCAACACAAGATAAACTCTAAAAATGGGGTTTATCAACCTCCCCACACTTAAACCAAGCATGTCCTCATGCTTGACCAAGAATGAAGCGAAGGGATATGACATTTATTCAATGCACTAAACTACACGAATTCTATCTAAATGCAACTACCTAGGGTGAATGCAAATGCTTGGTCAAAATAATTCAACTTCCAAGAAAATAAATATATGAGCATAAGAGCTAGAATAATAGGGATCAAGTCCAAACCACAATTGTATTGAATTGTCAAAAGAATTTCAAACTTGCAAGAATATAGACAATAGGGGTGAATACATGTAATTGAGCTTTTTGAACCCTCACCGGAATCTGCTCTATTTACTCAAGTGTTTAGGGGTTTATTCACTCAATTCTCTCCTAATCACGTTTTCGAAAGTTTGTTCTTCATCTAACAATCAACAATCATTCAATGTATGCATTCATTCATCATGAGGTCTTTCTCATAGGTTGTAATGGGGTTAGGGTCAAGGTAGGATCATGTATGGTTAAGTGGACTAGAGATTTGAATCTTTGATTAACCTAGACTTTCCCACCTAATCTATATAATGACCTATACAAATTCTAATCTACCTTAACCAACCATTCTTCAATTTTTACATGCTCATGCATTTCTTTTGATTTTCCCAATACTTATGCATTGATCCTTATTGAGCTTTGCTTTGGGGCATTTTGTCCCCTTTTTATTCCTTTCTTTTTCTTTGTTTCTTTCTTTTTTTATATTTTTTTTCATTTTTTTTTTCAATGCATAAGGTCTATACATTTAATCAATGCATGAGTATGCACCCAATTTCCTAAGTATAAATGTAAAACACTCTTTTATCCCAACCAATGTTCCTAATCTCCCCAAACTTGAATATAAGACACTCTCACTAGCCTAAGCTAATCAAAGATCCAAACAAGGGACTTTATTATTTTCCGCTTTAGGCTTGTAATGTGCTAAAATTAGAACAATTGGGTTAGGCGTAGGCTCAAAATTGGTTAACAATGAAGGATAGAAGCTAGGCTATTTGGGTAAGTGAGCTAATTGAAATAATGGCCTCAATCATATAAATGTATGAATACAAGGAATAAATGGACATATAGAATCAAGCAAATCAAGGATCACAATCATAGGAAGAGATAATCACACACAAGAATGGAAAATGGGTGGTTATAAAATGTAACCACATCAATAGGCTCAAATCTCACATACTTGTGTTCTTGGCTCAATACATGCTTCACAAAGTATGAATTCAAGCAAGTTACAAAAATTTTAAATCAATTTGGGTGTGCTCTATGGATGGATTCTTTTGAAAATTTCATCATTTTGACTAAGCTTATTAATGCACTGTTGTGATTGAGAGTTTTAAAAAAATTCCTTAGTTCACCCTTTTCTTTTCAATCAAAACAGGTTTCATATGAAAAAGGGTTAACTAGGTCTTAACAATTCCAAAACAATTTCTAATCACAACCATAAGCTAAAAGATAACTATATAAGAAAAATCCACTAAAGTATGAAATTTAGCATCCAAAATACCTAACATCCAAAATGACAAAGTATGCAACAACTAAGGCAAAAGTATCCAAAGTAATCCAAAACAACAAATATATACAACAATGTGCAAAACATGATAACTAGGAGAATATAACTAGGAAATATGCCAAAATGTTCACTGATCCACCAATGGTGCCAACAGCAACCTCCCCACACTTAAGATCAAGCATCGTCCCCGATGCTAATCCTCAGGCTCAGGGAGAGGTACACCAGTCAGCTCTGGCTGGGGCTGTGGCTGTTGCTGAGGTGTCTCCTGAGTAGCCTGGGTCTGGGATGGTGCCTCCACATGAACCGGCTCCTCCTCGTGAGTATCCTCATCATGTAAATCCACATGCTCCTCTTCGTGGGTCTCCTCATCCGAACCAGAAGACTCTGGCAGAGGGGGCAGCTCAAGGCCCTGGGCTACAAACATCTGGTCAATCCGATCCAGGCGACGCATGATCCGACACTGGCCGCGCTCCATGAACCGGAGAAGACGCTGAACCAGTAAGTAGGTCGGCTGAGGTGCTGGTGGTGGTGGTGGTAAAGGGAGTGCTGCTGCAGCTGCTGATGTAGAGGCTCCCGCTGGGGCTGATGACGAAGAGGGTCCAGCTCCTTCCTCCGCTGCTCTAGCTCTAGATCGGCGCCGGGAAGGAGGTTTTTCGTTCACCCAAGACCCCCATGGAATGGTCACTGGCTCCTTCTCAGGGAGCGGTGGGGTGGTGATACGTCCTCTGGGAGCCACTGGACACCGGCCCGTTGAATCATTTGGGTGACAAGGACAGAAAACGGAAAGATACCTCTGATGTGAGCCCGCCACATGAACCGCCTGATCAGCCGGGGGTAATAGACCTCCTTTCCCTCAAGCACACAGCTGATCAGGATCAACATAGCCACAGGGATCTTTGAGAAGTGGGTAGTCGGCATGAGGTAGTGGGTGAAAATCTGTTGCCATAACCTGGCCTCCTTGTTCAGATAGATAAACCGCATCCCCTTTGGTGCCTTGTTTTCTGCATCCATGACCCAGGGAGCCTCTGGGGTAGCTACCACTGCCCTCAAGGCATCAAAATAGAAAGTCATGCAGTGTAGCTCCACCTCGGCCAGCTCGAAGGCATCAGTATCACCTGCCTTGGGCCTACAGGTAAGGGCATCCTCAATAGCCTACTCAGTGATGGGCACCTGAACACCTCTAACCAGGACCGAGTCAAGGATGTGGCGGAAGAAGTTGCAATAGAATTCCTGCACCCAAGACCGGTTCACCCGGCTGAGTTCTCGGTCTACAAAATCCAAACCCATCATCTCAATGCGGTTGTTGATTGTTTGCCTTAGGTCAGATGGAAGGACTAACTTCTTTTCAACGTTCAAGTTCTTTGAGTTATAGCTTGGAAACCAAAGTTCACAGTAGAGATTCGGAAACTTGACTGAATCCTGGGCAGGTAGGGATTGGTTCACCCTCTCCACCTCATCAATAGGATTTTTCAAATAATCCACATAAGGGGAAAAAGGGGAATCTGAGGCTCTTTTCCTCTTTCTAGAGGTGGCCTTGTCCTTCCCTTTAGCCGACATCCTGAAAATTAGAATAGAACAGAGTATAAGCAATTAAACAAGTAGTAGGAAGCAAGGAAGAGCAAGTGCAGGATGTAAGATGAAAGATAAGTAACATGATGTGAACCAAAATTGAAAACTTGGAATGTAAGTAAGCACAGAAAACATAACTATTGACCAAGAATTCAAACAATTCAAACAATGTAGCATAAAACTCATGCATTAGGCATATTCATCATCACACCTCAAAAGAATGGTTAAAGAGTTAGATGGACTGAAAAGTGAGGTTAGTAGGTTAAACAAGTTAGAGAGTTAGAAAAAAGATGAAAAACAAAATTGAAAGTTAGTGGTATGATGGAGAATAGCCTAAGTAGCAGAGAAATGCAGAATGGGTACAACAAGCATGTTCACATACATGAGGGGAGTGTAGTCATTGATGATGAAATATGAAATTGCAAGAAAAGCAATTAATTGGAAACAAGTCATCAGTCAATTCTTTGGCCATAATTGATGTTGCAAGGTTTAACGGCATACTGTGTAACGCGAAGCAAGATAGAAAGGAAATTGAGTGAAAGCGAGTTACACAAGTAGAATTCATCAATTATTTGCAATGCAAGAACCATATGCACAAAAGTACAAGTTAGACTAAATGGAGGGTGAAGCACAAGAATAAGACATTCAACTAACTTGAAAAGTGTAAACAAGGAATCGTTCAAAGCAAGTCATAGGAAACGTATGAAATATGGAAAAACTGACCCAAGGATACATAAGAATTGAACTTGAAGTAGCTTGGTAAATAAGCAATTTCAAAGCCAACAAGTTCAATCATAAGCAAGATATTTGAAAGCAAAGCAATTCTAGAAAATTGGGCAGCATTCCGGCAGTAATTCGGACGTTTCCGGACAGAAACTAATCAGCTGGAAAGTCACATGAATCGAAGAAACAAGAGGCATAACCAGATAGTAGCAAAAAGTAATGTTCGTGATGCCCAATGGAATTTACAAAGCAAGGCAGCAACAAAAGAATTACAGAATGAGAAATGCAACAGGCGCAATTATCACTCAGCAAAGCAATCAAAATAAGCTCAGATAGGTAAATAAATACGGCGCAAATATCAGGCCTATAATCCTCTAACCACATCCTAGCTACCTAACAGCAGATATCTCTATCTAACCTAGCAATCAAAATCAAATCCTAACTAACTAATAAGAGCTAACAGCAACTAATAACAGAAACAAACTAAGAAAATGAAACAGAGTGGGCGTTGATAACCTGGAATGCAGGACAGAGATAGGAATTGGAACTGGGTAGGCAGTAGGGATGAGGTAGGTCAGAAGTAGAGTAGCCGCTTCAGATGGTGGTGGCGGCAGAGACCCACGGTGGCGCAGTAGGGGCCGCCGCGGTGGCGGTGTAGAGTGAAGAGAGACGGAGACAGCGAACCAGGGTCGAGGGCAGTGGGAGATGGAAGAAGAATGAGAGAGGTGCGGAGGGTTGGGTTCACCGGGGCTGCGTGGCGCTGAACGGTGGCAGTTGAGGGAGGACAGAGAGGGTAATGAAGTGAGAGAGGAGAAACAAGCGAGAGAGAGAGAGAGAGACACGGGGGTGAAGGGGGAAGAAGAAGGGTAGGGGCGACGGTGGCGGAGGCGCGCCGGCACGGTGGTTGGTGGTGGCTGGAGGGGGATGAGAGGAGGAGAGGGAGTCTGGAGAAGAAGAGAGGTTGGGGGTGCGTTTGCGCGAGTGTCTCCACGCCTTAGGGTTATCCAATTTTTAGAGTCGATGCGGATGCGCACAGTGCGCATCTGCGTGCCTTGATGGATTTAGGGATGGACGCGGGAGCGTCTCGTGTGCTCATGCGTGGCTGGAAGAATTAGCAAGCACGCGTACGCGTACTGTATGCGTGCGCGTGCTATGAATTGGGCTGAGGGCTCAGTGCTGGCCCAGCACTAGCACAACTCTCTGGATGAATATATGGGCTGGGGTCAGCCGCTTAGGGACGCGGATGCGCAATGCGTGCGTCCGCGTGCTTGGCCATCTGGTCTAGTTGCGCGCAAGCGCGACGTGCGTGCTCGCGTGTTGTCCTTCATCGCTGCAGGGACGTGTATGCGTACCGTGCGCGTCCTCGTAGGTCGAGTTGGGCTAAAGGCTCAACGTTTGCACAAGAGGGGCCCAATTCTCTAGAAAATCTATGGGGTTGCATCCGCTCATGGACGCATGTGCGTACAGCGTGCGCGCGCGTCCTCCCCCCCCCCCCCCCCCTTTTTTTTTGAAGCATAGAAATAGAATTTGACACTCTCCTAACCTATAAACACTCTAAAGCAAATAAAATTCAGATTTAACAAAAATCTTTAACAACAGCTTACACGTTAAGTAACCTATTTTAACAACAATTTAAACTAATCAAAACACACTATAACAACCTATCAATCAAAACAAAATATGTAAGAGTATATTAAAGAAGAAAACTACCTATGATGGCAACTCAAATCACTTATTAGGTATACAAACAAGAGAATGGAAAGAGTTTACCATGGTGGGGTGTCTCCCACCTAGCACTTTTAGTTTAAGTCCTTAAGTTGGACATTTAGGAAGCTCTTGTCATGGTGGCTTATGTTTGTACTCATCCTTGAATCTCCAAAGATCATTGTGCCTCAAATGGTTGATAGAAATTCCAACCGTCTTCACCAGGTTTGGGTGGAGTTCCACCCAAGATATGAGCTTCCATAGTTGGTCTACATGCTTCGATCCAGGATCCCATATCTTATTCTGACACCCATCTTCTAGTTGATCGCCATGACTCTTCCATCCGGTTGGTTGACGAGTAGAACATGAAGAATTCTCTCTAACATAGCAAGACTCCCTCCTAGACCAACACAAAGTGGCATGCTTCCAAACATAGTTCCCACATTTTGAAGCTTTGACCTCAATGAGCTTAATTCCCAACTTCCAACCACTACACAACTCCTTTCTACTCTTAATTCCACAAAGAGTCCTAAGTTGAACATCATTCTCAATCAAGCCATATTCAAGTGAGATAGTGAAGCTTAGGGATAAGAATTTTATCCACTTAAATGTTGTGTTAGATGGTGACTTGGGGAGGGAGACCTCCCCACACTTAGACAATGCGAGGTCTACTTCTTTAGGCCCTTCTGTGTATTTCCACCTCTTGACAACTCCCTTCAATTCCTTATTGTTTGTTGGCCTCTTTCAATTTCCCCTCACCATCAATCAAGTCAAACTTGGGGGGTTGTGTGAGATTTTTTTCTGTATCGACTTCACACTCATTGAGAGAGTCTTCAACAAGGCTACCAATAGCGCTTGGTGTGGAGTTGCCTTCAATAGCTACATTTCCATGTCCCAAAGGAGAGGATTCCACTTTTGACAAAAATTCATTGATGATTGAATCCATCTCTTGATCAACCTTCTCGTATTCTTCAATTTTGATATGCTCCGGAGGTTGTTGGGATTCACATGGTGGTTTCGCATCCCTAAATCTTCAACCACTTCTCTCCTTTCTTCAATAACCATAGGTTTCTCCAATTGCTCCAATATAAAGTTCGATTTCTCCTTGTCCACCGGATTTTTCAAATCTCTCCTTCATACTTTGCTCTTCTTTTGGTTTTTCACATGTAGCCACGGAGACACCTTGAGTATTCAAACATTGGTAGGCTAAAGTGTGCACTACCTTAGTCAAATTAGTCACAAACTCTAGGGTGTTCCTTTGCATATCCGCTTGACCTTGAAGTAGTAAGGTAAGAGAATCATCTATTGGGGCTTGGGATGGATAAGAGGGTTCATTATTTTGGAGAAAGGGTTCATAGTAGGAAGGTGGTTCTTCTTGGTAAGGGTATGGAGATGGTGTGCATTGATGTGGTTCTTGGTAATAGTCATGATAGGGTTGTGGTGGTTCCAAAGGTTCTTGCTCATAATGGTCATAAGAATATGGTATGGGTGATTGGTCATATGGTGGATATGGATCATAGGAAGGTGTTTGGTAATGAGAAGCTTGTGAGGATGGTTGAGGTTCATGTTGAGGATAAGAATATAGGCATATGATGGTGGTAGTTGATTATCACAAAAGGTTTCACCATAGCCATTGAATTGACATGCATTAGCATGGAAATTATACCTATACGCATCCGGAGGTTGTTGCCAATAGGAGTGATCAATTCCTTGAGGCTCCTCCCATCTTTGTTGGTTCCATCCATAATGAGTGTCTGATAAACCACTATTTTATGGTTTATATTGTGCTTAATTGTATGGTTTTATCAATTCTTTACCCACTTATTCACATGATTGGCATGCATTTATATTTCCTTCCTAAAATTATTACATGATTGAATATTTGCTTCCTAAAGACTTTTAATTATGTATTTTAATTATCCTTCATTCCATTAGATGTCGTGATCTGTGTTTTAAGTGTTTCAGGCTTTATAGGGCATGAATGACTTGGAGATTTGAAAGGAAGCTTGCAAAAATGGAAGGAACACAAGAAATTGAGGAGATGACCAGCGAGAAGTGACGCGGATGCATGGCTCACGCGACCACGCAGATTGGAACTGCACAAGTGACGCGGAGGCGTGGACAACGCGCACGCGTGGCAAGGCAAAACACCGAATGACGCGTCCGCATGAATGACGCGATCGCGTGACATGCATGATCTGCAGAATCTGCAGAATTTGCTGGGGGCAATTTTGGGCCCTACTTTGACCCAGTTTTCGGTCCAGAAAAGCAGACTAAAGCCAAGGAACATGCAGAAACCAGGAGAACAATTCATTACAGATAATTCTCAGTTTTAGATCTAGTTTTACTCTTCCTCTAGGTTTCTCTCTACACATTCATAGTTCTTAGGATTTTATTTTTATTGCTTTTCGCATTGGGATATTGAGAAGAGTTATTACCTCAACAAAACTTCGTCATTCTAGTTTGTTTTTTTTACCTGTCTCTTACTCTTCCATGTCCTTTGTTTATTTAGAATTATTATTGAATTATTTTTAGAGTTTATTAATACAAGAACTATTTTTATTTTTTAATTGATCCCTTTGATTATTGTTTATCATGTCTTTCTATATTTCCCTTTCCTATGTTATGAATTCTACATTTACAATGAGCGAGTAGTTCCATAACTTGGATGGGAGTTGATTGAAAGGAAGACCTTGAGTTGGAATGCTTAAAAGAAAAATTGTAATTGGGTTTATTGTTGGTTTGCCCTCTAGTCATTGACACCAATCCTTTTCAATTGAGCTGATTGGGACTTGTGAATAGAAATAGCTTTCCAACTTGTTTGACTTTCCCTCACCTAGTAAGGGATAACTAAATAGAACAACCCTCAATTATCAATTAATCTTGAGAGTACTCCAACAAAAATAGGGCTTCCAACTAATCTACTCCCAGCCAAGGCTTTTATTTAAAATTACACAAATTCTCTAATTTAATTTCCTGTTATTCAACTCAAACTATTTTTTGAAAACATCTGATTAATAAAATAGCACACCTTTCTGCAATTCGTTGGGAGACGACCTAGGACTCATACTCCCAGTATTTTAATTTAAATTTTGTGACAACCTTCTAAATTGATAAGCGGATTTCTGGTTGGTTAAGAACTGTACTTGCAATGTATCTCTCATATTAATTTCTTAACTCGCCAATTTTTGCCACGTCAATTTTTGGCGCCGTTGCCGGGGAGTTGCAATAGAGTGCTAAAGTTATTAATTGGAATTTATTTATTTGCATGTTATTTTATTTTGCTACTATGAGCTTCATGTTTCTTTCGTTAAATGACGCGTTCACTTCCTGATCCAAGCAAGCCAGTATTCGATCCTGAGATTGAAAGAACTATTTCACGAATAAGGCAAGCTTGGCGTCGGTTAGTCCTCTCTGAGGGCGGATCTGAAACGTCACCTGAGTAAGAAACAGGCTCTCTTTCTGCTAATTTGGTTGATTTACGTGCAGGAGACATGGCAGCACCTAGGAGAATTACTATCCAGGAGGCCGGAGCCCCTGATTTTTCAATGCAACCGTTTCAAGCGCATCACCCAGCAGTGGCTACAGACTTTGAAATAAAAATAGCACTGCTCAATTTGATGCCCAAGTTTCATGGCTTATCTGCTCAAGAGCCTATCAAGCACCTTAGAGACTTCCAAGCAGCCTGTTCAACTGTCAGGCGTGATGGTGCAGATGAAACTTCAATTTTGTTAAAAACCTTCCCATTCTCTCTTGAGGGAAAGGCGAGAGGGTGGTACTACACTCAACCTGCAGCAACTGTATCCGACTGGGATACACTTAGAAGAGGATTTTTGGAAAAATTCTTTCCAGCTGAAGTTACTGATAAACTGAGGAAAGACATCTCCATGATTGTTCAGGATGAATCCGAGACTCTCTATGAATACTGGGAGCACTTCAACAACCTTCTGGAAGCATGCCTCCACCATATAATTGACAAGATAGTGTTGCTCGGCTACGTCACTCAGGGTATGAGGCCCCAAGATAAGACCACATTGGAAAGTGCTAGCAATGGGTCTATGAAAAAGTACAAGACCACTGATGAGGCATGGCAATTGATCAGCGACTTAGCTGAATCTACTCGGAATCACAGGCAGAAACAAGGCCGTTCAAAAGCTGTTACAAAAGTATCCTCTAGCAGAGAGACTGCTGCTCTAACTCAGAGTATCTGTGAAATGACCAACTTACTGAAGCAGATGCAATTGAATCAACAACAAAGTCAGCAAGCTCAACTTTCTCCACCACAGCAAGCCAACAGTTAGTCCATAGAGAATTTGCGGAATCTGTGCTGATTATAACCATTATACTGATGAATGTCCGCAGCTCCAGCAGGAAGATAACACCGTGGCAGCCACTCATAACTTCTATGACCGCCCCAACCAAGGGTACAATCAAGGTGGCAGTTACAGCCATGGATGGCAGGACAATTCTAACCAGAATTGGAGAGATAATTCTAACCAGAATTGGAGGGACAACAATAACAGAGGAGGCAGAGACAATCAGGGAAATCAGAGGTGGAATAATAACAACAACAGGCAGCAGAACTAGAACCAGCCATACAGAGCACCTCACCTGAGGCAATCCCAAGGACCACTGAATAACCAACAGCAGACCTCTCAGATCACTTATCCTTCTTCATCTGCTAATGATGAGTTACTACAATCTATTGATCAGAGACAACAGGCCATGAAAAATAACCTTAATTCTACTCTAAATGGTCTGAACTCTACCTTGCAAGCTCTTATCTCACAGATTGGATCAATGAATAACTCTAATAACCAGCCTTTGAGCTCCAGTGGAATCCCTTCTCAACCATTACCCAATCCAAAGGGTGGCATTAATGCCATCACCCTAAGGTCCGGAACCACACTGCAGAAGAGGAATCAGGAGGAGCCAAACCCACCAGAACACGCCTCAGCTAAAGAGGTGGTGGAGGTAGAAGATGTTGAAGAGGAAGAGGACATACAGGAAATGGTTGATGAAGAAGAAGTTCAACCACGGGAAGAAGCACCAGAGGACGCTGAAGCTGTGAAGGACACCATTCCCATTCTATTTCCACAACTTGCAAGGAAGCCCAGGAAGCAGCTGGAACCTGATCCCAAAATGGTAGAAATATTCAAAAAGGTTGAGGTAACTGTTCCCCTTTTTGATGTTATTCAGCAGGTACCCAAGTACGCAAAGTTTCTAAAAGATTTATGTATACATAAAGACAAAATTAATGAATTAGAAACTATTCCTTTAGGTAGTTCTATATCTGCTTTAATGGGAGGTATACCTAAAAAGTGTAGTGATCCAGGTCCATGTATGGTTAATTGTGTTATTGGTGGTGTGATATTTTCTAACTGCATGTGTGATTTAGGAGCTTGTGTTAGTATAATACCTTTGTCTATATATGATAATTTGAGGCTCCCTCCCTTAAAAAGGTCGGCATCTCGTTTTGTGTTAGCAGATAAAAGCATTATTACAGTGGCTGGAGTTGCTAAAGATGTATTAGTGGGCATTAAAGGGCTCACCTTTCCCATTGATTTTTATATCTTGGAGATGCCCCAAAATGACTCAGAGAAGCCATCATCAATCCTACTCGGAAGACCATTCCTGAAGACCTCAAAGTTCAAATTGGATGCTTTTTCAGGAACATACTCTTTTGAAATAGATGGCCGAGTAGTAATCTTTAATCTAAATGGAGCTAAGAAGCATCCTCCGGAGGATCATTCTATCCTCCAGTGTGACATCATAGATGAAACCGTGGCTGAAGTTCACCAGGAGGAATTTGAAGAGAGGTACATAGGACAAGGTCCAAGTGTGGGGACATTCTCAGAGAACAATGAAAGTGCTTTACCATTATTACCAGCTCCAGACACCACAGAGCCTGACCATGAGCAGAAGTTAGAATTGAAACCCCTTCCTCCACACCTCAAATATGCTTACCTTGAGGACAAGTAGAAGTTTCTAGTTATCATTGCAAGGGAACTCACTTCTCAACAAGAAGAACAGCTACTTAGTGTGCTGAGAAGGCACAAGAAGGGAATTGGTTGGAGTTTGGCCGACATAGTAGGCATCAACCCTCAAGTTTGTGAGCACATAATATTTTTAGAAGAGGGAGCAAAGTATGTCCGTCAACCCCAGAGAAGACTGAACCCCACTATCTTAGAGGTTGTCAAAAAGGAAGTGACCAGACAACTGGAGGCAGATATTATCTACCCCATCTCAGACAGTGAATGGGTAAGCCCAATACAAGTGGTGCCCAAGAAGTCTGGAGTCACTACAGTGAAGAATGAGCATGGAGAGCTCATGACAACCAGAGTTCAGAACGCCTGGAGGGTCTGCATTGACTACAGACGCCTAAACCAGGCCACTCGTAAGGATCACTATCCTCTTCCATTCATTGATCAAATGCTGGATCGCCTGTCAGGTAAATCACATTATTGTTTTTTAGATGGTTAAACAGGCTATTTCCAGATTCATATAGCTCCTGAAGATCAGGAAAAGACCACTTTTACATGTCCTTTTGGGACTTATGCTTACAAGAGAATGCCCTTTGGCTTGTGCAATGCACCAGCTACTTTCCAAAGGTGCATGATGAGTCTTTTCTCTGATCTTATTGAGGACTGTATGGAGGTTTTTATGGATGACTTTAGTGTATATGGTGATTCCTTCAATCTTTGCTTGGATAGTTTATCTAGAGTGTTAGATAGATGTGTCAGTACAAACCTTGTATTGAATTTTGAAAAATGTCACTTTTTGGTCAAACAAAGGATTGTACTAGGACATGTTGTGTCTAATACTGGCATTTCTGTAGATCCAGCAAAGGTGGATGTTATTTCTAGTTTACCTTACCCCTCTTCTGTGAGGGAAGTCCGTTCATTTCTTGGCCATGCAGGTTTTTACAGGAGATTCATTAAGGAGTTTAGTAAAGTAGCTCTTCCCTTATCCAAACTACTACAGAAAGATATTGAGTTCGAGTTCAGTGAGGATTGCAAACAAGCGTTTGATAAGCTAAAGACCGCCCTGACTCAAGCTCCAATTGTGAGAGGACCAGACTGGAGCCAGCCATTTGAAATCATGTGCAATGCTTCCAACCATGCAGTATGAGCAGCACTGGCTCAGCGTGAAGGTAAAGACCCCTTTGTAATTACTTATGCATCTAAAACTTTAGATGCCGCTCAGTCTAATTATACTACTACTGAGAAAGAGCTTCTTGCTATTGTTTTTGCTCTGGATAAATTCCGAGCCTATTTACTTGGTACGAAAGTAGTAGTGTACTCAGACCACGCAGCTCTAAAGTATCTATTAGCTAAAAAGGAATCCAAACCAAGGCTTATACGTTGGATACTACTACTACAATAATTTGATTTATAAATTAAGGATAGGAGTGGTAACCAGAATTTAGTGGCAGACCATTTGAGTCACCTTGAGCACATTAAGCATGACTCCACTCCTATAGCTAATAATTTCCCATTTAATAACCTGCAAGCAGTATCTGAGGTAATCCCTTGTAGCTAATTATCTAGTTAGCCGCACTTTTTCTCCAAACTTTACTAAGCATCAAAGAGACAAGCTGAAAAGCGAGTCTAAATATTATATATGGGATGACCCATATTTATGGAGATGTGGCGCTGACCAGGTAATTAGACGGTCTGTGCCTCAATCAGAATTCCAGTCCATTTTGGAGGCCTGTCACTCATCTGAGAGTGGAGGACACTTTGGCCCTCAAAAAACAGCTAGAAAAATCTTAGACTGTGGATTCTGGTGGCCTACTTGTTTTAGAGACGCTGCTGAATTTTGTAAATCTTGTTTCTCATGCGAAAAATTTGGTAATATATCCAAGAGGGATGAGATGCCTCAACAGATTATGCTTTTCTGTGAAATTTTTGATGTTTGGGGCATTAACTTCATGGGTCCATTACCAAATTCTAATGGTTATTTTTATATATTGTTAGCTGTGGATTACGTTTCCAAATGGGTGGAAGCAATTCCTGCCCGCACTGATGATACTCACACTGTCGTTTCCTTTGTTAGAAACCACATTATTTGTCGCTTTGGATCACCACGAGAAATCGTGAGCGATCAAGGCACCCATTTTTGTAACAGAAGACTAACAGGATTAATGAAGAAGCATGGGATAATTCATAAAGTTGCAACAGCCTACCATCCTCAGACTAATGGGCAAGCCGAGGTGTCAAACAGAGAGATAAAGCATATCTTGCAGAAGATAGTCAAACCTCATAGGAGAGACTGGAGCACCAGGCTCCAAGATGCACTTTGGGCATACAGAACAGCATACAAGACACCCATTGGGATGAGTCCTTTCAGCTTAGTTTATGGAAAAGCCTGTCATCTCCCAGTTGAAGTAGAGCACAAAGTCTTTTGGGCAGTAAAGAAATGCAATATGGGATTTGAAACAGCCGGAGCTGAGAGGAAGTTGCAACTGCAAGAATTAGAAAGCCTTCGCCTGGAAGCTTATGAGAACTCAAGGCTGTACAAGGAGAAGATGAAGGTTGTACATGATAAGCACATCAAGAGGAGAGAGTTCCAACCTGGGGACTTAGTCCTCCTTTATAAATCTCAACTGAGGCTCATGCCAGGCAAGTTGAGATCAAGATGGGAAGGTCCATATAGAGTAGAGAAGGCTGAGCCGTACAGAGTTTTTCACCTAAGTCACCCTTCAAGCTCTGAACTCATCAAAGTTAATGGACATCGTTTGAAGCTCTACCATGGCGAGAAGATAAAGAAAAACAAGGAGCTTGAGATCTTCCTCTTGGAGGATCCACACATAGCCGAAGACTGAGCTAGTGGAGTGTCCAACTTACGGACGTTAAAGCAAAGTGCTAGGTTCGAGACAACCCACCATGGTATGATCGTTCTTTTCTTTATTCGTAGTTTTCTTTTTCCATAACTCTTCTCCTTATTCGCACATATAGCTTGCATTTGCATTTGCATATTTTTATTTTTTAAAAAAAATATATTTTCACGCGACGCGATCGCATCAATGACGCGTCTGCGTCGCAGGTAGCTCAGAAAGAATAAGAAAGCGAACAGAAAGTCACGCAAAAGCGTGGCTGGAGGCGTGCCTTTGGCACAAATCGCCCCATGCGACTACGTGCCCCACACGTCCGCGTCAGGTGGAAAATTTGCCTCCCACGCGACCGCGTCACTCACGCGGCCGCGTGACCTGAAAATCGACGTGAAAAGGGTGCATAGCCGAAAGTTATGCTGGAGTGGTGCTGGACTAGCGCTAGACGCACAGGCCTTACCACGTGAACGCGTGCCCCACGTGTCCGCGTCATATCCCAATATTGGCCACTCACGCGATCGCATGACCCACGCGATCGCGTCACCCAAAATTTGACACAATAAGATTTTGAACAGAGAGTTGTGCGAGCGCGAGGCTGCCCTCGCGCCAGTAGCATAAACCGTGTCACGTGCCGCGTGACCAACGCGAGCGTGTCAATCTGAATAAGCGCAAATCGTGCGAACGCGTCACCCACGCGTCCGCGTCGCTTGCGCCGCATAGCTTACCCTAAATTGCCAAAATATCTTATCTTTCTTTTCCCCAAATCCTATTTTCTCTTTTCCTTCCTTATTTCTTCCTTCTTCCTTCTTCCTTCTTTCTCACTTTCTACTTTCTCACCACCATTAACGAGGTTTTTCTTTTCTTCTTCCTTCCTTACTTTTCCATTATCTTTCCTATTTCTATGTTTTCTTCTTTTCTTTTCTTTTTACTTTCATTATCCATATTTTCTTTTTCTTTCTTTTTTTTTCTTTTAATTGGTGTTAGAAATTTAATTGAGTCATTATTTCTCATTATATGCTTGTGGATTGTTGCAAAATTATTTGGCAATTATATATTACTTTTTAAAGGGTTGCTTGCATGTTCAAATTATTATTTTCAATAGTTTATTCCTCATGCATGCTACGTGTTTGTGAAAAAGTCCATATGGCATTATGCATTCTACATTATTCTATTCTCCTATTCAATGCTTGCTTTTCATAAATTCCCTTTACTATTTTATTAATTTAATTTAATTGTCATTACAAACGTGATGATTAGTTTGTTACGAGTGATAACATATTTAACAACTTAAATGCTTGATCTATGCTACTCATGCCTTTGCCTGCATGCCAATAAACACCTTGCATTTAATTGTCATCAAATGCACTTTCTATATTTCCATTGGTGAACTTTTCACATGTAGTCATGACCATGTGTTAATGACATCCCCTTTACCGTGCATTGATTATCACTTATACCATCCTATTCCTTGCTCCGTTCCTTTGAATTCATGTTACTTTCTTTTTCCCTTTTCAGGATGGCCACCAAGAAAGGAAAAGAGAAAGCTACTCCCAAACCACCAGCAAGAAGAGGAACAAAAAGAGCATTAGTGGCACAACCTTCTTCAACTGCAGTCAAGCCCTTAACAAAAAAAATTAAGAGGATTATAAAGGTTGATGAAAAGGAGAAAGCCTTCCCAGCAAAGGACACTGCGCGATTTCCCAATCGCTACTGTGAGCAGATGTTCCCCATCCTGGCAGAAAGGAGTTACAACAACGAATACCTTCTTATTCTCCTACCCAATATTGCTACCTTTATTGAGCCGCAAATTGAATGAAGACAATGGGGTTTCCTACAGAGACAGCCAAGCCAGGCTAATCTTTCTTGGGTAGTTGAGTTCTACTCTAATTTCCACCTGCCAACCCTGCCGTCTGTCTATGTACGTCAGAAGCAAATCCCCATTACATAAGAGGCCATTCAACGAGCTCTAGATCTTCCCCCTGCTCCAGAAGGATTGGACACCTTTCAAGAAGCCGCATTCAAGCGCCAGATGTACCAATTTGATTGGGACACCGTTCTCAGAGTTATCGCACTACCTAGCAGCAGATGGATCTACGGATACCATCGTTCCCGCCCTTAGGGAATATCGGCTTCAGCACTTACCTTGGAGGCTCGCGTATGGGCACAGATCATGTCCCACTACGTTTTTCTGAGCACTCACGAATCCTCCTTCACTGCAGACATGGCTGTTCTACTATGGTGCATCCTTACAGACCAGCCTCTGAACCTACCAAGACACATCCGGAATGCCATGGGACACGTACAGATTGCGAGCAACTTACCTTTTTCCGCCTTGGTCTCAGATCTCATCTCGGCAGCCAGAGTCTCCTACAGAGCTGGGGACACCAAAGCCATGCTTCCACGGGATGATCAGTATGTCCCTAACGGAAAATATATTAGACTCCAAGCAGCCACTACTAGCCAGCCTACTGAACCGGCTGAGGACATTCCTCCTTCCGCACCACAAGCACCTACAACAACCCAACTGCTCCATCAGATACTTGAAAAGTTGGATCGGCAGGAACAGAAAGCTAAGATGAGAGAGCGCCGTAACAAGCGCCGATTCACATACCTTAAGGAGCTGATTATGGGAAAATTCAAGGACTCAGATACCCCGGACTCCACTTCCTTTACCAGCACAGGGAGCCATGACGGTCCTGACTGTGGAGATACTGCTACCAGCCTACCCTTGTTCCTAACAAATGGCACCGAGGATGGTGCAAAGCCTTAAGTGTGGGGAGGTCGGTCAGTACTTGACTTCCGGAGGTAATTTCTCTTCCCTAACACCAATAAATTAGGATATTTAGTTAGTTTTCCTTTTGTATAATAGGATAAATTGCATAGTAATAGATTAGTTGCATGCATGTTCTACTTGATTGAAAAGATAATAAGTTTCTTCTAAGACCCTATCTTTAGAACAAAATTTCACTAATTTTAATCAAAACTTTTATGTTAAAATTGCTTGAAGTTGTATTTGGAACATGATTTTTGAGCTAAAGAACACACAACCTGTGAGATTTGAGCCCAAATACATGGTTACATTATTTAACCAAAATTATTTTATTCTTGTGTGTTTACTTCTCTATGATTGTAATCTACATTTTGTTTCATCCTATATGTCCAATGTTTAATATATTTATATGTTTGTATATGATTGAGGCTATTACTTGTTTAAACTCACTTATCCAAATTAAGCCTACCCTTTCAAATACCTTTGTTAGCCACTTTGAGCCTTTAAATCCCATTTGTTCTGTATTTTACCACATTACTAGTCTTAAGCGGAAAAACAATTTTATACCCCAATTGAATCTTTGGTTAGCTTAAGATAGAATTGTGTGTGTTAATTAAGTATGGGAAATTGTGAGAACAAAAGATAATAAGGGAATGTGTCATGAGAATATAATGGGAATTTGGGTACCTACTCATGTGAAACTATAAGAATTAAAAATCCATATGCATTGATTAGCTATGTTTATTTTTATGTCTATGTTGAAAAAAAAATCCAAAAATATTCAATAAATAATTAAGGGGACAAAATTACCCCAATGCTAAGTTAAGAATTCAAAGATCAATGCATGTATGATAAAATTAAAATAAAAAGTTGATACATGAGTATGGAATGTGAAAGAGAAATTTTGGGTAGCTAGGTGCGAATTTGAAGTTATATAGAACATATATATGTTGGGTTAAAGCTTGGGTTAACTAAAGATTCGATTTATAAGCTTACTTAGCCATATATGTGTCCTTACCCTTACCTTGGCCCCATTACAACCTTGAAAAGACCTCATGATGTTTGCATTGATATATTAATTGTTGTTGATTGGTTGCTGAAGAACAAAAATTAGAAAGCATGATTAGAGAAGGATAGAGTGATTGCCCTATACACTAGAGAGATTAGAGTGTACATACATCATCAGTGAGGGTTCAATGCTTAAATTCTATGTTCCCTGCTTTCATGAGCTACCTTCTTGCATTTTTATCTGTTCTTACTGTATAAGAATTGAATTAGTGGAGTTTGATTTGTGACTGTCTTGAAGAACCTATTTACTTTTGATCAAGTAGACAAGAATCATATAGTTGCATTTATATATATAGGTTGCATTGCATTACATGAGTTTTACATGTTCCTACTCATTTATTTAATCTCCTTCAACTAAGCATGAGGACATGCTAATGTTTAAGTGTGGGGAGGTTGATAAACCACTATTTTATGGTTTATATTGTGCTTAATTGTATGGTTTTATCAATTCTTTACCCACTTATTCACATGATTGGCATGTGATGACAAGTCATCTTAGCCTAGTTTCACTAGTCTTTTTTTACTTGTTTTCAATTGATTTATGCACTTTCTTAAGCCATAAGCAAGCCAATTGGGTAGATTTCCATGTTTCCTTTGATTCAATCAACCATGGATGAATTAATGCACTTTCATGAGATTTTGTGCTATAATTGTCATATATTATGAAAGAAACACAATCTTATGATTTGGGGCATAGCTTTGATTGTTTTGATTGATTGATGATAGGTGAAAAGAGTTTTGAAGAAGGTTGAAGGAAGAAGGAATGGCTAGGAGCAAGAGAGAACAAAAAGTTTGAGCCAAAGTTTGCCTCAAACTTTAGCTCAAACTTTTAGAAGAGTTGAAAACATCCCAGAGGAAAAAAGTTTGAGCCAAAGTTTGCCTCAAACTTTAGCTCAAACTTTTGGAAGAATTGAAAACACC
>NC_029793.2:46214625-46217062 GCF_000816755.2 Arachis ipaensis | reverse complement strand
GAAAAGCTTGCGCCAACGTTTGCCTCAAGCTTTTTGGCAAACGTTGGCGCCACACATATACACAAGGGGACCAACGTTTGAGCAAAAATTTGACCTCAAACTTTAGCCCAAACGTTGGTATCAGCAAAAGGAGGGCAGCTGGTATAAAAAGTTTGAGTAAAAGTTTGCCTCAAACTTTTACTCAAGCTTTTATGATTTACAACCCGGTTCACAATGGATCTTTCTCCAACTCCAAGAGCAATCAACCAAGGCCTTTATCAACCCAATTCCATCAAGAGCAAAAGCCCAATTCAAGGCTTGAAGACCATTTGAAGAAAGTGTATAAATAGCTTAGGATTTAAGTTTTAACAGAGCTTTTCTTTTTACTTTTGCTGAGGAGTTTTTGGAGAGCTTTTGATTTTGAATTATTTTGAGTTTCTGAGTTTCGGAGAGGAGAATTGGATTCTCTTCCTCTTAGTTTTCTTGTTTTCAATTTCAATTACACTTGTCTTGAGTCTTGGGTGTTGAGAATTGGGGAAATTCTGTCTCAATCTCACCTTGAGATCTCTTTCTGTTTCTTTTACTGCACCATTGGAGAATTGAGATTTACATTCAAGTTTTCTTCTGTTTTGATCTTTAATTTCTTGCAATTGAATTCTACATTTGGATCTAGGAAGGCATTGAGATCTAGACTCGGTTATCTAGTCTCTTGGGTCCTGAGATCTGGAGTTGCATTTTAAATTCTCTGTTTAGAGCTCTTCAAGTTTATTTACATTTCCGTTTTAGATCCGGTTCAATTCAAGTCACCTTCTACTTGTCTGATTAATGCAATTTACTTTTCCTTGTTTAAATTCTGCAAATCCACTTCCCAATTCCCTTTACAATTCAAGTCATTTACATTTCTTGCACTTTAAGATTCTGCAATTTACATTTCCTGTGTTCTAAGTTTCTGCCATTTAATTTCTTGCTCTTTAAGATTCAGCACATTTACCTTCTCTACTCTTTAATTTACTGCAATTGTCCCTATCCCTTTTAATTTCATGAAAATTAGCTTCTGTCGAATACAAACCACTCAAATCAACTCTTGATTCGCTTGACTAAATCAACCACTAAACTAAAATTGCTCAATCCTTCAATCCCTGTGGGATCGACCTCACTCCCGTGAGTTTTATTACTTGATGCGACCCGGTGCACTTGCCGGTTAGTTTTGTGTGTTTGGGATTCGTTTTTTTGTTTTCTGAAAATACACATCAGCATGCATTTATATTTTCTTCCTAAAATTATTACATGATTGAATATTTTCTTCCTAAAGACTTTTAACTATGTATTTTAATTCTCCTTCATTCCATTAGATGCCGTGATCTGTGTGTTAAGTGTTTCAGGCTTTATAGGGCATGAATGACTTGGAGATTGGAAAGGAAGCTTGCAAAAATGGAAGGAACACAAGAAATTGAGGAGATGACCAGCGAGAAGTGACGCGGACGCATGGCTCACGTGACCGCGCGACATAGAGGAAATCGCAGTGACGCGGACGCATGGCTCACGCGACCGCGCAGATTGGAACTGCACAAGTGACGCAGAGGCGTGGACGACGCGCACGCGTGGCAATGTCAAACGCCGAATGACGCGTCCGCATAAATGACGCGATTGCGTGACATGCGCGATCTGCAGAATCTACAGAATTCGCTGGAGGCGATTTTGGGCCCTACTTTGACCCAGTTTTCGGCCCAGAAAAGCAGACTAGAGCCAAGGAACATGCAGAAACCAGGAGAACAATTCATTACAGACAATTCTCAGTTTTAGATCTAGTTTTACTCCTCCTCTAGGTTTCTCTGTACACATTCATAGTTCTTAGGATTTTATTTTTATTACTTTTCGCATTGGGATATTGAGAAGAGTTATTACCTCAGCAAGACTTCGTCATTCTAGTTTGTTTTCTTTACCTGTCTCTTACTCTTCCATGTCATTTGTTTATTTAGAATTATTATTGAATTATTTTTAGAGTTTATTAATACAAGAACTATTTTTATTTTTTAATTAATCCCTTTGATTATTGTTTATCATGTCTTTCTATATTTCCCTTTCCTATGTTATGAATTTTACATTTACGATGAGCGAGTAGTTCCATAACTTGGATGGGAGTTGATTGAAAGGAAGACCTTGAGTTGGAATGCTTAAAAGAAAAATTGTAATTGGGTTTATTGTTGGTTTGCCCTCTAGTCACTGACACCAATCCTTTTCAATTGAGCGAATTGGGACTTGTGAATAGATATAGCTTTCCAACTTGTTTGACTTTCCCTTACCTAGTAAGGGATAACTAACAGAACAACCCTCAATTATCAATTAATCTTGAGAGTACTCCAACAAGAATAGGGCTTCCAACTAATCTACTCCCAGCCAAGGCTTTTATTTAAAATTACACAAATTCTCTAATTTAATTTCCTGTTATTCAACTCAA
>NC_029793.2:46164664-46213686 GCF_000816755.2 Arachis ipaensis | reverse complement strand
CTATGTTATGAATTCTACATTTACAATGAGCGAGTAGTTCCATAACTTGGATGGGAGTTGATTGAAAGGAAGACCTTGAGTTGGAATGCTTAAAAGAAAAATTGTAATTGGGTTTATTGTTGGTTTGCCCTCTAGTCACTGACACCAATCCTTTTCAATTGAGCGGATTGGGACTTGTGAATAGAAATAGCTTTCCAACTTGTTTGATTTTCCCTCACCTAGTAAGGGATAACTAAACAGAACAACCCTCAATTATCAATTAATCTTGAGAGTACTCCAACAAGAATAGGGCTTCCAACTAATCTACTCCCAGCCAAGGCTTTTATTTAAAATTACACAAATTCTCTAATTTAATTTCCTGTTATTCAACTCAAACCATTTTTTGAAAACATCTGATTAATAAAATAGCACACCTTTCTGCAACTCGTTGGGAGACGACCTGGGACTCATACTCCAAGTATTTTAATTTAATTTTTGTGACAACCTTCTAAATTGATAAGCAGATTTCTGGTTGGTTAAGAACTGTACTTGCAACATATCTCTTATATTAATTTCTTAACTCGCCAATTTTCGCCACGTCAGTGTCATCATTGAAGTTCACATTTCCTACAACACAATTAGAACCAAACTCATAGCCAAAATAAGAATTCATAGTGAAAAGAGAGAATAAAATTCAAAGGCTAATAGAAAAATAATGAAACAAAGTTCTAAACTCAACAAAAACTAACAAGCAATCCAAAAATCAAGCTATTCACAATATTCACATATATACAATAACCAATAACACAACACCATTACAATTCCCCGGCAGCGGCGCCATTTTGATGAGAAGACTTTTGACGGTTTAGAGTTTCACAAATGAAAGCTCGTTGCAATATAGTTTCTAAACCAACAATAGTCCTTTCATACAAAAATTTGTTTGTCACAAGTACAAACCCCTAAATCTATAAACCAAAGTATTTAACCTCAGGTTGTTCTCCCTAGAAATTGCAATAAAGTGTCCTTGTTATTGGTTATGAAGTATCTTTGGGGGTTTTTGAGATAGGAGACAAGTAATGTAAAATGAAATTAAAATAAACTAACAACTATGAAAACTCTTGGCAAGGTTGTGAGAATTAGAAGTCCTATCCTAGTTATCCTCCTCAATTGTGACCACAATTGTCCATTGCTACCACTTAGTTAACCTCTAACTATGAAGAAAAGTCAAGTGGATGAATCAACTTGATTCCACAAGTCCTAGCCAACTCCCAAGGGAAAGACTGGCTTTAGTGGTATCCAAATCAATTAGCAACTTCAAATTATCAATCAACAAGGGAATTAGACAACTCAAGCGTCACTAATTACTCTACCATAGCCAAGAGGAACAAAATCTACACTAAAATCCAACCAAGCATTTCATCAAACACTTGGAAGGTAATAAAGGAAAGCAAAGTAATTTGATAACAACAATGAAATCTAACAACTACTTATTGCAAGGAATTAATAACAACAATCAAAGAAAACAAGATCTACATGAATTACCTCAAATTGTATTAAAAGAAAATAGAATGAACAAGAGTAGATCTACAAACAAAATAGAAGAAAGAAATAACAACAATAGAAGAATGATGAATGTAACAACATAAAATTGAAAGGTAGAAGAAGAGAAAAGCATGAATTGAAACCTAGATCTAAATTATTGAACTAAACCTAATCCTAATTCTAATCCTAGAGAGAAGTGAGAGCTTCTCTCTCTAAAAACTAAAACTAAACTAGCCTAATGTGTGTTGTGATAGATGATCCCCCTTCTCCCTTCAACCCTTGGTCCTTTTGAGTGTTTTTGGCGCCAAAGTTGACTTGGATTGAACCCTATAGGCCTTGAGAATTCGCTAGCCACGATTTCATTAAAAATCATAAATCAACATCGACGCGTACGTGCACAGCACGCGTATGCGTCCATGGGCGATTTCGCAAGGTGCGCGTAAGCGCCTGGTGTGCGCGCGCGTCCATGGCCGAATTCGACTCTTTGGCTTTTCATGATCTTCTCCACTTGCATGCTTCCTTCCTTGCTCCCTTGATCCATTCCTAGCTCTTTTCGACCTGAGATTACTACCAAACACATCAAGGCATCTTATGGAACTAAGTAGAAAGTAAAGTTATCTAATCAAAGGCCAAAAAGAATGTTTTTTACACTTAAGCACAAATAAGGGAGAGATCGCAAAATCATGCTAAATCATTGGCTAAATGTGAGAAAAGGTTAGAAAAATTCTCTAAATCCAACACAAGATAAACTCTAAAAACGGAGTTTATCAAAGAGGCCTTGAATTTTACTGTAGTTTTACAATTTTGTGCCGACAAACAGATTTCACTACTAGGCCTCTTTGATGCTTGTTTGCATTTTTTTTGGTCCCCTTTTTTATAACTATTTTGTTCTTCTTTCAGAGAAGTTTTTCATTTTTTGGTTACTAATAGGATTCAATCTTCATTAAGTTTATAGTATTGTACACCTCATAGTTTAAAGTATAAAAGTACAGAATAATTTGTGCTCAATCTACAATTATAATTTAATTGACCACTCAAACATGGTAACCGTGTTAGAAATCTTTGATATAAAATGTGTTCATTATAAGATGTAATTAATAATGTAATTAAGGAGTGGAAAAATTGGATAATTTTATAGAAATAGAGAGTGAGTCATATGGGGTGGGGTAGCTTATAGTCTTTGATTTTGTAAAAGTTTTCTTAATAGTTAATTTATAAAATTTAAATATGAGCTAAGATTTTTGGAAGCTTAATAGTCTTTGATTTTGATGTTTAACTACTCAGAGTTTAATTTGCTTAAAACTATTTTCAAGAGGCTCAATAATAACAGTCTTCATAGTGAATTGACAGAATCATTGGCTAATATGACACAGCTTACTTTTCTATAATATTCATTGAACTTTTTTCTTTGTTTCTTTTTATGTATTAATAATTCTGTTTTTGAAACTTTCTCTTATTCTAATTATGGCTATCATGTTTTTGTGATTATCAATTTCAATGACTTGTCCTACAATAATATCAGTGGCTTTATACCAAGAATTTTAGTTAAATCCTTCAAGTAATAAATCTCTTTTTCTTGATTATATGGTGCATTTGTTTCTAATAGGCTTCAAAAAACCAAAAAATTAGTACTAACACAAGAGAATATTCTTATTTTTCCTGTTAATGCTTTTTCAGCATTGTTGGAAATCCCTTGTTTGTGCAACTGGAAAAGAATCAAACTGCCTTGGCATGAGTCAATGTGCATGAACTTAAATGGCATTGAAGGTAAGAATAAGATCTCTCAAGAGTTTCATCTTTTTTCGAATTAATTGAGAAATTGTGTCATTGTTTTCATGCTGACATTAATAATGAATGTCTCTGCCTCATAGTTCTCGATTTTTGCCTTGTTCTTTGGTGGAAGCACAAGCACAATCAACAAGCATTCTTTGATGTTAAAGGTACTTTTCAATTAGTATCATAGTTAGCATTTTTTTCTTCTTCTTTAATTGAGTACTATAATAGTTCCTTCAATTCATGTACAGCTTAATGTTGAATGTTTTTTATGTTTCAGACCAGCATAAAGAAGAGTTTTAGCCTCATCTCATCAATTTCACTTGGCTAATTACTTTTTGAAGGACATAGATGATGCTCATTCTACTCTCAATTTCATTGAGGTACCAGCAAACAAATTTGACTCAAAATCATCAATTTTAAAATAGCTATGCCATTCACATGATTTTGATTTTTGAGTGTGTCGACTAGAAATTTTGGTTTCATTGAAAAACTAATAGTATGATGCAAAAGCAAATATCTAGATCTGATTCAATAATTGAAGATTGTATTCTGCATAATGCTTGAAGATTCTTACTAATAATTAATGCTTGAAATGTTCAATAGGAAGGGAATCAAATAAGAATCAAGAAGAGTTGTGGCAAATGCAGGGTTGGATTCAAGAACACTATGAAGAAAGCAAGAAATGAAATATTTACATGCAAAAAGTTGCTAAAGCTGCTAGTCACATGTAAATGCAACTGATTTGTTATCTAAAGCCCTTGAAAATGAATTCAAACAACATGCATTTCTGAAGTTTGTATTTGTACTCTTTTCAATTTTAATGTTAATTATTCTTAGTCTTTTATATTTGTTTTTTTATTGTTTTTCAGTAGTTGAAATAGAAAATATATAATCAGTAGATTCAAAAAAGAATAGAAGAAATAATTAGTGCTAGTTTGGACACTAGTTCACTTGAGATATATATTTATGTATATAGTGTTCTCTAATTATTATATGTTTAATACATGTTATTTTTAATATTTTATTGTTGTAATTAATGTGATTGAAAAATGATGGTAATGTACTATATTGATTTTGTTTTAAAGTATTTCTTTTGTTTAAATATGTAATATTTTAATTTTCTTTCACATTTTTAATGTCTTGCTTAAGTATTTTTTTTAAATAATAAATGATTAGTATAATAATGTAATTCTAACATCCAGATTAATATTTTAAGAATAATATTGACAGGTTTGTGGAGGTTTGAAACCCCGCTGTTCTTTTTAAAATGAAAAATTTTTTTTGTGGGAGTTTTGAACCGCCACAAACATTAATCAAGAACTGCCACAAAATGCTACCACAGAACCCCTACAAAAGGGATAGAAAACCGCCACTAAATGACATTGTGGGGGTTGTGAAAAATCGCCACAAAGGAGCTCGTGGCACCTCAAATTTTGGAAGTTTTTGAAACTCCTACAATCCTTTTTGTGGGGGTTTGAAACCTCTATAAATAAAAAAAACGTCACAAATAAACAAAAACTTTGTAGTGCCAACCTCTTAATAGGTCAGGCATAGAGACATGGACAGTGGACATATTGTCTCCGAGACAGTTTTTTATACTTTTGTGTCCACTCTTTCACGAAGGACAATGATGGACACGGGATTTGGAAGAGTGGACACAGACAATTTTATAAATTTTGTTTTTCTTTTTTTCCACTATTACCCCTTCTTATTTTTCCTATTGCGTTATTCAGAGATACTTTTTTCTTCCTGTTCTTCCTCTATCTCTTTCTTTTTCATAAATTTTATTTTAATATAAATACTAATATATTTTTTTATTAAAATTTTTTGCCTCTTCAAATATTTTTTTCAAGTTCCGTCTGTACTCCTACATACTCTCATTTTTTATTAAATTAATTTGTATTGATGTAGAAAATTTGGAATTACAGGATTATTTTAGTCATTTCATATAATATTTTAGTCTTGTCCATGTGTATCCAAACATAATATTAGACATTACATTAGTGTCTTGTCCATCATATCCAAACACAATACACAAAAGATAATTTTTAGTGTCTCCGTCCTATTGTTTTCATTTCAGTGTCATGTTCTGTTCTATCGCTAAAAACAAACGCAGCCTTAGAGCCGTTGCATACTCAGCCTGAGAAAAACATGAAACAAATTAAATGTCGTTACGTTACTTACGGCACTGAAAGTATATGTTAAGCTGGGCGTCCAATAAGAGCCCAATACGCCAATATATATTATTATATTCACATGATTAACATGTCCAAGCAGCTACCTTCACTATTTAAACCACCTTATAATACCCTAGAAAATTTCCACATAAAAACAAGAAAAATTCACACCCCACATTAAAAACACAGTTTTCTCCAAACCAAAAGGAAAAAGGACCAAAGAAAATACACATATTCTCCATATAGTTTAATTCTTCATAATAATAATAATAATAATGTCAAGGGTTGATGAAGCACAATATCATAGTGGTTCTTCTTCATCATATAATAATGAGAATGATTATTATTACCACCCGGTCCACAAAACCCTAACAAGTGCATCAAATTTGGCAAACCTTCTTCCAACAAGCACTGTCCTTGCATTCAATGCTCTCATCCCTCCATTCTCCAACAATGGCTCTTGCCAACCCTCCAACACCTTCCTCACTTGTCTCGTCGTTCTTGTTTGCGCCATTTTTTGCTTCTTGTCCTCTTTCACCGATAGCTTCATGACTAGCGATGGTAAACTCTACCATGGTATTGCCACATTCAATGGCCTCTATATCTTCAACTACAACAACAACAACAACAACAATACTAATAATGGTAGTGACGAGGATGATGAGGAGGAAACTACTGTTGGTGGTTTCGATTTGTGCAAGTTTAGGATCCGTGTGATTGATTTTATTCATGCTTTTTTGTCATTGTTTGTGTTCTTGGCGTTTGCTATTAGCGATTCTAATGTGCAGAATTGTTTGATTCCGAAGGAGGGTGCTAATGAGAGTACGTTGATCATGAACTTGCCCTTAGCCACTGGGGTCTTGTCAAGCTTCTTGTTTACCATCTTTCCTACCACAAGAAGAGGTATTGGCTATGCGGACATGCCTCCAAGTTTATAATAACAAATCTCAGGATTCAATTCACTATTATTATTATTCTTATTATGTGAAATTGAATTAAATTAAGAAAAATGTTAGAAAATCAATAAAATTTATTATTTTTTATTATTATTTTTAACTATTATTTTAATTTTTTAGTTTAATAATTTAATAATATATTTTTAATTTATATTTTTAAATATTAATAATTAATTATTGACTAAAAATAATAAATTTTATTAATTCTCTAACACTTCTCTTAAATTAATTAATATTTGGTTCGTGATAAAGTCTCTAGTAATTATGATTATAATTATTACAGTAAATTTTCTATAATATTTTTATTTTTAAATATTATAAAATATCATTTTAATTTTATCAATATATACCTTTAATATTGTGAAAATTATATAACCATTATAACTACATGGCATGCGGTGTTAGCTACACATGGCATGTTAGAGTTGTGGAATGAAGATTATTAGCACTATGGGTTATTAGGCGTGTGTAACTTGAAGGCAAATGTATGTGAAGAAAGAAATAACAACAAAATACTTTAATTTGTTGGTGTTAATTGTAATTCTAAAGAAGTTTATACCTATTTTAATTTAAGAATTCGTATTATTACTACATTTTAATTTGCTTCAACATACAGCTAATGAATCTATATAAGCTAGAAACATACATGATAATTCAATTTAATTTTAATTATTCTATTAATTTAATTTATTGTTTATTAATTATTTTTTGTTAAAAAATAGAAAATATTTTTAGAATATTCTACCCAACCCCTTCTAAATCAATATGTAAATTACCCTCCGTGACGTGGCACATTTTAATTGGATGTTTAGTTTTAGTTTGAGTTAATTTAACTCAACAAGAGTTAATATCTTAACTAAAGTAGGACAACTTTGTAATTAAATATTTTTATAAGAGGAGTAAAAATATAATTTCTGTAAACATTAAAAAGTAAAGTTATATTTCTTAGAAGCTCAATGCCCCTTTGCCACATTCCTCTCTGAAATTGAAAGAAAAAACTACTCAACTTGTACCCACCCATTGACCCAGCCCCACCGCCTGCAGCCAGCAGCCACGCCAACCACCACAGCCATCTCAACCCCGCAGATCCGTCGCATGTGCAGGCATCGCGTGTGGAAGGTCGGTGCCGTCGCAGGAGCTTGAAGTCCTCTCCTCTGTTCGAGAGCGCTCTCTTTTTGTTCACCGTGCCTCCGTCACTGTCACTGTAACCGTCACTGTCAAGAACTTCTTTGTGCTTCCCTCGGTGCCTGACATCTCTGTTCGTTCTGTCTTCATCCGTTAGCCGGAACCTTTCCTCGTCGCTGACATCTATGTTCGCTCTGTTCGTGCTTCAGGTAGGTCTTCTCCTTTTCTCCATTTTGAAAGAGTGAAATTCTTGGTATTTAATGAACATTTTCCTTTTCATTTATATGGCAGTGTGTCCCTTGGATTTGAGAAATTTTCATTTCAAACTTTTTTTTACTATACAATTTTCATATCACTCTGTAAAATTTTGCTGAAGTCACTATCATGGCATTACTTCAATGTTCAACTGCATTTACTCATAATTTTCTTCAATTATAGCAATTTGAATGCAATAGAAACGGTAATCTAGAGGTAGAATAAGAGGCATCTACCATTTTTGATATGTGTTTTGGAGTTATAAGTAAATACAAACTCTTAATTAAATAAATTCAGTTCCACTTTGATATGATGCCCAAATTTTCTTCCACTTTATAAGTAAATAAACTCTTAATTTTCTTCCACTTTTACTCATGTTTAAATTCTGT
The DNA here is from genome assembly GCF_000816755.2 of Arachis ipaensis. Classification (NCBI taxonomy): domain Eukaryota; kingdom Viridiplantae; phylum Streptophyta; class Magnoliopsida; order Fabales; family Fabaceae; genus Arachis; species Arachis ipaensis. The sequence goes on along the minus strand of NC_029793.2, from coordinate 46,205,487 downwards.
TAAGGAGCAAGGAAGCTCAAATGAAATCAAGTGCAATAAAAATTACCACTGGCTATATAGAAAAATAATTGCTGATGCAATTGAAGCTTTGGTCAGAGCATTTATAGTTGACAGTGGCTTTAAAGCTGCAATTGTATTTCTTACGTGGCTTGGCATACAAGTTGGTTTTGAAGCCTCACAATTGATTAATGTTTGCCGAGGAAGTGTTGGCTATAGTCCTCTCTCTGCTGATGTATAAACATTCTTTCCCTCGAAGATAAGTTGGGATATCACTTCATCCATAAGGATCTGCTTCTTCAGCCATTTGTGCATCCTTCTAACAACAAGCACGGAGGAGGTTGCTACTAGGCAAGGCTCATTTACTATTGACCCCAATGTCTCAGTTATGATAGGAACTACTTTCGTACTCTATAAATCTGAGAACTCCGATAAGACACTGATTATTTATCTGTTGTAACCTGACATTTCTTTTTTGCAGCGACTGGAGTTTCCTGGAGATGTTGTGCTAGATATTTTGATTACTTCATACCTGTACTCAGCTTATCCCAAGCTAAAGCCTGGTCAATTGACGTATTTGAGATCATTATCTGTTAATAGTGCACGAATTGTAAATCACACTTTTCACAACTCGTACCACTAACCAGCAAGTGCACTGGGTCGTCCAAGTAAAACCTTACGTGAGTAAGGGTCGATTGATAAACCACTATTTTATGGTTTACCTTGTGCTCATTTGAGTGATTTTTATCAATTCTTTACCTACTTATTCATATGATTTGCATGAGTTTACGTTTTCCTTCCTAATCTTATGCTATGATTGAAAACATGTTTCCTGAGCCTTTAAATTACCAAATATTAATCCTCTCTTATTACCATTCGATGCCGTGATCTGTGCGTTAAGTGATTTCAGGATTTACAGGGCAAGAATGGCTTGGAGGATGGAAAGGAAGCATGCAAAAGTGGAAGGAATACAAGAAGTTGGAGAAATTGCTAAGCTGTCCAGCCTGACCTCTTCGCACTCAAATGGCTATAACTTGAGCTACATAGGTTCAAACGACGCGGTTTCAGTTGCGTTGGAAAGCTAACGTCCGTGGCTTCGATTTGATATATAATATGCCATAGTTGCTCCAACTCTAGGTGACGCGAATGCGTGCTCCACACAGACGCGTCGCAGTGACGAAAAATCAACGTGGCAGATTTCTTCTCCAGCCATTTCTGGGCTGTTTTCGACCCAATTTGCGGCCCAAAAAACACAGATTAGAGGCTATAAAGTGGAGGAATCCATTCATTCATGAATATATACTCATAATTCATTTTTCATAATTTAGATGTAGTTTTAGAGAGAGAGGCTCTCTCCTCTCTCTTAGGATTTAGGATTAGGATTCCTCTTAAAGGAATTAGGATTTCTTATTATTTCAACTTACAATTTCTTCTTCATCACAGGTTCAATGTTCCTTTTATTTATCTTTTCAATTTAATTTATGAACTTTTCCATGTTAGATTTGAATATTTTATTTAATATAATTTGAGGTATTTCAGTTATAAGATTGTTTTATTTATGCTATGAATGCTTTCAATTTATCCAAATTATTTTCATTCGAGTAGATTCTCTTCTCTTTTGGCTCTGGTTAAGTAATTGGTGACGCTTAAGTTATCAAATAAAGTAGTGGTTGAATTTGGCAGATTGCTAATTGATCTAGATCGCTCTAAAGGTAGTCTTCCCACAGGGATTGACTAGGACTTGAGGATCAAGCTAATTAGTCCACTTGATTTACCTTCATAGTTAGAGGTTAACAAAGTGGGAGAAAAATCCAATTCTCATCACAATTGATAAGGATAACTAGGATAGGACTTCCAGTTCTTATACCTTGCCAAGAGATTTTATTATTGTTAATTTATTTTACTTGTCATTTAAATTACCTGTTCCTTACTTTCAAAACCCCCAATTTACAAGACTCATAACCAATAATAAGAATACCTCCCTGCAATTCCTTGAGAAGACGACCCGAGGTTAAATACTTCGGTTATCAATTTTAAAGGGGTTTGTTACTTGTAACAACTAAAACGTTTGTACGAAAGGACTTTTGTTGGTTTAGAAAATATACTTGCAACGAAGATTTATCTGTGAATTTCTAGACCACGCAAAAGTCTTTTCGTCAAAATGGCGCCGTTGCCGGGGAATTGCAAACGTGTGCCTTATTATTGGTTAATGTAAATATTTTTTTCTTGTTTATTTGTTTTTATTTTTGCTTTTTCATAAATTAAGAGGTTATTGGTTTTTAATTAGTTATTAAAAATTTTTCAAAAAAATTGTTCTTCGTGTTCATCTTGACCTTCAAGTTGTTCTTAGTTGTTTTCTTCGTTTTGATCTAAAAATTTTAAATTTTTCTCTTTCCTCATTAAATTCAAAAATATCTCTTCTCTTTATTTTAATTGGATTTTCGAATTTTCCTTTTTAAAAATTCAGATTTTTATTTCAAAATTTTTTTTATCTTATCTTATCTTAGTTTTAAATTTCAAAATTTAAATATTTTTCAAATTTTTATCTTATATTGTTGACTTTTTCAAAATTCAAATTTCAAAATTTAAAAATTCAAATTTAAAAATTTTTAAATTTCAAATTTCAAAATTTAAAATTCAAAATTTAATTTTCAATAACCTTTTAATTCAAATTTGTTTTTATTTTCATTTTTAATTTTTATTTGCTATTATGAGTTCTCACCCCATCGCTTTGAGTTTGGTCCCAATGCTGTTGCAAGGAATGGAAATTATAGCAGGAACATGCATCAAGGTCAAAACAATCAGAGATGGAAGGAGCCACGAGAATCTGATCAACCCTTTCGGCAACATCACCTTCCAAGATACCATGGACAACGACCATCCTACAATGCATGCCAAGACAATAGATATGGTGGACCCCCTTGTAGTTACCAGCAAGCTCTATCATATGCCAATGAACCACCTCCTCAAAATAGCTTTGGACCACCATACTCACAAGCCCCTTTCTACAATTCACCTCCATATGACCCTAACCCGTATCCACCATACCAACCACTTTATGAGCCAAATGAACCATACATAGAACCACCCCCATTCCAACAGAATTACTCTCATGAACCACCACCTTCATATACACCATGTCCATATCCATCGACCCAAGAATCATAGGAGCGTCTCAAGGAAACAGTGAATAAATTTCATGAAACCCTTCACCAATTGAATCAAGCGATCAATCGATTACCTTCCCGACGTTCAGACACTCAAGGAATCCCCATGGCTTCATGTGGAGAATCTACTGAAAAACGCAACATGAAGGAGAAGCTAGAAACTCCAATAAACAGTGAGCAGCATGACTTTGTATTGGAACAATTGGAGGAAGCCGTGATCGTCGAAGAAGAAGAATTGGTTGAAGACTTAGGAGATGTTGAACCTCCATGGGAACCTGAAGTCCTAGAGCCCCCTTCTAAGGAGTTTGAATTTGTTGTTGAGGAGGGTGTACAACCTCCAAGGCATATCATGGTTGAAGACTTTGAAGGGGATGATCAAGAGATGGATTCAATCATTGAAGAATTCTTATCCATATTTGAATCCTTTCCCATTGGACTTGACATGGAGATTAAAGAAGAAGAAGCACAACCTCCCATGCCCTTGGTAAGCAATGAAGAAGATACTAAATTGGAAGAAAGCTACCAAGAGGAAGGGGTTAAAATTGAAGAACCTTGCGAAGAAATGGAAGTTGTCAAAGAAGAGCACAAGGGACTGGAGCGGGAAATCACCTTGCCAAAGTTGTTGGAGACCCCTCCCCCTAAGTTGCCATCATCCTTCACAATATTCAAGTGGGTAAAATTCATATCCCTTAGCTTTCTAATTCCACTTGAATATGGGCTACTGGAGATGGATGGTCAACTTAGAGCTCTTTGTGGCATTAATAGTAAGAGGAAGATGGTTGGTGGTTGGAGTTGTCAAGCAAGGTTCAACATGGTTGTGTGCTCAAAGTTTAAATGCAAGGGTTGGTGTAAAGCTCAACTGAATGGGTCTAGGAAGTTGTTTGGCCGCTTTAGTGAGAATTCAGATTGCTTGCTACCCGGATGGAATCATAATGATCAACAAGAAGACGGATGCAAAAGCAAGATTTGGGACCCCGGAATTCATTCTGGCAATCAATACTCTTGGGGCCTTGTCACTTGCTTTAACTTACTTGAAGGCTTTCTGCGCCTAGTTTGGGATCCCGGAGGCCATTGGAATTACAAACATTGGTGGAGATTCTTGGATGAGTTCAAGCACAAGCCACCATAACAAAGGACTCTCCAAATGTCCAACTTAAGGACTTTAACTAAAAGTGCTAGGTGGGAGACATCTCACCATGGTATAATCGTTCCTTTTTCATTTTTCATTTAGTTTTATTTGTTTTCGAGTTTTATTTTATTTTATTGTATTGAACCTGGAGTTTTGCATAATATTCATATTAGCATTACATTCTGCATACTGCATTATTAAAAAAACAAACACACACGCGACGCGGTAGCGTCGCTGACGCGTCCGCGTCACCAGTGCGTTGTGAAGAAAAGAAAGTAAACAGAAAGTCACGCGAAAGCGTGGCTGGAGGCGTGCCTTTGGCACAAATTGATCCACGTGACCGCGTCACTGACACATCCGCGTCATGTGGGAAAAATGCCTCCCACGCGTCTGCGTCACCCACGCGAACGCGTGGTTCTGTGAAATCGGCGTAAAAGGGTGTAAGGCAGTAAGTTGGGCTGGAATGAGGCTGGAACCATGCTAGAAGCACAAGCGCTACCACGCGAACGCGTGCCCCACGCGTCCGCGTCATTTTTAAAAGAAAGGCCATTCACGCGTGCGCGTCAACCCCGCGACCGCGTCACCCAAAAATTTGGCAAAAAGAGTTTCATACAGAGAGTTGGGCAAACGCGAGGCTGCACGCGCGCCAATCGCACAAATCAGACCACGCGATCGCATGACCCACGCGTCCGCGTCACCTGACCTTATCGCGCACCACGCGACCGCGTCACTCACGCGTCCGCGTTGCTAGCGTCGCACAACTTATCCATATCAGCGCCAATTATCTTATCTTATCTTTTCTAATCCTAATTTTTTCTATCTTTTCTTCTTTCTCTCTCCTTTCTTATTTTTTTCTCTTCATCTTTTTAACTTCTCATTCTTTTTCACTTTCATTTTATTTTATTTAATTTATTTGCATACTTTCATTCATTCCATTTTAATCTTGTGCATATTTTTATTTTCTTTTCTAAATTTATTATTTTTCTATTGGTGTAAAATTTTCTTATTCAACTGTTACATCTTTTCTTGAATTATTCTGGTGCTTCATGACTTATTTTATTCTGATTGGGTATTATCAATTTTATGTCAATGCTAATTTTTATAATACTGGTATTCCTTTTGCATTGATATGAATTTATATTGTCTTTCATTATCCACACTTCTCCTCCATTTGTTGCAACTTTTGCACCACTGGTATGCCATTTGCTTCCACTATTTTCTCACTTGCATGTTGTAGTTACCATGTAATTGAGACCTTTATTATTTGGCATTAACACCCATATTTTATTTATGTTCTTATCTTTATTTCTGGGTTACTTTCCTTCTTTTTCTCTTCTTTCAGGATGGCCACCGAGGAAGGAAAAGGGAAAGCTTCTAATTGGGGAGACAGGCAAGTCAATCTGCACAATCTATAGAGAAAGGCACCAGTTGGAGCAGCCCATCCACTTGTACATCTTAGCATGCACTGAGGACGGTGCAATCTTTAAGTGTGGGGAGGTCGATACCGATCTCCATGGGTTAGTTACTTCTTTTTTTTTTCAACACCAATGTTAATTTGTTAATTGCTGCATTTGCATGCTTGTTTGATTTTATGCATTTAGTTACTACTTGGTTGAAGTAATATTTTCTTTTTCAAGAAATTTTTATAGTATTTCACTAATTTAAATTAAAAACTTTTCTATTAAAACTTGTTTGAATTTGTATTTGGAACATAGTTTAAAAAGCTAAGAACACACAACCTGTGAGATTTTGAGCTTATTTATATGGTTACATTATTTAACCATAAATTTTTATTCTTGTGTGTTTTCTTCTCTATAATTGCAATCTTTGCTTTGTTCCATTCTATATGTCCATTATTTAATGTATTTACATGCTTGCATATGATTGAGGACATTACTTGTTTTCACTCACTTATCCCAAATAAGCCTACCTTTTACACCACCCTTGTTAGCCACTTTGAACTTTTTAACCCCCTTCTATTTCATAACCACATTACTAGCCTTAAGCAGAAAAACAAAATAAAAATTCCAAGTTGAATCCTTGGTTAGCTTAAGATAGATATTGTGTATAATTTAAGTGTGGGGAACTTTATGGGAACATGGGATGAAAAAAAAAGGGTAATTAAAATTGAATAAATTATTTCAGAAAATTTAGGAAGCATGCTCATGTGAAATCAAAATAATTAAATTACCATGTGCATTGAAAAAAAAATATATTAAGTAATTAAATAAGGGGATACAAAAAAAGAGAAAGAAAAGAAAGAAAAAAATAATATTACCCCAAATGCAAAATAAAAAGGATCAATACACATGGGACAAAATTCAAAAATAAGTTTGATACATGAGCATGTAATACAAAAGTGGGAAAAATTTGGGTAGCTAGGTAAAGCATTTTTAAATTATATAAAGTATGTATATGTTAGGTGAGATCTTAGACTAATCAAGGATTCACTTTGTTAGCTCACTTAGCCATATATATATATATATATATCCTTACCTTTACCTCAGCCCCATTATAACCTTGAAAAGACTTCATGATATTTGTATTGGTACATTAAATTTTTGTTGATTGGTTAGATGAAGAACAAAGTTTAGAAAGCATGACTAGAGAAGAGTAGAGTGATTAACCCTAGACACTTGAGAGTTAGAGTGATATACACTACCAGTAAGGGTCCAGTACTTAATTCTATGTTCCCTGCTTTCATGAGCTACCTTCTTACAAGTTTAGTTGCTTTTTATTGTATGATTTGAATTAGTGAAATCTGATTTATGTTTGCCTTGAAGAGCTTATTTACTTTTAACAAAGTAGGTAGAAACATTTTGCATGTAGTTGCATTCATATAGCTAGGATTGCATTTCATACATTTTACCATTCCTCTTCACTCCTTTATAGCTTCTATTGAGCTTAGCATGAGGACATGCTAATGTTTAAGTGTGGGGAGGTTGATAAACCACTTATTTATGGTTTATCTTGTGCTCATTTGAGTGGTTTTTATTAATTCTTTACCCACTTATTCATATGATTTGCATGAGTTTACGTTTTCCTTCCTAATCTTATGCTATGATTGAAAACATGTTTCCTGAGTCTTTAAATTACCAAATATTAATCCTCTCTTATTACCATTCGATGCCGTGATATGTGCGTTAAGTGATTTCAGGATTTACAGGGCAAGAATGGCTTGGAGAATGGAAAGGAAGCATGCAAAAGTGGAAGGAATACAAGAAGTTGGAGAAATTGCTAATCTGTCCAGCCTGACCTCTTTGCACTCAAACGACTATAACTTGAGCTACAGAGGTCCAAACGACGCGGTTCCAGTTGCGTTGGAAAGCTAACATCTGGAGCTTTTATTTGATATATAATATGCCATAATTTCCCTAATGCTAGGTGAGGCGAATGTGTGCTCCACGCGGACGCATCACAGTGACAAAAATCAGCGTGGCAGATTTCTTCTCCAGCGATTTCTGGGCTGTTTTCGACCCAGTTTGCTTCCCAAAAAATACAGATTAGAGGCTATAAAGTGGGGAAATCCATTCATTCATGAATATACACTCATAATTCACTTGTCATAATTTAGATGTAGTTTTAGAGAGAGAGGCTCTCTCCTCTCTCTTAGGATTTAGGATTAGGATTCCTCTTAAAGAAATTAGGATTTCTTATTATTTCAACTTACAATTTCTTCTTCATCACAGGTTCAATATTCCTTTTATTTATCTTTCCAATTTAATTTATGAACTTTTCCATGTAAGATTTGAATATTCTATTTAATATAATTTGAGGTATTTCAGTTATAAGATTGTTTTATTTATGGTATGAATGCTTTCAATTTATCCAAATTATTTTCATTCGAGTAGATTCTCTTCTCTTTTGGCTCTGGTTAAGTAATTGGTGACGCTTGAGTTATCAAATAAAGCAGTGGTTGAATTTGGCAGATTACTAATTGATCTAGATCGCTCTAAAGCTAGTCTTCCCACAGGGATTGACTAGGACTTGAGGATCAAGCTAATTAGTCCACTTGATTTACCTTCATAGTTAAAGGATAATAAAGTGGGAGAAAAATCTAATTCTCATCACAATCGATAAGGATAACTAGGATAGGACTTCTAGTTCTTATACCTTGCCAAGAGATTTTATTATTGTTAATTTATTTTACTTGTCATTTAAATTACCTGTTCCTTACTTTCAAAACCCGCAATTTACAAGACTCATAACCAATAATAAGAACACCTCCGTGCAATTCCTTGAGAAGACGACCCGAAGTTAAATACTTCGGTTATCAATTTCAAAGGGGTTTGTTACTTGTGACAACCAAAACGTTTGTACGAAAGGACTTTTGTTGGTTTAGAAACTATACTTGCAACGAGGATTTATCTGTGAATTTCTAGACCATGCAAAAGTCTTTTCGTCATCGATCCCACGGAGATTGTTGGCTTGAAGCAATCTATGGTTTTCTTGTAAATCTTAGTCAGGAGATTAATAATAAAAATTACTTTCTTATGAAAACTAAATAACATGAAATAAAGGTTACTTGTTATGCAGTAATGGAGAACAGATTGAGGTTTTGGAGATGCTCTGTCTTCTGAATCTCTGCTTTCCTACTGTCTTCTTCTTCATGCACGCAGGTCTCCTTCCATGGCAAGCTGTATGTAGGTGGATCACCGTTGTCAATGGCTACCATCCGTCCTCTCAGTGAAAATGGTCCAAATGCGCTGTCACCGCACGGCTAGTCATCTGTCGGTTCTTACTCATGTTGGAATAGGATCCATTGATCCTTTTGCGTTTGTCACTACGCCCAGCACTTGTGAGTTTGAAGCTCGTCACAGTCATCCCATCCCAGATCCTACTCGGAATACCACAGACAAGGTTTAGACTTTCCAGATCTCAGGAATGGCCGCCAAAAATCCTAGCCTATACCATGAAGACTCTGATCAAGAACCAAGAGGCTAAGAGATACACACTCAATCTAAGGTAGAACGGAAGTGGTTGTCAGGCACGTATTCATAGGTTGAGAATGATGATGAGTGTCACAGATCATCACATTCATCACGGTTAAGTACAAGCGAGTATCTTAGAATAGAAACAAGCGTGATTGAATAGAAAACAGAAGTAATTGCATTAATTCATCGAGACACAACAGAGCTCCTCACCCCCAACCATGGGGTTTAGAGACTCATGCCGTCAAAAATACAATATGAAATGTGTAAAATGTCTTGAGGTACCAAATATATCTCTAAAAGTTGTTTAAATACTAAACTAGTAACCTAGGTTTAAAGAAAATGAGTAAACTACGATAGATAGTGCAGAAATCCACTTTCGGGGCCCACTTGGTGTGTGCTGGGGCTGAGACTTGAGCTTTACACGTGCCTAGGCTGTTTCTGGAGTTAAACGCCAGGTTGTAACCTGTTTTGGGCGTTTAACTCCAACTTGTAACCTGTTTCTGGCGTTAAACGCCAGTTTACGTCGTTTATCTTTGAGCAAAGTATGGACTATTATATATTTCTAGAAAGCCCTGGATGCCTACTTTCCAACGCAATTGAGAGCGCGCCAATTGGTCTTCTGTAGCTCCAGAAAATCATTTCGAGTGCAGGGAGGTCAAAATCCAACAGCATCTGCAGTCCTTTTTCAGCCTCTGAATCAGATTTTTGCTCAGGTCCCTCAATTTCAGCTAGAAAATACCTGAAATCACAGAAAAACATACAAACTCATAGTAAAGTCCAAAAATATGAATTTTGAATAAAAACTAATAAAAATATACTAAAAAGTAATTAAAACATGCTAAAAACTACTTAAAAATAATGCCAAAAAGCGTATAAATTATCCGCTCATCACAATACCAAACTTAAATTGTTGCTTGTTCCCAAGCAACTGAAAATCAAATAGGATAAAAAAAAGAGAGTATACTATAAATTCCAAAATATCAATGAAACTTAGTTCCAATTAAATGAGCGGGACTAGTAGCTTTTTGCCTCTGAACAGTTTTGGCATCTCACTTTATCCTTTGAAGCTCAGGATGACTGGCATCTATGGGAACTCAGAATTTAGATAGTGTTATTGATTCTCCTAGTTCAGTATGTTGATTCTTGAACACAGCTACTTTATGAGTCTTGGCCGTGGCCCTAAGCACTTTGTTTTCCAGTATTACCACCGGATACATAAATGCCACAGACACATAACTGGGTGAACCTTTTCAGATTGTGACTCAGCTTTGCTAAAGTCCCCAATACGAGGTGTCCAGAGTTCTTAAGCACATTCTTTTTGCTTTGGACCTCGACTTTAACTGCTCAGTCTCAAGCTTTTCACTTGACACCTTCACGCCACAAGCACATGGCTAGGGACAGCTTGGTTTAGCCGCTTATGCCAGGATTTTATTCCTTCGGGCCCTCCTATCCATTAATGCTCAAAGCCTTGGATCCTTTTTACCCTTGCCTTTTGGTTTAAAGGGTTATTGGCTGTTTTGTTCTTACCTTTTGGTTTAAAAAGCTATTGGCTTTTTCTGCTTGCTTTTTCTTTTTCTTTCTTTTCTTTTTTTTTCATTTCGCCCCTTTTTTTCGCAAGCTTTGTTATTCACTGCTTTTTCTTGCTTCAAGAATCAATTATATGATTTTTCAAATTATCAGATAACATTTCTCCTTTTTCATCATTCTTTCAAGAGCCAGCAAATTTAACATTCATAAATAACAAATTCAAAAATATGCACTGTTCAAGCATTCATTCAGAAAACAAAAAGTATTATCACCACATCAATATAATTAAACTAATTTCAAGGATGAATTCGAAATCATATACTTCTTGTTCTTTTGTGATTAAAATATTTTTCATTTAAGAAGGGTGATGGATTCATAGGACATTCATAGCTTTAAGGCATAGACACTAGACACTAATGATCATATAATAAAGACACAAACATAAATAAGCATAAAGTGTAAAGAACGAAAACAGAAAAATAATTAGTCAAGGAGATTAAGGAACGGGTCCACCTTAGTGAGGGTGGCGTCTTCTTCCTCTTGAAGAACCAATGGTGCTTTTGAGCTCCTCTATGTCTCTTCCTTGCCTTTGTTGCTCCTCCCTCATAGCTCTTTGATCTTCTCTAATCTCATGGAAGGTGCCATATGGTTATGGAAAATAAAAAAGCGGGGCTTTTTTCCACACCAAACTTAAAATATTTGCTCGTCCTTGAGCAAAAGAAGAAATAAAAGAGGAGATGGAGATGTGTGGTGGAGGGTGATAGTGTGTATGAGGGGTTTATGATGGATGGATGTGAGTGGTGAAGAGAGTATGGAAAAGAGGGTGGGGTAGGTGGGGATCTTGTGGGGTCCACAGATCCTATAGGGTCAAGGACTTAGCATCCCTGCTCTATTGAGGTGTGTAAAACGCCCATAGAGTGCAATCCTGGCATTTAACGCCAGACTGCTACTTGTTTCTGGCGTTAAACTCCAGCTTTTCCCCCTTTTTTGGCGTTGAACGCCAACTTGGTGCTTGTTTCTGGCGTTAAACGCCAGATTGTAGCTTGCTTCTGGTGTTTAATGCCAGCTTGATGCTTCTTTCTGGCGTTAAACGCCAGTCTGATGCTTCTTACTGGCGTTTAAACGCCAGTAAGCTCTTCCTCCAGGGTGAGCTGTTTTTAATGTTGTTTTTGATCTTGCTTTGATTTTTGTGACTCCACATGATCATTATCCTAAAGAAAACACCAAATAAAAATGGAAAACAGAAAATTAACATAGATAAGTAAAAATTGGGTTGCCTCCCAATAAGCGCTTCTTTATTGTCTTTAGCTGGACCTTACTGAGCTTTTAATCTAGTCTCAGCTTTGAGCATTCTTGCTCAACATTGCCTTCAAGATAATGCTTGACTCTCTGTCCATTAACAATGAACTTCTTATTAGAATCAATGTCTTGAAGCTCCACATAGCAATATGGTGACACACTTGTAATCACATATGGTCCCCTCCACCGGGATTTCAGTTTCCCGGGGAATAATCTGAGCCTAGAGTTAAACAGCAAAACTTTCTGTCCCGGTTCAAAGACTCTAGATGACAGCTTTCTGTCATGCCACCTTTTTGCTTTTTCTTTTGTAAAGCTTGGCATTTTCGAAAGCAGTGAGTCTGAATTCCTCTAGCTCATTCAGTTAGAGCAATCTTTTTTCTCCAGCTAATTTGGCATCAAAGTTTAGGAATCTGGTTGCCCAGTAGGCCTTATGCTCCAGTTCCACGGGCAGATGACAGGCCTTACCATACACAAGCTGGTATGGAGAGGTCCCTATAGGAGTCTTGAATGCTGTTCTGTATGCCCACAGAGCGTTATCCAAGCTTCTTGCCCAATCCTTTCTACGGGTACTTACAGTCCATTCCAGGATTCTTTTTAGTTCTTTATTAGAGACTTCAGCTTGTCCATTTATCTGTGGATGATATAGAGTTGCCACCTTGTGGCTAATTCCATATCGGACCATAATAGGGTAAAGCTGTTTGTTACAGAAGTGAGTACCCCCATCACTGATTAGTGCTCTAGGGACACCAAACCTACTGAAGATATGTTTCTGGAGGAACTTCAGCACTGTCTTAGTATCATTGGTGGGTGTTGCAATGGCCTCTACCCATTTGGATACATAGTCGACTGCCACCAGGATATAAGTGTTTGAGTATGATGGTGGGAAAGGCCCCATGAAGTCAATACCCCATACGTCAAACAACTCAATCTCTAAGATCCCTTGCTGAGGCATGGCGTAACTATGAGGCAGATTACCAGCTCTCTGGCAGCTGTAACAGTTACGCACAAACTCTCGGGAGTCTTTATAGAGAGTGGGCCAGTAGAAGCCATATTGGAGGACTTTTGTGGCTGTTCGCTCACCTCCGAAATGTCCTCCATATTGTGATCCATGACAATGCCATAGGATCTTCTGTGCTTCTTCTCTAGGCACACACCTATGGATTATTCCGTCTGCACATCTCTTAAAGAGATATGGTTCATCCCACAGGTAGTACTTTGCATCAGTAATTAATTTTTTCTTTTGTTGCCTGCTGTACTCCTTGGGTATGAATCTTGTAGCTTTATAGTTTGCAATGTCTGCAAACCATGGTGTTTCCTGAATGGGAAATAATTGCTCATCCGGAAAGGTTTCAGAGATCTCAATAGAGGGAAAGGATGCCCCTTCTACTGGTTCTATCCGGGACAGATGATCAGCCACTTGGTTCTCTGTCCCTTTTCTTTCTCTTATTTCTATATCAAACTCTTGCAGAAGCAACACCCATCTTATGAGCCTGGGTTTTGAATCCTGCTTTGTGAGTAGATATTTAAGAGCAGCATGGTCAGCGTACACAATCACTTATGATCCTACTAAGTATGATCTAAACTTGTCAATGGCATAAACCACTACAAGCAATTCTTTTTCTGTGGTTGTGTAATTTTTCTGGACATCATTTAGAACACGGCTAGCATAATAAATGACGTGCAGAAGTTTGTTATGCCTCTGTCCCAATACTGCACCAATGGTATGGTCACTGGCATCACACATTTGTTCGAATGGCAATGTCCAGTCTGGTGCAAAAATAACTGTTGCTGTGACTGATAAGCGGATAATTTATACGCTTTTTGGCATTGTTTTTACATAGTTTTTAGTATGATTTAGTTAGTTTTTAGTATATTTTTATTAGTTTTTAAATAAAAATCACATTTCTGGACTTTGCTATGAGTTTGTGTGTTTTTCTGTGATTTCAGGTAATTTCTGGCTGAAATTGAGGGACCTGAGCAAAAATCTGATTCAGGCTGAAAAAGGACTGCAGATGTTGTTGGATTCTAACCTCTCTGCACTCAAAGTGGATTTTCTGGAGCTACAGAACTCCAAATGGCGCGCTCTCAATTGCGTTGGAAATTAGACATTCAGGGCTTTCCAGCAATATATAATAGTCCATACTTTGCCCGAGTTTAGATGACGCAAAATGGCATTCAACGCCAGTTCCATGCTGCATTCTAGAGTCAAACGCCAGAAACAGGTTGCAAAGTGGAGTTCAACGCTAGAAACATGTTACAAACTGGCGTTCAACTCCAAGAGAAGCCTTTACACGTGTAAAGCTCAATGCTCAGCCCAAGCACACACCAAGTGGGCCCCAGAAGTGGATTTCTGCATCATTTACTCATTTCTATAAACCCTAGTAACTAGTTTAGTATAAATAGGACTTTTTACTGTTGTATTTACATCTTTGGAAACATCTTTGGATCATCTTTGATTAGTTTTATGCTATCTTAGACTTTTATGAGGGCTGGCCATTTGGCCATGCCTGAACATTTATCACTTGTGTATTTTCAACGGTAGAGTTTCTACACACCATAGATTAAGGTGTGGAGCTCTGCTGTTCCTCAAAGATTAATGCAAAGTACTACTGTTTTTCTATTCAATTCAACCTATTCCGCTTCTAATATGTTCATTCGCACTTCAATATGATGGATGTGATGATCGTGACAGTCATCATCATTCTCAACTTATGAACGCGTGCCTGACAACCACTTCCGTTCTACCTTAGATTGAATGGATATCTCTTGGATATCTAATACAGGGGACCGAGTCCGAGTTATTAGTGTCTTCGTGGTATAAGTTAGAACCCATGGACGGCCATTCTTAAGAATCCGGAAAGTCTAAACCTTGTCTGTGGTTTTCCGAGTAGGATTCAGGGATTGAATGACTGTGACGAGCTTCAAACTCGCAAGTGCTGGGCGTAGTGACAGACGCAAAAGGATGGTAAATCCTATTTCAGTATGATCGAGAACCGATAGATGATTAGCCATGCAGTGACAGCGCATTGGACCATTTTCACTGAGAGGACAGGTGGCCATTGACAACGGTGATGCCTAACATACAGCTTGCCATGGAAAGGAGTAGGAATGATTGGATGAAGACAGCAGGAAAGCAGAGGTTCAGAGGGACGAAAGCATCTCTATACCTTATCTGAAATTCTCACCAATGAATTACATAAGTACCACTATCCTATTTTATATTTTATTTATCTCTTACTTATCAATTCATAAAATCAGTTGAATCCGCCTGACTGAGATTTACAAGGTGACCATAGCTTGCTTCAAGCCGACAATCTCTGTGGGATCGACCCTTACTCACGTAAGGTTTATTACTTGGACGACCCAGTGCACTTGCTGGTTAGTTGTACGAAGTTGTGAACCAGAATTAAGAACATGAATGTGCGTATTGAGTTTTTAGCGCCGTTACCAAGGAAGGAATGATCACGATTTCGCACACCAAGTTTTTGGCGCCGTTGCCGGGGATTGTTCGAGTTTGGACAACTGACGGTTCATCTTGTTGCTCAGATTAGGTAATTTTATTTTAATTTTAAGCTTTTTATTTCTTATTTTCGAAAAATACAAAAAAAAATTTCTCTTTCGTTTTTCCAAAATTAATTTTCAAAAAATCAAAAAAAAATTTACAAAATCATAAAATCAAAAATATTTTCTTGTGTTTCTTGTTTGAGTCTAGAGTCAAATTTTTAAGTTTGGTGTCAATTGCATCTTTTTAAATTTTCTCAATAATTTTCGAAAATTCATCATATGTTCTTCATGATCTTCAGGTTGTTCTTGGCCAGTCTTCTTGTTTGATCTTCATATTTTCTTGTTTTGTGTCTTTCCTTGTTTTTCATATGCATTCTTGAAACATTAATGTCTAAAGAATAAAAATCTTTAAGTTTGGTGTCTTGCATGTTTTCTTTTCCTTGAAAATTTTTTTCAAAAAATAAGTTCTTGGTGTTCATCTTGACATTCAAAGTGTTCTTGGTGTTCATGTTGACATTCATAGTGTTCTTGCATGCATCACATGTTTTGATCCAAAATTTTCATGCATTGAGTCTTTTTGATGTTTTTCTCTCTCATCATTAAAAATTCAAAAATTAAAAAATATCCTTCCCTTTTTCTTCTCATCAAATTCGAAAATTTGAGTTGACTTTTTAAAAAATTTTTAAAATCTAGTTGTTTCTTATGAGTCAAATCAAATTTTCAATTTAAAAATTCTATCTTTTTCAAATCTTTTTTCAAAAATCAAATCTTTCTCATTTTTCTTTAATAATTTTCGAAATTTTCAAAATTAATTTTCAAAAATCTTATTAGCATTTAATGTGATTGATTCTAAAATTTTAAGTTTGTTACTTGCCTAGTAAGAAAGGTTCAATCTTTAAAATTTTAAATCATATCTTTTTGTTTCTTGTTAGTCAAGTAATCAACTTTGATTTTCAAAATCAAATCTTTTTAAATTTCTTTTTCAAATTAAGTTTCAATCATATCTTTTTCAAAATTAATTTCAAAATCTTTTCTAACTTCTTTTCTAACTTCCTATCTTTTCAAAATTTCTTTTTCAAATCTTTTTCAATCAATCTTATCTTTTTGTTTCAATCATATCTTTTTCAATTTCAATCATATCTTTTTCAAAACTGCCCAACTAACTCTCTACCTTTAATTTTCGAAAATTCCTTCCCTCTTTTTCAAAATTTCATTTTAATTAACTAATTGTTTTAATTTTAATTTAATTTCAATTTTAATTTTCGAATTTTAACTTTAATCTTAAAATATGTTTATTTTATTTTGTTTAATTTTCGAATTTCCCTCTCTCTCATCTCCTTCTATTTATTTATTCATCTACTAACACTTCTCTTCCACTCAAAATTCGAACCCCATCTCCCTCTCTGTGTTAGAGTTTTTCTCTTCTCCTTCTCATATTCTTCTTATCTTCTACTCACATAAAGGAACCTCTTTCTACTGAGGCAAAGAGGATCCCTATTATTTTCTGTTCTCTTCTTTTTCATATGAGCAGGAACAAGGATAAGAACATTCTTGTTGAAGCTAATCCTAAACCTGAAAGGACTCTGAAGAGGAAGCTAAGAGAAGCTAAAGCACAACTCTCTGGAGAAAATCTGACAGAAATTTTCGAAAAAGAAGGAGACATGGCCGAAAATAATAACAATGCAAGGAGGATGCTTGGTGACTTTACTGCACCTAATTCCAATTTACATGGAAGAAGCATCTCAATCCCTGCCATTGGAGCAAACAATTTTGAGCTTAAACCTCAATTAGTTTCTCTGATGCAACAGAACTGCAAGTTTCATGGACTTCCATCTGAAGATCCTTTTTAGTTCTTGACTGAATTCTTGCAGATCTGTGATACTGTTAAGACCAATGGGGTTGATCCCGAGGTCTACAGGCTTATGCTTTTCCCATTTGCTGTAAGAGATAGAGCTAGAGTATGGTTGGACTCTCAACCTAAAGATAGTCTGAACTCTTAGGATAAGCTGGTCACGGCTTTCTTAGCCAAGTTCTTTCCTCCTCAAAAGCTTAGTAAGAATAGAGTGGATGTTCAAACCTTCAGACAGAAAGAAGGTGAATCCTTCTATGAAGCTTGGGAGAGATATAACCAACTAACCAAAAAGTGTCCCTCTGACATGCTTTTAGAATGGACCATTCTGGATATATTCTATGATGGTCTATCTGAACTATCAAAGATGTCATTGGACCATTCTGCAGGTGGATCCATTCACCTAATGAAAATGCCTGCAGAAGCTCAAGAACTCATTGACATGGTTGCTAATAACCAGTTCATGTACACTTCTGAGAGAAATCCTGTAAGTAATGGGACGCCTCAAAAGAAGGGAGTTCTTGAAATTGATACTCTGAATGCCATATTGGCTCAGAACAAAATATTGACTCAGCAAGTCAATATGATTTCTCAGAGTCTGAATGGAATGCAAGCTGCATCCAACAGTACTCAAGAGGCATCTTCTGAAAAAGAAGCTTATGATCCTAAGAACCCTGTAATAGCAGAGGTGAATTACATGGGTGAACCCTATGGAAACACCTATAATCCCTCATGGAGAAATCATCCAAATCTCTCATGGAAGGATCAACAAAAGCCTCAACAAGGCTTTAACAATGGTGGAAGAAACAGGTTTAGCAATAGCAAACCTTTTCCATCATCCACTCAGCAAAAGACAGAAAGTTCTGAGCAGACCCCATCTAGCTTGGCAAACATAGTCTCTGATCTATCTAAGGCCACTCTAAGTTTCTTGAATGAAACAAGGTCCTCCATTAGAATTTGGAAGCACAAGTGGGCCAGCTGAGTAAAAGAATCACTGAAACCCCTCCTAGTACTCTCCCAAGCAATACAGAAGAAAATCCAAAAGGAGAGTGCAAGGCCATTGAATTGATCACCATGGCCAAACCTACAAGGGAGGGAGAGGATGTGAACCCCAGTGAGGAAGACCTCCTGGGACGTCCAGAGATCAATAAGGAGTTTCCCTCTGAGGAACCAAAGGACTCTGAGGCTCATCTGGAGACCATAGAGATTCCATGAAACCTCCTTATGCCATTCATGAGCTCTGATGAATATTATTCTTCTGAAGAGAATGAAGATGTTACTGAAGAGTAAGTTGCCAAGTACCTTGGTGCAATCATGAAGCTGAATGCCAAATTATTTGGTAATGAGACTTGGGAAGATGAACCTCCCTTGCTCACCAATGAACTGAGTGATCTGGATCAACTGAAATTGCCTCAGAAGAAACAGGATCCTGGAAAGTTCTTAATACCTTGTACCATAGGCACCATGACCTTTGAGAAGGCTCTATGTGACCTTGGGTCAGGGATAAACCTCATGCCCCTCTCTGTAATGGAGAAACTGGGAATCTTTGAGGTGCAAGCTGCCAGAATCTCATTAGAGATGGCAGACAACTCAAGAAAACAGGCTTATGGACTAGTAGAGGACGTGTTAGTAAAGGTTGAAGGCTTCTACATCCCTGCTGATTTCATAATCCTAGACACTGGGAAGGATGAGGATGAATCCATCATCCTTGGAAGACCCTTCCTAGCCACAGCAAGAGCTGTGATTGATGTGGACAGAGGAGAGTTGGTCCTTCAACTGAATGAGGACTACCTTGTGTTTAAAACTCAAGGATCTCCTTCTGTAACCATGGAGAGGAAGCATGAAAAGCTTCTCTCACTGCAGAGTCAACCAAAGCCCCCACAGTCAAACTCTAAGTTTGGTGTTGGGAGGCCACAACCAAACTCTAAGTTTGGTGTTGAACCCCCACAACCAAACTCTAAGTTTGGTGTTGGGAGGTCCCAACCTTGCTCTGATTATCTGTGAGGCTCCATGAGAGCTCACTGTTAAGCTATTGACATTAAAGAAGCACTTGTTGGGAGGCAACCCAATGTTATTTAATCATTTTTATTTTATTTTCTCTTTGTTATTTAATGTTTCATTAGGTTGATGATCA
The DNA here is from genome assembly GCF_000816755.2 of Arachis ipaensis. Taxonomy (NCBI): domain Eukaryota; kingdom Viridiplantae; phylum Streptophyta; class Magnoliopsida; order Fabales; family Fabaceae; genus Arachis; species Arachis ipaensis. Next base: position 46,185,947 of record NC_029793.2, on the reverse strand, counting down.
TGTGGAGTCACAAAAACTACTGAAAAATCAAAAACAGAATGAAAAACAGCATTAAAAATAGCACACCCTGGAGGAAAGCAGTCTGGCGTTTAAACGCTAGAAACAAGCATCTGTCTGGCGTTTAACGCCAAAAATAGGCACCAAGCTGGTGTTTAACGCTAGAAACAAGCATCTACTTGGCGTTAAACGCCAGAAACAAGCTACATTTGGGCATTTAACGCCAGAAACAGGCAGCTGTCTGGCTTTAAACGCCAGGATTGCACAGCAAGGGCGTTTTACATGCCTAATTGGAGCAGGGATGTTAAGTTCTTGACCCCACTTGATCTGTGGACCCCACAGGATCCCCACATTTTCTTTTCTCCTCTTCACACCTTTTCATAACTCTCTTCCCCAAAATAACCTCCACCAATCACCTCCAATTCTCCTCTAAAACCATCATACACCCACCTACACCCACCCACTCAATTTCAAACCATCACTCCTTCCTTTTCACACATCATAACCACCTTAGACCCCTAGTGGCCGAACTATTCACACACCTCCATCTCCTCCATCTCTTCTTCTTCTCATCCTTTCTTTCTTCTTTTGCTCGAGGATGAGCAAACATTTTAAGTTTAGTGTGGAAAAAGCATTGCTTTTTTTGTTTTTTCCATAACCACTAATGCCTTAAGGGATACACTTCCCTCTACAAAACTATTTGGATAAAATCAACACCTCCCTAGGAGAATTAAGTTCCAACATGGGAAAACTAAGGGTGGAACACCAAGAGCACTCCATCATCCTTCATGAGATTAGAGAAGATCAAAGAGCTATGAGGGAGGAGCAACAAAGACAAGGAAGAGACATAGAGGAGCTCAAAAGCACCCTTGGTTCTTCAAGAAAAGGAAGACGCCACCCTCACTAAGGTGGACTCATTCCTTAATCTCCTTGTGTATTTATTTTTTGTTTTTGGTTTCCATGCTTCATATTTAATTATGTTTGTATCTTATTACATGATCATTAGTATTTAAGTGTCTATGCCTCAAAGTTATGAATGTCCTATGAATCCATCACCTTTCTTAAATGAAAAATATTTTAATTACAAAAGAACAAGAAGTACATGATTTCGAATTCATCCTTGAAACTAGTTTAATTATTATGATGTGGTGACAATACTTTTTGTTTTCTGAATGAATGCTTGAACAGTGCATATGTCTTTTGAAATTGTTGTTTATTAATGTTAAATATGTTGGCTCTTGAAAGAATGATGAACAGGAGAAATGTTATTTGATAATCTGAAAAATCATAAAATTGATTCTTGAAGCAAGAAAAAGCAGTGAATACAAAAGCTTGCAAAAAAAAAAAGAAAAAATGGCGAAAAAATTTAGAAAGAAAAAGAAAAAAGCAAGCAGAAAAAGCCAAAAGCTCTTTAAACCAAAAGGCAAGAGCAAAAAGCCAGTAGCCCTTAAAACCAAAAGGCAAGGGTAACAAAAAGGATCCAACGCTTCGAGCATCAGTGGATAGGAGGGCCTAAAGGAATAAAACCTTGCTTGGGGACAAGCAACAATTTAAGTTTGGTGTTGTGATGAGCGGATAATTTATACACTTTTTGGCATTGTTTTTACATAGTTTTTAGTATGATTTAGTTAGTTTTTATATATTTTTATTAGTTTTTAAATAAAAATCACATTTCTGGACTTTACTATGAGTTTGTGTGTTTTTCTGTGATTTCAGATAATTTTGGCTGAAATTGAGGGACCTGAGCAAAAATCTGATTCAGGCTGAAAAAGGACTGCAGATGCTGTTGGATTCTGACCTCTCTGCACTCAAAGTGAATTTTCTGGAGCTACAGAACTCCAAATGGCGCGCTCTCAATTGCGTTGGAAAGTAGACATCCAGGGCTTTCCAGCAATATATAATAGTCAATGCTTTGCCCGAGTTTAGATGACGCAAACTGGCGTTCAACACCAGTTCCATGCTGCATTCTAGAGTGAAACGCCAGAAACAGGTTGCAAAGTGGAGTTCAACGCCAGAAACAGGTTACAAACTGGCATTCAACTCCAAGAGAAGCCTTTACACATGTAAAGCTCAATGCCCAAGCACACACCAAGTGGGCCCCAGAAGTGGATTTCTGCATCATTTACTCATTTCTGTAAACCCTAGTAACTAGTTTAGTATAAATAGGACTTTTTACTATTGTATTTACATCTTTGGAAACATCTTTGGATCATCTTTGATTAGTTTTATGCTATCTTAGACTTTTGTGAGGGCTGGCCATTCGGCCATGCCTGAACATTTATCACTTGTGTATTTTTAACGGTAGAGTTTCTACACACCATAGATTAAGGTGTGGAGCTCTGCTGTTCCTCAAAGATTAATGCAAAGTACTACTATTTTTCTATTCAATTCAACCTATTCCGCTTCTAAGATGTTCATTCGTACTTCAATATGATGGATGTGATGATCGTGACAGTCATCATCATTCTTAACTTATGAACGCGTGCCTGACAACCACTTCCATTCTACCTTAGATTGAATGGATATCTCTTGGATATCTAATACAGGGGACCGAGTCTGAGTTATTAGTGTCTTCATGGTATAAGTTAGAACCCATGGATGGCCATTCTTGAGAATCCGGAAAGTCTAAACCTTGTCTGTGGTATTCCAAGTAGGATTCAGGGATTGAATGACTGTGACGAGCTTCAAACTCGCGAGTGCTGGGCGTAGTGACAGACGCAAAAGGATAGTAAATCCTATTCCAGTATGATTGAGAACCGACAGATGATTAGCCATGCATTGACAGTGCATTGGACCATTTTCACTAAGAGGACAGGTGGCCATTGACAACGGTGATGCCTAACATACAGCTTGCCATGGAAAGGAGTAGGAAGGATTGGATGAAGACAGCAGGAAAGCAGAGTTTCAGAGGGATGAAAGCATCTCTATACGCTTATCTGAAATTCTCACCAATGAATTACATAAGTACCACTATCCTATTTTATATTTTATTTATCTCTTACTTATCAATTCATAAAATCAGTTGAATCCGCCTGACTGAGATTTACAAGGTGACCATAGCTTGCTTCAAGCCGACAATCTCGGTAGGATCGACCCTTACTCACGTAAGGTTTATTACTTGGATGACCCAGTGCACTTGCTGGTTAGTTGTACAAAGTTGTGAAACAGAATTAAGAACATGAACGTGCGTATTGAGTTTTTAGCGCCGTTACCAAGGAAGGAATGATCACGATTTCGCACACCAGTGACCAGCTTAGCTTTCAGAGTTTCAAATGCCTGCAGACACTCTGTGCCAAATACAAATGGCGTGTTAGCAGCTAGCAGGTTGCTCAGAGGTTTTGCAATTTTTGAAAAATCCTTTATAAACCTCCTATAGAATCCTGCATGCCCCAGAAAGCTTCTGACTGCCTTAACATTGGCAGGTGGTGGTAATTTTTCAATTACTTCCACTTTAGCTTGATCCACCTATATCCCCTTGTTTGAAATTTTATGCTCAAGGACAATTCCTTCAGTCACCATAAAATGACATTTTTTCCAGTTTAAAACTAGGTTGGTCTCTTGGCATCTTTTCAGAACAAGTGCTAAATGGTCAAGGCAGGAGCTGAATGAGTCTCCAAATACTGAAAAGTCATCCATGAAGATTTCCAGAAATTTCTCTACCATATCAGAGAAGATAGAGAGTATGCACCTCTGAATGGTTGCAGGTGCATTGCACAGACCAAAAGGCATCCTTCTGTAGGCAAACACTCCAGAAGGACATGTGAATGCTGTTTTCTCTTGGTCCTGAGGATCTACTGTAATTTGGTTGTAGCTTGAATAGCCATCCAAAAAACAGAAATATTCATGACCTGCTAGTCTCTCTAGCATCTGGTCTATGAATGGTAAAGGAAAGTGATCCTTCCTGGTGGCTGTATTGAGCCTTCTGTAGTCAATACACATACGCCACCCTGTAACTGTTCTTGTAGGAACCAGCTCATTTTTTTCATTATGAACCACTGTCATGCCTCCCTTATTGGGAACAACTTGGACAGGGCTCACCCAGGGGCTATCAGAAATAGGATAAATAATCCCAGCCTCCAATAACTTGGTGACCTCTTTCTGCACCACTTCCTTCATGGCAGGATTTAGCCGCCTCTGTGGTTGGACCACTGGCTTAGCATTGTCCTCCAATAAGATCTTGTGCATGTATCTTGCTGGGCTGATACCCTTAAGATCACTTATAGACCACCCAAGAGCTGTCTTGTGTGTCCTTAGCACTTGAAGTAGTGCTTCCTCTTCCTGTGGATTTAAAGCAGAGCTTATGATCACCGAAAAAGTGTCACCTCTCCCAGAAATACATATTTCAGGGATGATGGTAGTGGTTTGAGCTCGGGTTTAGGAGGTTTTTCATCTTCCTGAGGAATTTTCAGGGGCTCTTTTATTTCCTCTGAATCCTCCAGATCAGGCTGGACATCTTTAAAGATGTTTTCTAGCTCTGATTCGAGACTCTCAGCCATGTTGATCTCCTCTACCAAAGAGTCAATAAGATCAACTTTCATGCAGTCTTTTGGTGTGTCTGAATGCTGCATGGCTTTGATAGCATTTAACTTAAACTCATCCTCATTGACTCTCAGGGTTACTTCCCCCTTTTGGACATCAATGAGAGTTCGTCCAGTTGCTAGGAAAGGTCTTCCTAGAATGAGAGTAGAACTCTTGTGCTCCTCCATTTCCAGCACTACAAAGTCAGTGGGAAAGGCGAATGGCCCAACCCTGACAATCACGTCTTCAATCACGCCTGATGGGTATTTAATGGAGCCATCAGCAAGTTGGAGACATATCCGGGTTGGTTTGACTTCTTCAGTTAAACCAAGCTTTCTGATAGTGGATGCAGGTATTAGGTTTATGCTTGCCCCAAGATCACATAAAGCTATCTTGTGCAATTACCCTCTAATATACATGGTATCATAAAGCTCCCGGGATCTTTAAGCTTTTCTGGGAAGCTTTTCAGAATGACTGCATTGCATTCTTTAGTGAGGAGAACTCTTTCAGTTTCTCTCCAATCCTTCTTATGACTCAAGATCTCTTTCATGAACTTGGCATAAGAGGGTATTTGCTCAAGTGCCTCTGCAAACGAAATCTTTATTTCAAGAGTCCTGAGATAGTCTGTAAAACGGGAAAATTGCTTATCCTGCTCCTCTTGGCGGAGTTTTTGAGGATAAGTGATGGGATATTTCTGTGGAAGAAACGAATTTCTCCAAAACACCCTAATCTAACCGGCAAGTGCACCGGGTCGCATCAAGTAATAATAACTCACGGGAGTGAGTTCGATCCCACAGGGATTGAAGGATTGAGCAATTTTAGTTTAGTGGTTGATTTAGTCAAGCGAATCAAGATTTGGTTGAGTGATTTGTGATTTGTAGAATTTAAATTACATGGAAAGTAAAGGGAATGGGTAATTGACATGAAATTAAAGAGAGCAGGAATTTAAATGCTGAATCTTAAAGAACAAGAAATTAAATGGCAGAAACTTAGAACGCAAGAAATGTAAATTACAGAATCTTAAAGTGCAAGAAATGTAAATAGCTTGAATTGTAAAGGGAATTGGGAGTTGGAATTGCAGAAATTAAACGAGGGAAAGTAAATTGCAACCAACGGAGAAGTAAAAGAACACTTGGATTGAACCGGATCTAAAAACAGAATTGTAAATAAGCATGAAAACAGTAAACAGGGAATGGGAAATGGGGAATCCGGATCTCAGGACCCAAGAGACTAGATAACCAAGTCTAGATCTCAATGCCTTCCTAGATCCAACAAGAACAATTGTAAAAGAATTGTAAATTGCAAAGAAAGTAGATGAAGAACAATTAACAGAAATTAAATTCAATAAGCAGTAGAAGAAACAGAGAGATCTTCGGATGAGATTGAAACAGAATTCCTTCAATTCTCCAACCCAAGATCCAAGACAATTGCAATTAAAATTGAAAGCAATAAAACTAAGAGGAAGAGAGTGGAATTCTCCTTCCCCCAAACTAAGAAATTAAAGATCACTCAATATCCAAAGCTATCCGAAAACTATTATGAAAACTCCAAAAAGAAAAGCTCACTTAAGAACTTGAATTCTATCCTATTTATACACTTTCTTCAAATGATCTTCAAGCCTTGAGTTGGGCCTTTGCTCTTGGTGGAATTGGGTTGAGAGAGGCCTTGGTTGATTGCTCTTGGAGTTTGGAGAGGAACCAAAGTGAACCCAGTGAACCAGAGTGGAGTTTTGCAAAAGTTTGAGTAAAAGTTTGAGCAAAAGTTTGAGGCAAACTTTTGGTCCAACTTTTCATATCAGCCCCCATGTTTTGCTGATACCCACGTTGGTGCAAAAGTTAGGGGTCTAACTTTTGCTCCAACGTTGGCCTTCCTTAGTGCACTTATGGCGCCAACGTTAGCCCAAAAGTTAGAGGCTAACATTGGCGCAAACTTTTGCTCCCCCTTTGTATTGTTCATGTGCCAACGTTAGCCCAAAAGTTAGAGGCTAACGTTGGCGCAAACTTTTGGTGCCCAGGGAGTGTTTTTCTCATGCCAACGTTAGCCACAAAGTTAGGGGCTAACGTTGGCGCAAATATTTGGTGCCCAGGGAGTGTTTTTCTCATGCCAACGTTAGCCACAAAGTTAGAAATATCTGAGCTTTTTCTGTAAGCCCATAGTAGAAGATGTCTAATTGCACCCACTCTGAAAACATTTCAGATGGGCATTTCCTTAGCATCCCTCTGTACCTCTCCCAGGCATTATAAAGGGATTCATCATGCTCTTGTTTAAACCCTTGGATGTCCAGCCTTAGCTGTGTCATCCTTTTTGGAGGGAAATATTGATTCAGAAATTTGTCTGATAGATGTTTCCATGTTCTTATGCTTGCTGTGGGTTGATTATTTAACCACCTCTTAGCTTGATCTTTTACAGCAAACGGAAACAGTAACAGCCTGTATACGTCCTGATCTACCTCCTTGTCACGCACTGTGTCAGCAATTTGCAAGAACTGTGCCAAAAACTCAGTAGGTTCTTCCTGTGGAAGACCGAAATACTGGCAATTTTGCTGCACCATGACAATGAGTTGAGGATTTAGCTCAAAACTGCTTGCTTTGATGGGAGGTATACAGATGCTACTCCCATATGCAGCAATAGTGGAGTTAGCATATGACCCCAGAGTCCTTCTGGACTGTTCATTTCCACTTAGGTCCATGATGGAGAAAGGGAGATGATGCGAATTACAAAAAAAATATTTTTTTTTGAAAACCAAAATTAAAATAAAATAAAATAAAATAAAATAAAATAAAATAAAATAAAATAAATGAAAAATTGACTATAATTTCGAAAATTAGAAGAAAAAGAAATAAAAGAAATTTGAAAACTAAATTAATTAATTAAAAAAGATTTGAAAAAGATGTGGGTGAGGATTTTCAAAAAAATGAAGAGAGAGAGAAATTGGTTAGGAAGTTTTGAAAAAGATATGTCTTAAAATTTTTAAGATTTAAGATTTGAGATTAGAAAAGATAAGATAAGCTAGGTAAGAGAAGATAAGGAATTTAAATTAAAAAGTTTTGAAATTTAAATTTTAAATTTGAAAATTAAATTTTGAAATTTAAAATTTGAAATTTAAAATTTGAAATTTGAAATTTTAAATGTTGAATTTTGAATTTTGAAAAAGTCAACAATATAAGATAAGGATTTGAAAAGATTTGATTTTTAAATTTAAAAATTAAATTTTGAATTTTGGAAGTTGAAATTTGAAATTTGAAATAAGATAAGTTTTTGAAAAAGATATTATTTTTTTTTGAAAAAGATTTGAATTTTGAAATTTTTAAAACTAAGATAAGATAAAATAGAAATTTTAAAATAAAAATCTTAAATTTTTATGCAAATTTTGAAAATTACTTAAAATAAAGAGAAAAGATATTTTTTTGAATTTAATGAGGAAAGAGAAAAATAATAAAATGACACCAAACTTAGAATTTTTAGATCAAAACAAAGAAAATAAATAAGAAAACTTTGAATGTCAAGATGAACACCAAGAACACTTTGAAGATCAAGATGACCCCCAAGAACAAAAATTCAAAGACTCAAAGGACTCAAGAACATAAAAAAAAGAACACCAAACTTAAAATTTTTAGAAAACCAAAAATAAATTTTCGAAAATTAAATAAAAACTAACAAGAAAACACCAAACTTAAAACTTGACACAAGATTTAATCAAAGAAAAATTATTTTTGAAAAGATTTTAAAAAGAAAGACTCAAAGGAGCAACTATTCACAAGAACATAGACACATTCAACAAATGCAAGGATTAAACAGAGAAAAACTATTTTTTTTTTTGGATGACAAAAACACAAAGGACACCAAATTTAAAACATGCAACTAGACTCAAACAGAAAACTCTAAAGATTAATAAAGAAAAATAATAAATTTTTGGAAAATTTTTTTGAAAAGAAAATAAAAGACTCTGATCCAAAAGACAAAATTTTCCTAATCTAAGCAACCAAATAAACCGTCAGTTGTCCAAACTCGAACAATCCCCGGCAACGGCGCCAAAAACTTGGTGCACAAATTGTAAATCACACTTTTCACAACTCGTACCACTAACTAGCAAGTGCACTGGGTCGTCCAAGTAATACCTTACGTGAGTAAGGGTCGATCCCACGGAGATTGTTGGGTTGAAGCAATCTATGGTTATCTTGTAAATCTTAGTTAGGAGATTAATAATAAAAATTACTTTTGTTTATGAAAACTAAATAACATGAAATAAAGGTTACTTGTTATGCAGTAATGGAGAACAAATTGAGGTTTTGGAGATGCTCTGTCTTCTGAATCTCTGCTTTCCTACTGTCTTCTTCTTCACGCACGCAGGTCTCCTTCCATGGCAAGCTGTATGTAAGTAGATCACCATTGTCAATGGCTACCATCCGTCCTCTCAGTGAAAATGGTCCAAATGCGCTGTCACCGCATGGCTAGTCATCTGTCGGTTCTCACTCATGTTGGAATAGGATCCATTGATCCTTTTGCGTCTGTCACTATGCCCAGCACTTGTGAGTTTGAAGCTCGTCACACTCATCCCATCCCAGATCCTACTCAGAATACCACAGACAAGGTTTAGACTTTCCGGATCTCAGGAATGGCCGCCAATAATCCTAGCCTATACCACGAAGACTCTGATCATGAACCAAGAGGCTAAGAGATACACACTCAATCTAAGATAGAATGGAAGTGGTTGTCAGACACACGTTCATAGGTTGAGAATGATGATGAGTGTCACGGATCATCACATTCATCACGATTAAGTACAAGCAAGTATCTTAGAATAGAAACAAGCGTGATTGAATAGAAAATAGATGTAATTGCATTAATTCATCAAGACACAGTAGAGCTCCTCACCCCCAACCATGTGGTTTAGAGACTCATGCCGTCAGAAATACAATATGAAATGTGTAAAATGTCATGAGGTACCAAATAAATCTCTAAAAGTTGTTTAAATACTAAACTAGTAACCTAGGTTTAAAGAAAATGAGTAAACTACGAAAGATAGTGCAAAAATCCACTTTCGGAGCCCACTTGGTGTGTGCTGGGGTTGAGACTTGAGCTTTACACGTGCCTAGGCTGTTTTTGGAGTTAAACGCCAGATTGTAACCTGTTTTGGGCGTTTAACTCCAACTTGTAACCTGTTTCTGGCGTTTAACGCTAGAATGGAACATGGAACTGACGTTAAATGCTAGTTTACGTTGTTTATCTTTCAGTAAAGTATGGACTATTATATATTACTGGAAAGCCCTGGATGTTTACTTTCCAACGCAATTAAGAGCGCGCCAATTGGTCTTTTGTAGCTCCATAAAATCCATTTCGAGTGCAAGGAGGTCAAAATTCAACAGCATCTGCAGTCCTTTTTCAGCCTCTGAATCAGATTTTTGCTCAGGTCCCTCAATTTCAGCCAGAAAATACCTGAAATCACAAAAAAACACACAAACTCATAGTAAAGTCCAGAAATGTAAATTTTGAATAAAAACTAATAAAAATATACTAAAAAGTAATTAAAACATGCTGAAAACTACTTAAAAACAATGCCAAAAAGCGTATAAATTATTCGCTCATCAGTTAACAATAAGGCATTTGCCTGTGTTGCTGTAGATTGCAGTTTTAATAAATTTCTTTTATGTGATTCTAGCAACCTTTATTTGGCAGTAAAAAAGTATGTGGACTATATTAGAAGACCTTTATCAAGTAATGTCAATGAAGGGCCGTAATGTCCAAAGGTACTAAGATCCATTTACATTTACTAATATGCGTTATATTTCTTTTGCCATTACTGATCTAAGATGAGACTTCTAAAGTACTATACTTGAAACTTACTTTTGGAAATTTTTTTGGTCTACAGAGGTTAGCTATTATTTTTCAAATTCTTTTTGGGGTATCTTGAATTTGAGAGGCTTTATGAGCAATAATAGATTGAAAGTACCACAGCCTTCCATAATTCAATTTCCAAATTCCTTTTGTGATTATCTGTTGTAAACTTGTAATATGTTTTCCTTTACTGCGATATTGAATCCAATACGATTTTATATGCCTTTTGTATTCATTTCTAGCGATATGGTTCAATCTCTTTAAATAAATTGGTCATTTTTCTTCTCAATTGATTTTGTCCCTTTGATTTCTTTCATTATTGTTTCTTTGATTTATAGTTTAATTCCAATGAGTTCAGTGTATAAGTGAACACTTTTATTGGTGAGTATTTATCATAGTTAATTGCCATTAATTGAAAAATTGATTTTTATTACTATGATGTTGTTATGCCTTGTTGGTATACGTAATGAAAAATGGGAAGATTACTCAATGTGGAAAGTATGCTGATCTGCTTAATAATGGAACTGATTTTATGGAACTTGTTGGTGCACATAAAAAAGCTTTGTCTACACTTGATTAAATAGATGAAGGAATAATATCCAATGAAATAAGTACCTTGGAACGAGATTCAGATTTTCCTATTTCTCATAGTGGAGTAAAAGAAGAGGAAAAGAAAGATGAGCAAAATGATAAAATTGGTAACAAAGGTGATGAGGCAAAAGGCCAACTTGTTCAAGCAGAAGAAAGAGAGAGTGGTAGAGTTGAATTTTCAGTGTATTGGCAATATATCACTATGGTATATGGAGGTGCTCTTGTTCCTTTCATTCTGTTGGCTCATACTCTCTTCCAAGTTCTCCAAATTGGAAGTAACTATTGGATGGCTTGGGCAACACCAATCTCACAAGATGTTGAGCCACCTGTTTCTGGAACAACTCTTATAGCAGGCTATATTGCTTTGGCTGTAGGGAGTTCCTTCTGCATTCTTGCAAGGACAACACTAGTTGCTAGTATATATTTGTATACGAATACATATATAGTTTAACTCTATTCTACCTTAGTAGTTTATTTTGGTGTATAGCTCAAATGGAATAACTTGGTTATACTCACCTAGAAATCACGAGTTTAAGTTTCACTTCTAATTTGGACACAAAAAAAAAGACATTGTTTTTCTATTTACCAACTTTTTTGGGTTGATTGTATTAAAAATAAATCTGATAATAAGTATCATCAACATGAAGATGTGGTTATGTGTATAAACAAGTTTAAAAGTATTTAAGGCAAATTAAAGTATAAAATATAAATAGTTAAGAAAGTGAAAGATTTGGAGATTTATTTGAAAGAAAAGGCGAAGGAAGCTGTTGTTAGCATACTCATACAAACGGCCAAGGCTGGAGAAGACAACAAAAGCGACTTCAGCATCACAAAGCATAGACAGTTCATATTAGAATTATCTTTATAATTTTTTATTTTAACTAAATTTAATTTTTTACATTTTTAGATTTAATTTAAAAAATTTGTGTTAATGTTAGAATATTTTTAAGAAATAATATTATAGCTTAATAAATCTATTAAAGACAGGTCGGTTATGGCACGTCAATGTGAGCCAATTTGGTGATAAATAGAAGACACGAGTTAGCGTTCGTAGTTAAAATTTGGTGGTTAAACTGCATGGTAATTACTTACTACAATACATGGGGACACATCAAATGAACTAAAATTAAGATCAAGTTCTGTTATTGATAGAATAAGTCAAAAAGCAATTTCAAAATTTAATAGTAAATGAGTAATATGACATAATCTTCCTAGTTCAATAATTGTCAATTCAATCAATGAATGCAAACTATACAAAACATCAATAAAAGGTAATTAGTAAATGGTACAAAATTATCAATCATCCCAAAGTTTGAATCATCTTCAATCTGCCATTCCAGTTTCAGGGGCCACAACAGGAGACTCTACTGGTCTGGAACTCAACTCAGACTTTTCGTTACTTGTAGATGCACAAACCGGGCTATCGGAACCACGATAAACCACTATTTTATGGTTTATCTTGTACTCAATTGAGTGGTTTTTGTCAACTTTTTACCCACTTATTCATACTATTTGCATGTTTTACATTTTCCTTCCTGGTTTTGAGCTATGATTGAAAACATGCTTCTTTGATCTTATATTTGCTTATTATTAATCCTCTCTTATTACCATTAGATGCCTTGATATGTGTGTTAAGTGTTTTCAGAGATTACAGGGCAGAAATGGCTTGGAGGATGGAAAGGAAGCATGCAAAAGTGGAAGGAATACAAGAAGTTGGAGAAATTGCTAAGCTGTCCAGCCTGACCTCTTCGCACTCAAACAGCTATAACTTTAACTACAGAGGTCCAAAAGATGCGGTTCTAGTTGCGTTGGAAAGCTAACGTCTGGGGCTTCGATTTGATATATAATTTGCCATAACTGCCCTGACGCCAAGTGACGCGAACGCGTGGATCACGCGGACGCGTGACTTGGCAGGAAACCAATCCGCGCGGCCGCGTGGACGACGCCTCCGCGTCACTTGTCCGCGACCTGAACGTACCAGAATATGCAAGGGGAAATTTTTGAGCTGTTTTTCACCCAGTTTTCGGCCCAGAAAACACAGATTAGAGGCTATAAAGTGGGGGAATGCATCCATTCAGGGAGAGCTCGCATTTTTATTACTTTCCATGATTTAGATTTAGTTTGAGAGGGAGATTCTCTCCTCTCTCTCTTAGGATTAGGATTTAGGACTTCTCTTAGTTTTTAAGAGTGACTCTCGATCCAAGTTTAATATTTACTTTAATTTATGTTTCTATGCTATTTTTACTTTAATGCTTTTATTCGTATCTACAGATGTTTCCCAATTGGCTTATGAATTATTCCATGTTACAGATTGTTATTTGAATTAATGATATTTGAGGTATTTCAGTTATTGATTGCTTTCTCTTTAATTTGTGTTACCATTGTTTCCAATCTGAAGATATTCTATTCCAGCAATTTACTTTTTCCCTTTTTGGTCTTGGTTAAGAAATCAGTAACTCAACAGTTATCAAACTCAACATAATTGATAATCGTTATCTTGCTAATTGAACTGAACTTCAATAATCCCAACCTTTTCTTAGGAAATAAATAGGATTCGAAGGTCAAACTAATTAGTCCCTTGACTTTCCTTTACTTTAGTAAAGGTTAACTAAGTGGAATTTAGATTCAACTTTCATTATTGTTGAGGGAGATAACCAAGTTGGGCTTCTAATTTCTCTTACCTTGCCAAAAGTTTGCTTTACAGTATTTATTTATTTCAATTGCCATCTACTTTACTTGTCATTCAAATCACTTGCTTCTCACTTTCTAAACCCCAATTACAACCTTTATAGCCAATAATAAGAACATACTTCCTTGCAGTTCCTTGAGAAGACGACCCGAGGTTTGAATACTCGGTTAACAATTTTTAAGGGATTTGTTACTTGTGACAACCAAAAACGTTTGTATGAAAGGACTTTTGAAGGTTTAGAAACTATACTTGCAACGAGGATTTATCCGCAAATTTCTAGACCACGCAAAAGTCCTCTCATCAAAATGGCGCCATTGCCGGGGAATTGCTAACGTGTGCCTTATTATTGGTTATTGTAAATATTTTTCTTTTGCTTGTTTATTTATTTTTGTTTTTCCTTTTTATCTTTATTTGCTACCATGAACTTTCACCCCTCTCGCTTTGAGTTTGGTTCTAACTTTATTGAAGGAAATAGAAGTTACAGCAGGAACATGCATCAAGGTTAGACCAATCAAGGATGGATGGAGCCAAGAGGATCTAATCAACCCTTTAGGCAGCAACACCCTCCGAGATATCCTGGACAAAGACCATTGTACCGTGCATACCCAGCTGAAAGATGTGGTGGACAGCCTTGTAACTACCAACAAACCCCACCCCGTGCATACAAACCATCCTTTCAACATAATCTCGAACCACCACACTCACAAGCTTCTCTTCACCATTCGCCACCATATGATCCTTCCTTACCCCAGTACCAATCCAATCACTCCCAATCACCACCACTTTCCTATGTATCATGCCCAAGTCCGGCAACCCGAGAAGCAGAGGTTCGCCTAAAGGAAACAGTAAATAAACTTCAAACAACCATTCGACAACTGGAGCAAACAATAATTCAATGGGTTTCTAGGCGCTCAAATACACAAGGATTAGCCACAGCCCCATGTGAACAGTCTAACGAAGAGCGTAGCATGAAGGAGATACCAGAAACTCCAGTGGACAAGACAGAGAATGAATTCGTACTAGAACAAGTAGAAGAAGCTATCATTGTTCAAGAAGAAGAGTTGGTTGAAGATCTAGGAGATGCTGAACCTCCATGGGAACCCAGAACTGAGGAGAACTCTGTCAAGGATGCTACAGTTGATGCTAAGGAGGATATTGTACAATCTCCTAGGCAAGTTGTTTATGAAGAATCAGACGGAATGACCCAGGACACAAATTCCCTTGATGATGATAGTCACAAGTCAAATTCTCTTAGTAATGAACTGGCATCCACAAGTGAATTCTCTAAGGTCGAAGAATCTTCCCAAAGTAAATATGAAGACGATGTGGAGGTAGATTTCTCTCAACCTCCAATCTATGACTCAAGTGATGAGGAAGACATAGAAGACTTTGACCAGGACACAGATACAATTGTAGAGCCTTGCAAGGAAGTAGAGGAATTCACAGAAGAGCAGAAGGGAGTAGAACTTACAGAACCACCGGAAACACCTATCCCAAGGCCATTACCACCTAATACAAGCTTCAAGTGGGTACAATCCTTAACCTATAACTTTACTTATTCACTTGAATATGGTTTGCTTGAAAAAAATGGCCAGCTTAGAGCTCTTTGCGGCTTTAAGAGTAAGAGGGAAATGGCTCGTACTCAGAGTTGGTGCACAAGGTTCAATAATGTTCCATGCTTCACCTCGAAGTATACGGATTGGTATCATGCTCAACTGCATGGATCACAGAGAACGTTTGGTCACCATGGTGAGATTCTACTCTTTAAACCGCCCGGATGGAGACATGTAGATCAAGACGGAGGCGGATTTAAAAGCAAGGCTTGGGATCCTGGAGTTTATTCTGACATTTGTCACCCCGGGAGCCTAACAATCTGTTTGAAGCTGTTCAAAAGCTTTACATGCCTAGTTTGGGATCCCGAAGGCTATTGGCATTCCAAGCACTGGTGGAGATTTTTGGACGAATTTAAACATAAGCCGCCATAATAGGAAGCTCCTCCAATGTCCAACTTAAGGACTTTAACTAAAAGTGCTAGGTGGGAGACAACCCACCATGGTATGATCGTTCCTTTTGCAATTTTAATTTTATTTAGTTTTGTTTGTTTTTGAATTTTATTTTTATTTTATTGAACCTGGAATCATGCATAGCATTCACATTAAGCATTACAATTTGCATTCTGCATACTGCATTCTGCATTCTTAAAAAAAAGGTAGAAAAAAAAATCGCAGGTATTGGGAGAGAATAATGAACAGAAAGTTACGCAGGAGCAGCGTTGGAGGCGTGCCAATGGCACAAATCGTCCCACGCGACCGCGTCACATGGGAATAATAGCCTCTCACGTGACCGCGTGCCCCACGCGGCCGCGTGACCAAGATTTCGACGTCAAAGTGGTGCACACCCGAAAGTGGTGCGAGAGTGGTGCTGGATTGGTGCTGAACGCATAATCCTTCCCACGCGGCCGCATGACCCACGCGACCGCGTCATATTCCTTTAAAGCCCACTCACGCGATCGCATGCCCCATGCGATCGCGTCACTTAAAATTTGGCACTAATATGATTTTGAACAGAGAGTTGTGCAGCCTCGCGCCAGTAGCATAAACTGTGTCACGCGACCGCGTGACCGACGCGACCGCGTCAATCAGTTTAAGCGCAAGCCACGCGACCGCGTGCCCCACGCGACCGCGTCGCTTGCGCCGCACAGCTTATCCTAATTTGCCAAATATCTTATCTTTTCTCCCCCAATCCTAATTTTTCCTCCCTCCTTTCTTACTTACTTCTTCTTCCCTTCTTTCCCTTCTCATTCTTCTTATCTTTTATTTTATTTTACTTAATTTATTCGAATATTTCATTCATTGCATTTTAATTTTGTGCATATTTTTCTTTTCTTTTCTAAATTTATTATTTTACCATTGGTGTTCAAACGTTCTTATTCAACTGTTATATCTTTTCTGGTATTATCTTGGTGCTTATGACTTGTTTTATTCTGGTTAGGTAATATTATTTAAATTAATGCGAATCTTTTATACCTGTATTACTTTTTGCATTGACATGAATTTATATTATCTCTCTTTCCCCACTCTCTTCTCCATTGTTGCAATTTTGCACCACTGGTATGCCATGGCTTCTATTGTTTTCTCACTTACATGTTGAAGCTTCCAAGTAAATGAGACCCTTATCATTTGGCATTAACCCACCCATACTTCTTTTATTTTCTTATCTCTATTTCTGGGTTACTCTTCTTCCCTTTTCTCTTTCAGGATGACCACCCGGAAGGGAACCGGAAGACGTTTACATGGGGAGACAAACAAGTCCATCAGCACAATCCTTGAAGAAAAGCATCAGTTGGAACAGCCCGTCCACCTGCACATCTCAGCATGCACCAAGGACGGTGCAATCTTTAAGTGTGGGGAGGTCGATACCGACTTCCATGGGTTAGTCACTTCATATTTTAGCACCAATGTTTAATTTTCTTTGTTAAATTAGTTGTTGCATTTGCATATTTGTTTGATTTTATGCATCTAGTTACTACTTGGTTAAAGTAATAAAATTCTTCTAAAGACCCTATTTTTGAAAATTTTTACTAATTTAAATTGAAATTTTTTTTGTTAAATTTGTTTGAAGTTGTATTTGGAACATGGTTTTTTAGCCAAAGAACACACAACCTGTGAGATTTTGAGCTTATTTACATGGTTACATTATTTAACCATAAATATTTTATTCCTGTGTGTTTCCTTCTCTATGATTGTAATCTATATTTTGTTCCAATCTATATGTCCATTATTTAGTGTATTTACATGCTTGCATATGATTGAGGCCATTGTTTGATTTTAGCTCACTTATCCCAAATAAGCCTACCCTTTAAATCACCCTTGTCAGCCACTTTGAGCCTTTTAATCCCTATTTATTCTATATTTTACCACATCACTAGCCTTAAGTGGAAAACAAATTAATTATCCCAATTGAATCTTTGGTTAGCTTAAGATAGTGTGTTAATTAAGTGTGGGAAAACTGTGGGAACATGGGTTAATAAGGGAATGTGTTATGTTTTTACTTTGATAAAATATTAGGAATTTGGGAACCTACTCATGAAAAAAAAAACCAAAATAAAAAAAAATAAATAAATAATGGAGAATCCATGTGCATTGATATGTTAGGTTTGCTTTTATGATTCAAAAAAGAAAAAAAAAGAAAAGAAAGATAGAAAAAAAAGAAAAAAAAAATATATATATATAAGGGGACAAAATTACCCCAATGTTAAGTTAAGGAAAAATCAATGCACATGTGATAAATTAAAAAGAAAAAGTTGATACATGAGTATGTGATACAAAAGTGAGAATTATGGGTAGCTAGGCATGAATTTAAAAGTATATAGAGTATATGTATATTAGGTGAGAGCTTAGGTTAATTAAAGATTCAATTTATAAAGCTCACTTAGCCATATATATACCTTTACCCTTACCTTAGCCCCATTACAACCTTGAAAAAGACCTCATGATGTTTGCATTGGTATATTAAATATTGTTGATTGGTTAGATGAAGAACAAGGTTTAGAAAGCATGACTAGAGAAGAGTAGAGTGATTGACCCTAGACACCTTAGAGTAAGAGTGATATACACTACCAGTGAGGGTTCAATGCTTGATTCTATGTTCCCTGCTCTCATTAGCTATCTTCTTACAAGTTTACTTGTCTTTTATTGTATAATTTGAATTAGTGAAATCTGATTTATGTTTGTCTTGGAGAACTTATTTATATTTAACCAAGTAGGTAGAAATATTTTGCATGTAGTTGCATTCATATAGATAGGATTGCATTTCATACATCCTACCATTCCTCTTCATCTTTATAGCTTCTCTTGAGCTTAGCATGAGGACATGCTATTGTTTAAGGGTGGGGAGGTTGATAAACCACTATTTTATGGTTTATCTTGTACTCAATTGAGTGGTTTTTATCAACTCTTTATCCACTTATTCATACTATTTGCATGTTTTACAATTTCCTTCCTGGTTTTGAGCTATGATTGAAAACATGCTTCTTTGATCTTATATTTGCTTATTATTAATCCTCTCTTATTACCATTAGATGCCTTGATATGTGTGGTAAGTGTTTTCAGAGATTACAGGGCAGAAATTGCTTGGAGGATGGAAAGGAAGCATGCAAAAGTGGAAGGAATACAAGAAGTTGGAGAAATTGCTAAGCTGTCCAGCCTGACCTCTTCACACTCAAATGGCTATAACTTTAACTACAGAGGTCCAAACGACGCGGTTCTAGTTGCGTTGGAAAGCTAATGTCCGGGGCTTCAATTTGATATATAATTTGCCATAGCTGCCCCGACGCCAGGCGATGCGAACGCGTGGATCACGCGGACGCGTGACCTGGCAGGAAACCAATCCGTGTGGCCGCGTGGACGACGCCTCCGCGTCACTTGTCCGCGACCTGAACGTACCAGAATACACAGGGGGCAATTTCTGGGCTGTTTTTGACCCAGTTTTCGGCCCGGAAAACATAGATTAGAGGCTATAAAGTGGGGGAATGCATCCATTTAGGGAGAGCTCGCATTTTTATTACTTTCCATGATTTAGATTTAGTTTGAGAGGGAGATTCTCTCCTCTCTTTCTTAGGATTAGGATTTAGGACTTCTCTTAGTTTTTAAGAGTGACTCTCGATCCAGGTTTAATATTTACTTTAATTTATATTTCTATGCTACTTTTACTTTAATACTTTTATTCGTATCTACAAATGTTGCCCAATTGGCTTATGAATTATTCCATGTTACAGATTGTTATTTGAATTAATGATATTTGAGGTATTTCAGTTATTGATTGCTTTCTCTTTAATTTGTGTTACCATTGTTTCCAATCTGAAGATATTCTATTCCAGCAATTTACTTTTTCCCTTTTTGGTCTTGGTTAAGAAATCAGTAACTCAACAGTTATCAAACTCAACATAATTGATAATCGTTATCTTGCTAATTGAACTGAACTTCAATAATCCCAACCTTTTCTTAGGAAATAAATAGGATTCGAAGGTCAAACTAATTAGTCCCTTGACTTTCCTTTACTTTAGTAAAGGTTAACTAAGTGGAATTTAGATTCAACTTTCATTATTGTTGAGGGAGATAACCAAGTTGGACTTCTAATTTCTCTTACCTTGCCAAAAGTTTGCTTTACAGTATTTATTTATTTCAATTGCCATCTACTTTACTTGTCATTCAAATCACTTGCTTCTCACTTTCTAAACCCCGATTACAACCTTTATAGCCAATAATAAGAACATACTTCCTTGCAGTTCCTTGAGAAGACGACCCGAGGTTTGAATACTCGGTTAATAATTTTTAAGGGGTTTGTTACTTGTGACAACCAAAAACGTTTGTATGAAAGGACTTTTGAAGGTTTAGAAACTATACTTGCAACGAGGATTTATCCGCAAATTTCTAGACCACGCAAAAGTCCTCTCATCAGACCAGGACTTGATGTTTTCACATGATCAATAAGATCCGATTTAGCTGCTGAGGTTGGTGCTGTTCCACCACCAATGTTCCTATCTTTTTCCATCTTCTGCTGATTTTTCAGACTATCATGTCTTTTGCGCTGATCACAAACCAAACATCACCTTCCGTTACAAAAGCATAAAAATAACATAGTTTATAAATCCAAAACACAATATGCCGAATCAGCATACAACAAATATCTAGACATAGTTATAGTATGAGATACCTTAGTGAGGATGTCATGATGGCTGCTGATATTCTTTTCTGTATCATCGTCTACTAGCTCCTTTGGGATTCTACCAGGAAGATTAGGACAACTTTTGTTGTAGTTCCCTATCACACCGCAGTTTGAGCACCTTCTCTGTTGCTTAAATTTTGAGTTTTTCTTGGGGGCTCTGATGAGCGGATAATTTATACGCTTTTTGACATTGTTTTTAGTATATTTTTAGTAGGATCTAGTTACTTTTAGGGATGTTTTCATTAGTTTTTATGTTAAATTCACATTTCTGGACTTTACTATGAGTTTGTGTGTTTTTCTGTGATTTCAGGTATTTTCTGGCTGAAATTGAGGGACTTGAGCAGAAATCAGATTCAGAGGTTGAAAAAGGACTGCTGATGCTGTTGGATTCTGACCTCCCTGCACTCAAAGTGGATTTTCTGGAGCTACAGAACTCAAAATGGCGCGCTTACAATTGCGTTGGAAAGTAGACATCCAGGGCTTTCCAGCAATATATAATAGTCCATACGTTGCTGGTTAGTTGTATCGAAGTTGTGACAAATTATGAATGTGTAATCACGATTACGCGTACCAAGTTGCTCACGTGCCAGGAATAGTTTGAGCCTGGACATCACAATTTCGTGCACCAAGTTTTTGGCGCTGTTGCCGGGGATTGTTTGAGTTTGGACAACTGACGGTTCATCTTGTTGCTCAGATTAGGTAATTTTCTTTTTGTTTTCTTTTCAAAAAAAAAAATTTTCAAAAATATTTCAAAATTTTCTCCTTTGTTTTCGAAAAAAAAAATTTAATATAAAAATGTTTTCAAAAAAATTTTAGATTCAAAATTTTTAAGAATGAATTCTAGTGTTTCATGAAGCACGTTGAAGCCTGGCTGGCTGTAAAGCCATGTCTATTCCTTTGGGAATGAGTATGTCAGGCGTGTCATGT
>NC_029793.2:46137399-46164551 GCF_000816755.2 Arachis ipaensis | reverse complement strand
TTGTTCATCAATGAACTAAGTGATCTGGATCAACTGACATTGCCTCAGAAGAGACAGGATCCTGGAAAGTTCATAATACCTTGTACCATAGGCACCATGATCTTTAAGGCCCTGTGTGACCTTGGTTCAGAAATAAACCTCATGCCCCTCTCCGTAATAGAGAAACTGGGAATCTATGGGGTGCAAGCTGCTAAAATCTCATTAGAGATGGCAGACAGTTCAAGAAAACAGGCTTATGGACAAGTAGAGGACGTGTTAGTAAAGGTTGAAGGCCTTTACATCCCTGCTGATTTCATAGTCCTGGATACTGGAAAGGAAAAGGATGAATCCATCATCCTAGGAAGACCTTTCCTGGCCACAGCAAGAGCTGTGATTGATGTTAACAGAGGTGAAATAGTCCTTCAATGGAAGGAGGACTCCCTTGTGTTTAAAACTTAAGGATCTCCCTCTGCAACCATAGAGAGGAAGCATGAAAAGCTTCTCTCAAAGCAGAGTCAACTAGAGCCCCCACAGTCAAACTCTAACTTTGGTGTTGGGAGGCCACAACCAAACTCTAAGTTTGGTGTTGAACTCCTTTATCCAAACTCTAAGTTTGGTGTTGGAGAGTCTCAACAAAACTCTGCACATCTGTGAGGCTCCATGAGAGCCCACTGTCAAGCTATTGACATTAAAGAAGCGCTTGTTGGGAGGCAACCCAATGTTTATCTAATTTTTATTTTCAGTGTTTTTAATGTTTTCTTAGGTTCATGATCATGTGGAGTCACAAAATAAATAGAAAAATTGAAAACGGAATCAAAAACAGCAGAAGAAAAATCACACCCTGGAAGAGCATCTGTCTGGCGTTCAGCACCAGAACAGAGCATGGTTCTGGCGCTGAACGCCCAAAATGGGCAGCTTCTGGGTGCTGAACACCAGAACAGGCATGGTTCTGGCGTTCAACGCCAGAAATGGCACACAAATGGGCGCTGAACGCCCAAAATGGCCACCAACCTGGCGCTGAACGCCCAGAGTTGGGTACAAAGGCATTTTTACATGCCTAATGGGTGCAGGGATGTAATTCCTTGAACACCTCAGGATCTGTGGACCCCACAGGATCCACTCAGGATCTGTGGACCCCACAGGATCCCCACCTACCTCCACTCACTTCTTCTCACCACTCTCTTTCACACAACCCCATAAACACTCTTCCCCAAAAACCCTTCACCAATCACCTCAAACTCTCTTCCCCATCACCTCTTCACCACTCACATCCATCCACTCTTCCCCAAAAACCTACCTCACAAACTCCACCTACCTTCAAAATTCAAAACCAATTTCCCACCCAAACCCACCCATATGGCCGAACCTTAACCCCCCCTCCTTTCCCTATATAAAACCCTCCATTCTTCATCAAATTCACACAACACACCCCTCTACACCCTTCTTGGCCGAAACACTTCCCACCCCCTCTCCTCCATTTCTTCTTCTTCTTCATCTATTCTTTCTTTTATTGCTCGAGGGCGAGCAATATTCTAAGTTTGGTGTGGTAAAAGCATAGCTTTTTTGTTTTTCCATTACCATTGATGGCACCTAAGACCGGAGAATCCTCTAGAAGAGGGAAAGGGAAGACAAAAGTTTCCACATCCGAGTCATGGGAGATGGAAAGGTTCATCTCCAAAGCCCATCAAGACCACTTCTATGATGTTGTGGCCAAGAAAAAGGTGATCCCCGAGGTCCCAGCCCATTCATGGAGCTCAAGAGGCGTATGAAGCTCATCACCATGAGATCCAGGAGATGCCTTAAATGTATTTTTCTCCACAAAACTATTGGGAGCAAATCAACACCTCCCTTGGAGAATTGAGTTCCAATATGGGACAACTAAGGGTGGAACATCAAGAGCACTCCATCATGCTTCATGAAATTAAAGAAGATCAGAAAGCAATGAGGGAGGAGCAACAAAGACAAGGAAGAGACATAGAAGAGCTCAAGGACATCATTGGTTCCTCAAGAAGGAAACGCCACCATCACTAAGGTGGATTCATTCCTTGTTCTTGTTTCTTCTGTTTTTCGTTTTCTATGTTATGTGCTTATCTATGTTTGTGTCTTCATTACATGATCATTAGTAGTTAGTAACTGTGTCTTAAAGTTATGAATGTCCTATGAATCCATCACCTCTCTTAAATGAAAAATGTTTTAATTCAAAAGAATAAGAAGTACATGAGTTTCAAATTTATCTTTGAACTTAGCTTAATTATATTGATGTGGTGACAACGCTTCTTGTTCTCTGAATGTATGCTTGAACAGTGCATATGTCTTTTGAAGTTGTTGTTTAAGAATGTTAAATATGTTGGCTCTTGAAAGAATGATGACTAGGAGACATGTTATTTGATAATCTGAAAAATCATAAAAATGATTCTTGAAGCAAGAAAAAGCAGCAAAGAACAAAGCTTGCAGAAAAAAAAAGGGGCGAAAAAAAAATAGAAAAAGAAAAAGCAAGCAGAAAAAGCCAAAAGCTCTTAAAACCAAGAGGCAAGAGCAAAAAGCCAATAACCCTTAAAACCAAAAGGCAAGGGCAAATAGAAAGGATCCCAAGGCTTTGAGCATCAGTGGATAGGAGGGCCTAAAGGAATAAAATCCTAGTCTAAGCGGCTAAACCAAGCTGTCACTAACCATGTGCTTGTGGCGTGTAGGTATCAAGTGAAAACTTGATGACCTCCCTGCACTCAAAGTGGATTTTCTGGAGCTACAGAACTTGAAATGGCGCGCTTCCAATTGCGTTGGAAATTAGACCTCCAGGACTTTCCAGAAATATATAATAGTCCATACTTTGGCCAAGAATAGACGACGTAAACTGGTGTTCAACGCCAGCTTTCTACCCAAACCTGCCGTCCAGCGCCAAAAAAGGAGCCAAAACCAGAGTTGAACGCCCAAACTGGCACAAAAGCTGGCGTTCAACTCCAAGAAGGACCTCTACACGTGAAACACTTAAGCGGGGATTCGACCCTTACTCACGTAAGGTATTATTTGGACGACCCAGTGCACTTGCTGGTTAGTTGTATCGAAGTTGTGACAAATTATGAATGTGTAATCACGATTACGCGTACCAAGTTGCTCACGTGCCAGGAATAGTTTGAGCTTGGACATCACAATTTCGTGCACCAGGCTCCCTTACTCTTCACCACCAATGGGTCAACAACGTAGTCATCGTCTAAGTTACCATTGCATGGATTTTCACCTTGCTTTTGAAGTTTTGTAATTGTGTTGACAACAACATTGATTGCTTCGACAAAATCAATTGAGTTCTTACATGCAACATCCATCAACCTAGAACACTCAGCACCCAACACACCCAAACGACACTTTAGTACCTTATCAGAATCACTTGGATCATCGACGTTTGACTTCATGAAGTCACTCTTGGCATTCTTCGTCCAACGCTTGCACACTAAGCGTTCTGGAATAACTTCAACGTGTTGGTGCTTTAGGCAGGCGATTATGTGCATGCAGGGAATCCCTCTATTTTCGAACCACAGACACTTGCAACGAAGCATCCCCCTAACTCTGTCAAACTCAACCACATGATCAATCTCTGGCACTCCAAAAATGTTACACTTGAAGTATAGTTTTCCACCATCCTGAATTATCAACTCTGTATTCATTGCACAAGCACCCTCAGTTTCCTTCCTGACCTCCCGGAACATGTTACGAGTGAAAGTCTTTGCAGTAAAATCTTCAAGTGCCGGCAAAGAAGTCACAAGTACTGGATCAGTATATTTACTATTGAACTCTGTGACTCTTTCATTGTTCCTGTAATGGCTAACCACGGTCTCCATGTTATTGATGAATTCAAGAAGGGTATCTTTCTTTCTCACATATGCTTTTATTAGAAAGTTAATCCCTTCACACTAGGATGTTGTCCTGGTTCGCCAAAAAAATTGGTCCCTCAAATATGCAAGAGCCCATAGATTCCTCAACTCATAGGTTTGGATGACCCAATAGTTGCTTGATAAGTTATACTTGGCCACCATGTCTTCCCACATGACCTGAAACTCTTCAACACTCACATTGGCATAAATCAATTTCTTGAAGTCATTTAAAAATCCATTGTTCTTAACCTTCTCGCATGCATTCCTATGTAAGTGCCATGCACATAGTCGATGTGTTGCATAAGGAAAGACCTGTTTAATTGCTTCTCTCATTGAAAGATCTTCGTCGGTGACAACTGCCGTAGGGTGTTTACTCCCCATTCCTTCCAAAAAAATTTCCAAGAGCCACATTATGAACCAATATCCTCATTAACAAGAAGACCACAACCAAATATGATGGTCTGCCCATGATTATTGTTACCAGAAAATATCACAAGTGGTTTATTGTAGACATTCCTATTGTAAGTCGAATCAAATGTCAAGACATCCCCAAAGCACTCATAATCAATACGGCTAGTCCCATCAGCCTAGAACAAATTTTCCAATCGATTCTCATTACTTAATGTGTACTTGCCAAAGAAATAAGAATCATTCCCAGCTTTACCTCTCAGGTAGCTTATTGTAGCATTTGCATCACCACCCTTCACCTTTTCCTTCCTATGTTGAGTAATGAGGTTGTACATATCTTTTTGGTTGAATGACAAGTTTGCATATCCACCTTTTTGAGCAGCCAAGTATCTCAAGATGTGACAGGTCCTGATGCCTATGTCGTGCAAATTCTTTGCCTGAGCTTTATCCGATACACTGAATGTGCGATACTCAGGCATCATGCTAACATCGAGTGGATCAACTAATTCATGAGAGTGCTCTTCGTAGAACGAAACAACCTTCCATTTCTGAATTTTTGTATCTAGTCTTGCACGAATTCTCGCCCGACAACAACTTCGAGTTAGGGGTCGGTAGTCCCTGATTCTTTCGTCCTTTTCAACCTATTCCTTTCTTGAGCCCGCTCGATTGCAAACAATTTGGCGCATAATTACGGAACCATCGCTATTGCGTCTAACTTCATCCAATCTCACAGCGAAATCGTGCATCATTGCATAAGTCTTGTAGAATCGATAAACAGCTTCCTCATCTGTAAACTGAAGTTTCATGATATCTTCTCATGACAGCTCTACTATTCTCTTATTTTGAGGTCTATCTTCATCAGCCTCTGAATCGTCGTCTAAAAAATCTAGATCGTCTCCTCTTAGGAACTCCTCATCGGAGTCTGTTCCAAAAAAATTGCTATCCGACGGTTCCATCTCCCAAAAACGAACATACACCTACAATTTATAAAAAAAACAAACACATCACCATACAATTAACATTTCATAGATATGTAGACTACAAAAATTACCACTAATTCACATAAAATATAGCAACACCTTTAAAGAACTAAAAGATTTTAATACAATCCATCCAATGGTATTTACTTTTATGTCCCTCGTTTGGTTGACTAGCTTCTTTGTATCTTAAAGACCTAAGAAGAACAACATATATTTAGATTATTTTTTTTAAAAATGAGCATCAATGATTTCATAACTTTAGAATTTCATTTGTCATGGTCTGTATGAAGTAAAAATGACATTCTCACCAAAATTGAGGTGGGTGCGGTGGTTGGAGTGGCTGCGGGCTGCGGGCGGCGGGGCTGGGTCAATTGGTGTGTAGAGCTTGATTTGCTTTTTTCTTTCAATTTCAGAGAGGAATGGGGCTGAGGTGCATTGAGTTTCTGCAAAATAATAAAAAAATATAACTTTACCTTTTTAATGCTTACAGAAATTATATATTCATCCCTCTTTAAAAAATATTTAATTAAAAAATTGTCCTACTTTTGTTAAGATATTAACTCTTATTGGGTTAAATTAACTCAAACTAAAACTAAACATCCATAATAATTAGCACTAAATCATATCCAGAGTGAACATGTATAGCATTTAGTTCGGTCACTACAAGTAACTACATTATCCCATAATACATCACTAACCAATAATAAACTGTTATTTAGAATATCCAAAAATTATGTGCATTTATTTCATCCAAGCCTACATAAATCAGACTTTAGTTCCCTCTTTTGTTCTTTCCTAGTATAAAAAATTCGATGGAGTCCTTAATAAATCTATGTTCTACACCATTCAAATAAGAGACAACAGAGTATCAATTTAAGACGCATCCATGTCCCAGGTTCCCCTCACCTTTCTTTATCTTTAATATCATTTCTTTTCTCAGTAAGAGCATAAGTAAAACTACATTAAATACAATAAATAAGGGGAATGAAAAAGTCAAAATAATGTCATAGTCCGTAATCCATATAATATCATCACTGCCTGAATATAATAGGCTGTCTAGTTGAAAATGTGTACTATAATATCTGTGCCCAAGATTCAGAAAAGAGTTCATATAGTTGTAGTTTTCAAGATCTCATCCTCTAACATGCAAGATGATTATTAGGTATCCATAACATCAGCTAGTAACAAGAAGAGTATGGCATTCTTATGTCTAATACAGTTCAAACCCTTACCAAATCGTACTCTTTGCATTTCTGGAAAAAGTTTACTCTATATCAAGGAACGAATTCATATATACTGGATTAAACTGCAAAAAAAAAAAAAACCACGTGCACAAGCACCATTCCTAAAGGATGTAATTTATACATTCTAACCTAATAAATGCATCCATGACCAATTATACGACTTAATCTTGTGACCTTAAGGTCATACAAAGATAACTCAACCATTGCTCGAAGACTTCTCTTTTATCAAACTGCAAATAATTGAAGATAAATTTCAAACCAGCATAACAGTACCTTTTCTATTTTTTGTACAGTATTGTAAGACCCCGTGTAATGCCACCGGTTTAAACTCTAACACTACCCTCCATGCAGGTTACAAGAGTAGGATCAACAGCTACAAGAAATGCTATGGGGTCATGAAGGTAAACCCCCGCAGAGAAAATAATTGCATTTAGTATTTCAGATTATTAGGTCTCTCCCAATTCTTGAATGCACTTTGAAGACACATCGTCGGTGTTGTAGGCCTCAAGATGATACGAGAAATACCGATCGAGGATTTTGGTCAAGTACTGAGCAAATTTTCCATTTGAACTTGCCAACTTTTCTCGATCAGAACCTAATCATCAAGTTTAGGTAATGAGATTAGGCCAGAACGGATGGGAAAGAAGATAAATGATGTAAGTTATAATTAATAGCAGCTAAAAGCCATGCAGTTTTATGAAATTAAAATAGTGTTATTTAAGTTTTAGCAGTTTTGTAAACTCTGACTCCTCCAATCTAAGTACTAGTATCTTTCCTTGCCAATGCAATACATCTCTAACCCTGTATACATTGATGAAAAAAGGGAGTGGAAATGGGACAACAGAAGGCTTAAGTCAAATTTCACAAAAGAATGGGAGGGTGAAAGAGAAGTATCAAATTTACTTTTGTACTTTATGTACGCTTGTATCTTATATTTTGTCCTATTGTTGTTCTGTGAGCATACTGATACAGAACCATGTAACCATTCAAATTCCAAGTTTTTTCAAATCCTCTCCCAACTCTTTAGGGTTCAGTTCTAACAAAATACAACACAAAATATCTGTCTGACCTTAATACTTATAAAATTAAGCATACTACAGAAGAAGATATGAGAAATTAATGAAAGACAGATTCATTGTAACATACCAATACGATGCTTCATTAGAATAAAGACGGCTTCTAGTTCTTATGGGGTAGACAGTAAATAATTGAAATATTTAACACAGCAGTAACTTTTCATTGATCAAAGAAAGTCTTGAATATTAGATCAGTTGGGTAGACCTCTGAGTTCAATTGAACTGAAACCTCTGTTATAGAAAACTCACCAACTAAAATCTAAAATTACCCTTTTATTATAAATTCTAATTCTAAATCCTAAACTCTATACTTTCCAAAAAATGAAAGTTAAAAAAGTAATTTTACAATAAAAAACTTGCCTAATTTTAACTAATTAAAAGTTGATTTCTGTACTTACTTTTATCTAAAATATAAATGTTAAAATAGGTTTAACACCACCTCATGCTAGATATGATTTGAGAAAGTATAAGATAATAAAGTTGTATCCTACTAACAACCATAGCTTCTGGTCTAGTGGTAAAAAATTGACCCAACAAGAAAATTTTCCATAAAGATAGGACCATGAATTAATGGTTAAAAATTTTTAGAAAAAATTGAGTGAAGAAAACTTTGACAGAGCGTGTACCAGTCAATACAACTTAGTGGGTAACATTTATCTCCAATGTTAGTATATCCGCTCCACTTGTGAACACAAAATCTGCAGCATCTGGATCACCAAATATCTTGAATCAAACCCATATAAAGGAGTGAGACAAAGAGAGAAATGACCCATACACAGACGTAGTTATTTATTTATTTCATCACAACACACATTGGCTTCTGTGGCTGGATTCAAATCATTTATACATATATACATAATGGAGTTTTAGTATACATAGCCATATGCAAATAACTGCATAATCCACATTCATGCAAGGTTTTTTTTTCAATCTTACCCATCTCTACATCAGACTAGAGTAATAATTTGAGTAAACTAATGACACATTCACTTATCTACATGACTATATCCTTTCCTTTGAATTTAAAATACTAATAAAAATATATAATGATTCCCAGAAGAACACAAGCAAACAGAGAGGATCATCCCAAGTCCTTGGGATATAATTACTATAAGTGGATTATATTAATTTCACTGTTTCGAAGTCAAATTCTATCTACTTGGGCAGGGTCTCAATTCAACAAAGCAACCATTGCTTACCTACTTTTAATTTTTCTATTCAACCACTCCCTGACAAATGCTCTCCATAATCCCATATAATCATCTTTAAATATTTGGTACACCACGCTTACTCTTTCTATCACTAATTAATTGCAAGAAGATAAATTAAAAAAATAAAACAAAACACCAACAACAACACAACATCAGCAACTATAACAAGATGAAAGGTTCGGAAAAATAACACAACAACATCCAAGGTGTTTCTGATCAAAATTAAAGCTACTCTTCCTCTAATTACCTACTTCAATTCTAATTAACTCAGTTCAGAACAAAATTAAAGGACATAAAGCAAAGAATGAACAGCACAAAACTCATGCTAGAAAACACAAATAAATACTACAAAATGATTCCATGTCACAGCAAACAAAATACCCCATCCAGCAAACAAAATACCCCATCCAGCTAACAAAAATTATGAGCAAAATTAAGTAATTA
Organism: Arachis ipaensis; assembly: GCF_000816755.2. Taxonomy (NCBI): domain Eukaryota; kingdom Viridiplantae; phylum Streptophyta; class Magnoliopsida; order Fabales; family Fabaceae; genus Arachis; species Arachis ipaensis. The sequence continues at coordinate 46,155,343 of NC_029793.2, read as the reverse complement.
ACCAAAACAAATTATTCCTATTTTCTAGTCACAGAAGATAAGATATTCAGAACCAAAAATCATGAACAACTTTAAAATTTCAGAATCAGTAATCACAAGCATCAACAGTGCAAAACTCAGGCTAGAATACACACATAAATGAATACCACACAAATACAAGTTTCTTCAAATCCTCTCCCAACGCTTTAGGGTTCAGTTCTAACAAAACACAACACAAAACATCTGTCTAACCTTAATACTTATAAAATTAAGCATACTACAGAACAAGAGCAGTTGGATAAGAGGGCCACTATGAACAGCGACGAGCCTCAGGGGAGTAGAAGTCCTGGACAATTTGCAGGAAAGGCTGAAGAGAGGGTCACAAAATTTGGTGGGTGCTTTTGGTTTCGCGGGTATGGGGCTTTCGGGGTTTTGGTTTGGCGGGTTTGCGAGTGAGAGAATACTTTGAGTCCCATAGTTTTTTATTTTTGGGGGTTTCTAGAACCCCTACTATTTAGAACCAAGGTTCTGAAAACTGGACCGGTCATCAAATTGCTTTAGTCATCGATTTACTGGTTTATTGGTCCAACCGGTCCAACCGGTGGTTCAAACAAAAAAACCATTTTAGAATAAATAAATTATAAAGGACCAAAGATGAGGAAAAGCAATAGAACTCCTATTAGATGCAACAGCATTCAACATTATCACATATTCTCACACACACATACAGAGCCTTATCTCAGAGAACAACCACAGCAAGTGACTTGGAAAGAAAATGTCAACACCGAAACAATCACAAGCATACAGAACATGTGGATATTGTTTAATATGATGAAGGGATATTAAATTTATAAATTTTATACAATATAAATTAAAAAACTTTTATACATTTTTTTAATATTTTTATTTTTAATGTTTAAATTATTATATCCAATTAATAAGATTAAAATTAAAATTAGATAGTCACCAAAAAAAAATTAAAATTAGAAAAGTTAACCTTATAAAAAGCTACTGAATATATTAAACCGCTAATATAATATTTAAGCAGGTTAGTACCCTAGACTTAAGTAGTATTCCATCCAATTTAAAATCATTGTGCTTTACAAAAAATGTTTTATTTTACCGGTATTATTTACCATGAATTTTTATAAATTCATACAATATTGATAAGAGAATTCCTTTTTTCCTTTTCATTTTTTGGAATTCAATTTACATGATTTTCTATTTTTAGTCTACGGGAGTTTTATAAACCCCCTTTAAAAAATTTTTAATCTTGGGTAAATAGCCGCCTCTTTCAATTTTTCCCAAAATTTGGCGCAAAAGGAAAACCTAAACCCGCCCAAACTAAAACATTCTTCTCAATCCTTCCCTAATTCCATCGTCTATGCTTCTCACCAGAATCTCTGTTTTGCTGAGCTTTGTTCCCTAAACCCATCGTATATCCTTCTCTAAACCCATCTTCTCGTCAGAAACTCTGTTCCTTGGCTGCTGCTGCTAATGGTTGCGTTGCTGACGCTCTTGTTTGCTGTTCGCCTGTTGCTCACTACCTGCGATGTCTTCTTCCCCCGACAGTTATTCCACAGGAAACTCAGGTCAAATATCTTATTAGAAGACAATAATACTACTTTTTTTCATACTTACCAAATTATTGGATTGTGTATTTGAACATCAGTTAAATGCTTAAAAGTTTATTGCCACTTCATTATGCAGGTGAAGAAAATGATCCAGCACGTTCGTCAGTATCAAGTTCCATTGCAGAAGTACATGGCAATGATGGATCTTCAGGTGTGGCCTTGTTTCTTGGCCAAAATACTTGTGATCTTGTCCTTTTTTTGCCCCATTATTTTTATATAGATCTATGAAATTCATCTTTAATGTGAAATAATATCTTGGGGCAAGTTTCTTCAGACATTTTATTTTGTTAGCTTTGGATTCGACTTCTAATGCTTTCACTTCAATATATTCCTTATTACAGGAGAGGAATGAACGGTTGTTTTATAAGCTTCTTATTGAGCACATCGAAGAGTTACTCCCAGTTGTCTATGCTCCAACTGTCGGTGAGGCTTGCCAGAAATACGAAAGCATCTTCATGCGTCCTCAGGATCTTTATATCAGCTTGAAAGAGAAGTAAGCTTGACTTTGACTTGGAATTATTGTTGATGAATATTTCCTGTGTTATTTGTGTATATTGTTTGGGTTTGAACTTAAAGGGGGAGGATTCTTGAAGTACTAAGGAATTGGCCTGAGAAGAACATTCAAGTCATTGTTGTAACTGATGGAGAACGGATCTTGGGTCTTGGGGATCTTGGTTGTCAGGTAATTTCTTCTGTACTTGTTGAAATTTATGAATCATATTGTTTTATGAATCAGGTCTAATGTTGCAATCTAATCTTTGGTAACATGTTGGTTCTTCATGGAATGGGAATACCAGTTGGAAAACTTTCTTTATATACAGCACTCGGAGGAGTTCGTCCGTCTGCCGTAAGTATATTCTATAAATTATCGCTATCATAAACTCACAATGATTATGCCTTCCATTTCTTGTCATGCCTATAAATATAATATAATCTGATAAAAATTTTCAGTGTTTGCCTATCACCATTGATGTGGGAACAAACAACAAGAACTTATTGAATGATGAGTTATATATAGGGCTCAAGCAAAGACGGGCGACTGGGCAGGTTCGTGACTAATATTCTTTTCCGAGTCATCATAGAGTTAATCATTTTTAAATTTAGCTATCACTTATATAATATGTCCTAATGTTGACTTCAGTTTAATTTTTCTGAATCCAGGAATATGCTGAACTTATGCATGAATTTATGAGTGCTGTCAAATCATATCTAGCATGAGGAGGTGCTAAACCTATTTTAACATTTATATTTTAGATAAAAGTAAGTACAGAAAATCAACTTTTAATTAGTTAAAATTAGGCAAGTTTTTTATTATAAAATTACTTTCTTAACTTTCACTTTTTGGAAAGTATAGAGTTTAGGATTTAGAATTAGAATTTATAATAAAAGGGTAATTTTAGAAAAAATGTTTAATATTGGCTGAAAAATAGTTGATTTCCTAGTTGAATTCTTTAGATTTTAGTTGGTGAGTGAGAATTATGGGAATATGTATGCGAAATGATAATTGATATCATCAAGCATTTGTTCATTGCTAAATTCAATGACATGAAACCCATTACATACTCTGAGTTTCTTGAAGACCTCTGTAAACAGGTATTTTCATCTGATTTTATGTGCATATCATCTGATGGGATTTTTCGTGGAAGACGAATTCCAACACCCAAACTCACCGGCAAGTGTACCGGCTCGCATCAAGTAATAATAACTCACATGAGTGAGGTCGATCCCACAGGGATTGAAGGATTGAGCAATTTTAGTTTAGTGGTTGATTTAGTCAAGCGAATCAAGTATTGGTTGAGTGGTTTGCAATTGACAGAAACTAAATTGCTTGAAATGTAAAGGGAGAGAGGTAAATTATAGTAATTGAAAGAGCAGGAAAGTAAAGAAGCAGATTCTTAAAGTGCAAGTAATATAAATTGCAGAAACTTAGATTGTAAGAAATGTAAATGGCTGAAGCTTAAAGTGCAAGAAATGTAAATTGCTTGAATCATAAAAGGAATTGGGAATTGGGATTGCAAATTATGAGAAAATTAAAACAAGAGATCTCAAGGTGAGATTGAAACAGAATTTCTTCAATTCTTCACCCAAGATCCAAAGCAAGAAAACAAAAGAGTGCTCAAGCAAGAACCAAGAAGAAGAGAGATCAATTCTCCTTCCAAGTTCTCTGAAATCTAAACTCAAAAACAAAAGCTCAAAATGAAAATGAAAGTTCAAAGAAAAATTCAAAATAAAATTCAGCTCCCTAATTACATCAAACTAACTCCTATTTATACACTTTCTATTCTTGGATATTGGAATTTGGATGGGCTTTTGATTTGGTGAAGATTTGAATTAAATTGGACTTTTGGTTGAATTTTTAGCCCATGGGTAATATGCTTCCAGGGGAGTGCTCAGCTCACAAAGTGAGCTGAGCTTTGACACTTAGTGTGGGGAAGCATTGGTAGCGCGCTGCTGTCTTGGGGTGCATCAGGGGAGAGCTCAGCTCACTTTGTGAGCTTAGCATTGGTGTCTTAGTGCCAATTTGTTGTGCTGCCCCTTGAACCGTGTCATGCGCGCTCCACTCCTTCCCTGGCCGTGTCAAATTTGTTGTGTGATGCACCATGGGCCTTGTCAATTTGTTGCGTGCCCCACTCCCTGGCCGTGTCACGTTGCTTCCTTGCATCAAGGAGTAGCGCTCAGCTCTCTTTGTGAGCTGAGCTTTGGTGCATCCAAGGAAGGGTCCTTGGTTCGAAACCCATGGGAAGCATGCGCTACCCTTTTTCTTGGTTGCCTTGCTTCCTTGCTTCCTCAAGGTGTGGGGTTCGATCCTTGGGGAGAGCATTTGGCCAATTTTGGCTTATTTTTCCATGTGGGTAGCGCCTCCCCTCTTCCCTTTGGTCATGGGTTCAAGTCTTGGAGCATGCATTTGCAAAACATTTTCCTTGAATTTTTCCTCTAGCGCTCTCGATAATGTTCACTTTGTGAGCTGAGCTTGGTTCCTTATTTCCTTATTTCTTGGCCTTGTGTTGTGCTCAGCTCACAAAGTGAGCTGAGCTTTTTGCCTTGGTCTCCTGGGAGTGAGTGTAGCGCTCACTTAGTGAGCTTTGGAGGGAGCTTCATGGTTTTGTTGCACCACACTTCCTCTTTTCTTGGCCACACTTTTTCTTCTTTTAGCCACACTTCTTAGGCCACGCTTTCTTCTTTTCTTCTTTTCTTCACCTACAATTAATCAAAACAACCAATCAAAGTATCACCAAATTCACAAGGTCTATTAATCATTAAAAATCAATTAAATTTAGCTTAAACCTCATGATTTAGCATCAATTTCATGGTGGTTGTTTGATTCAAAGAAATCATGCATTTTCATTCCAAATTGCTTTCTTAGAATGCAAGAAAGTGTATAAAACTAAATAAAAATAAAGAAAAAGGCTAGTAAAACTAGGCTACAATGACTTGTCATCACAACACCAAACTTAAAACTTGCTTGTCCCCAAGCAAGCATAAAACATAAGAGAAGACAGCATGAAACAGAATAGTATACATGTCCTTATTAAGCATATAGTTGAACTAAGTTTATGGGGTTTTATGTAGATCAAAAGTAGCTCATTTATTACTTGCTGCTAAAATAAACAATGCTTCCTTAAAGGGTTCACCAAGGTTGCTGCTATAACTCTTCACTTTTTGCTCATTTCCCTTGTTAGTTTCTTTTTTTCTTCTTTCTTTTGCATCACAGCACTTATTTATTATTAGAGGCTTGGTGTCAAATGCTGTAGTGGCCTTTGGCTAAATTTCACTCAACATTTCTTCACCACAGACACATGGCTCAACTTTTTTCCTCCTAGGATCATTGATGCCCAGTATCTCTTTGGATTACTAAATATTTTGTAGCTAGGTTGCTCTTTATTGTGGACTTTCAGTTAACAATCCCAAATCAGTTGATCTAAGTTGCCAAGTTTTAAAATACTCCTTAGAACTTACTTGTCCAAGCAGATCCCAGTACACAAACACCACAGGCATATGTCCTAGGGTCCAAGCTATTGGTGTCTATCCTTATTGTTTGTTTCCTAACCACTTTCTTTGGCTTTTTCCAGCCAGTCATAAAGGGATCTCTGAATTAATTCATTACATAACAACAGGGATCAAGTATAGATACAACCTGTTGGTCTGCAACTTTTCGTTCTTCCTTTTGTTTGCTCCTTCCAAATCATAATGCAAGTGTCCTTTAATTCGTTGGCTATTTTCCTGCATAATTCTCAAAAGTGGCTTGCTTCTCAAGCCCTTAAGGTATATGGTTAATATGCAAAGCTCATTTGTGGGCTTTTGAACTTACTTTGGTGTGTGAACACCAAACTTAGTTCCTTGCCAATGTCTCTCATGCAACAATTTAATTATTTGTGAAATCCTTTTTCCATGCTAAAGGTAATAAAACTAAAAACTATGAAACAGTAAATAGTTAACTAGTTTATCTAAATGCTTGAAGCTAGCATTATACAGAAAGTGAGAAGGCATTTTATGATGGGATTTTGGTGGAACACCAAACTTAGAATCCTTCATTCTCCCTTATATTATTTTGGTGTGCAACACCAAACTTAGCTTCTTGCAATATGGATAAGGCTAATTAACCTTTTTATTAAAATAGCTATGAAAAGAATACTACCTCAGGTTGGGTTGCCTCCCAACAAGCGCTCTTTTATTGTCACTAGCTTGACATCTTTCATCCTCGGATCATGGAAGTTGAGGCTTCTGTTGCCTTTGGTTTCCTCCTCTCACTATGGGCTTCCTTTCCTCTGTTTCTTTTTGTGGAATTCCTCTATGGTGTCTTTCTTTGATGATTATTTCCTTTTCCATAGCCTTCTCACTTTCTTCCCTAACTGCTTTCCCTTTCAATCCAACAGCTTTTTCATTGTTCTTTGGGTCATCTTCAGTGGCCCTTAGGGATATATTTGCTTCTCTCTCGCCCAATTCAGCAAGGTTTTGAACCAGTTGTTCCATTTGCCTTTCAACTCTTCTGAGTGAGGCCTCTTGGTTCCTGCTTATCATTTTTCCTTATTTCTTCCTGCTCTATTGTTATCATTTCTTGAACTTTCATGAATCTTTCCATCATCATTTCTAGAACATAGAGTCTTTGAGAGTTTGGAATTGGTTGTGGTTCTGTCAACTGTGATGGTTGGTGAGAGTCATTTTGGGCGAGTTGTGAGGTAGGATGGGGTTGGAAGTGTGTGCATTGGGGTGGTGCGTGATGGTTGTTGTTGTGGGAGTGGTTTTTATGTTGGTTTTTGAAGTTGGGGTTGTTGCAGTTGAAGTCCCTTGGTCTTTGATTTTGGTTTTCAACCCCCCTCCAGTTGAATTGAGTTCTCCAGGGTGGGTTGTACACATCATTCTGAGTCCTGTGTTGGAACATGCTTGAGGGGCTGTTTGGAGAGTGTGGTTGCTCATGACTTTGTTGCTCATAGTTAGTTGCTCCAAAAATTCTTTCAGGTTGATTCCCATCATGTGATTTTTTGAGTAAGTTGTGAGTATTTATTGCAGCAACTTGTAGCCAATCAATTTTTCTGACTATTAGCTCCAATTGTTGTTGAAGTTGTTGGTGTATCTGTTTGTTTTGGGCCATAATGACACTTACACCTTCAATTTCTATCACTCTTTTCTCTTGTGTGGATGGTTGCACTTCTGTGTCTAGTTCACCAACTTCCTGGGGTGGTTTCAACTTGGCTAGGAGTTCACTCATGAGTTCTTCCCATCCGATGATGTTTCCTTGTGGGAAAGCTTCAAACCATTGAGCAACATCGTTCATGGTGACGAGTGGGTGCTTCAAGTTATTGGTTGCATTGTCATCTGGGGTTAGGACACTGCTCCCATGCTGACTGGGATTCGTTGGGTTCTTCTCCATGATCTGCACAATCACAAACGGTACAAATGAAGATAGAGTATATTCATGCCAGAATGTGATTAGAGGATTAGTTGACACAATGTGTCAAATAGTTGATAAACTTGAAAGATTAATGGAAGAAAATTGCTTCTCTCGTATATTCAACAAGCTAAAGCATGAGAAGTATACAGAGCCGGAGAAACCACGAAAACTTCACTCTATTGCTAAAGTGAAGTTTTAGTTAGTTCAAGCAAAAATTCAAACAGTTAGTGGGTTAGTCAAAAGGTTAAAGAAACGGAAAAGAAAAAGTGCTTGATCTAGATCTCCACTTTACTTAATCATTGTCAATCTAATCAATCCCCGGCAACGGCGCCAAAAACTTGATGGGATTTTTCGTGGAAGACGAATTCCAACACCCAAACTCACCGGAAAGTGTACCGGGTCGCATCAAGTAATAATAACTCACATGAGTGAGGTCGATCCCACAGGGATTGAAGGATTGACCAATTTTAGTTTAGTGGTTGATTTAGTCAAGCGAATCAAGTATTGGTTGAGTGGTTTGCAATTGAAAGAAACTAAATTGCTTGAAATGTAAAGGGAGAGGGGTAAATTGTAGTAATTGAAAGAGCAGGAAAGTAAAGAAGCAGATTCTTAAAGTGCAAGTAATATAAATTGCAGAAACTTAGATTGCAAGAAATGTAAATGGCTGAAGCTTAAAGTGCAAGAAATGTAAATTGCTTGGATCATAAAAGGAATTGGGAATTGCGATTGCAGAATCTGAACAAGAACAACTAAATTGCATTAAACCTAAAAGAGAAAATCTAAGTGCAGTGAAGTGGATCTTAACAGAAAAGTAAAATGACTTGAAGAATTTAAAAGCAGGAAAGCAGTGCTTAATTTGCTGCAAAGTAAAAGAGGTTGAAGATCTCAGGAGTGGAAGAGACTAGATAACAATTCTAGATCTCAAATCCTTCCTTGATCCAACAAGAACAATTGCAAGAGAAATGAAGAAAAGTGAATTGCAGAAATTGTAGAAGAAGAAGCAGTAAATGGAAATTTAAATTCAATTATGCAGAAAATTAAAACAAGAGATCTCAAGGTGAGATTGAAACAGAATTTCTTCAATTCTTCACCCAAGATCCAAAGCAAGAAAATAAAAGAGTGCTCAAGCAAGAACCAAGAAGAAGAGAGATCAATTCTCCTTCCAAGTTCTTTGAAATCTAAACTCAAAAACAAAAGCTCAAAATGAAAATAAAAGTTCAAAGAAAAATTCAAAATAAAATTCAGCTCCCTAATTACATCAAACTAACTCCTATTTATACACTTTTTATTCTTGGATATTGAAATTTGGACGGGCTTTTGATTTGTTGAAGATTTGAATTAAATTGGACTTTTGGTTGAATTTTCAGCCCATGGGTAATATGCTTCCAGGGGAGTACTCAGCTCACAAAGTGAGCTGAGCTTTGACACTTAGTGTGGGGAAGCATTGGTAGCGTGCTGCTGTCTTGGGGTGCATCAGGGGAGAGCTCAGCTCACTTTGTGAGCTGAGCATTGGTGCCTTAGTGCCAATTTGTTGTGCTGCCCCTTGGACCGTGTCATGCGCGCTCCACTCCTTCCCTGGCCGTGTCAAATTTGTTGTGTGATGCACCATGGGCCTTGTCAATTTGTTGCGTGCCCCACTCCCTGGCCGTGTCACGGTGCTTCCTTGCATCAAGGAGTAGCGCTCAGCTCTCTTTGTGAGCTGAGCTTTGGTGCATCCAAGGAAGGGTCCTTGGTTCGAAACCCATGGGAAGCATGCGCTACCCTTTTTCTTGGTTGCCTTGCTTCCTTGCTTCCTCAAGGTGTGGGGTTCGATCCTTAGGGAGTGCATTTGGCCAATTTTGGCTTATTTTTCCATGTGAGTAGCGCCTCCCCTCTTCCCTTTGGTCATGGGTTCAAGTCTTGGAGCATGCATTTGCAAAACATTTTCCTTGAATTTTTCCTCTAGTGCTCTCGATAATGCTCACTTTGTGAGCTGAGCTTGGTTCCTCATTTCCTTATTTCTTGGCCTTGTGTTGTGCTCAGCTCACAAAGTGAGCTGAGCTTTTTGCCTTGGTCTCCTGGGAGTGAGTGTAGCGCTCACTTAGTGAGCTTTGGAGGGAGCTTCATGGTTTTGTTGCACCACACTTCCTCTTTTCTTGGCCACACTTTCTTCTTTTCTTCTTTTCTTCACCTACAATTAATCAAAACAACCAATCAAAGTATCACCAAATTCACAAGGTCTATTAATCATTAAAAATCAATTAAATTTAGCTTAAACCTCATGATTTAGCACCAATTTCATGGTGGTTGTTTGATTCAAAGAAGTCATGCATTTTCATTCCAAATTGCTTTCTTAGGATGCAAGAAAGTGTACAAAACTAAATAAAAATAAAGAAAAAGGGTAGTAAAACTAGGCTACGATGACTTGTCATCATCATCCATGCACTATTTTTGGTTGTTTATTCTGATTAAAAAGGCATTAAACAGCTGGCTGTACATGGTTAATTTGCATATGTTTCAAATTCTTCACGGGGTATCTTGAATTTGAGTGGCTTTATGAGCAATAATACATTAAAAGTACCACAGCCTTCCATAATTCAATTTCTGAATTCCTTTTGTGATTATCTGTTGTAAACTTGTAATATGTTTTCCTTTACTGCGATATTGAATCCAATATGGATTTGTATGCCTTTTGTATTCCTTTCTAGCAATATGGTTCAATCTCTCTAAATAACTTGGTCATTTTTCTTCTCAATTGATTGTGTCCCTTTGATTTCTTTTATTATTGTTTCTTTAATTTATAGTTTAATTCCAGTGAGTTCAGTTTATAAGTGAACACTTTTACCATATTTCACCAAAAAGCAAGAAAAGAAAAAGAGAACGAGAATAATTTTACCATATAGAAGGGATTTTTTTAATATAAATAGGCATTTGCACTTGGTGTATCCTGTTGGAAAGCAAGAATATGTTATTTAGTTGACACTTGAAAAAGCCAACTATTACTGCATAAAGAATGATGTATAATTATGCAACTTTAAATAAAATTTTAAATAAAATTCCAAGAGCTGCTGAAATTAGGAGAATTGTAATATTTTAGTGACTTTCTAAGAAATGAATATGCAAAACTAGTTCTTTTTTTTTTCTTAAGAGAGATATATTAGAGCTATGGGGTGCTGTAGGGCATGGCAATTTAAGGTTTCTGCATATTTCAGTGGCAAAATTAAATTATTGAAGGACAAGTCATGTGTGTCTGATCGAGCATACTATTGGCTTAGTTTTCTTTCTTATTCAGAAAAATGTCAAAACCAAGCACCCTCAGTTACTGTATGAATCAAAACCAAGCACCCTCTGTAGGTGTATATCATTGACTTTGGTATTGCTAAGAAATATAGGGACATTTCTACACATCAGCATATTCCTTACAAGTCTCCTTTTTTTACAATCATTCTTACTTTTTATTTATTTTATTTGATTTTATGTACCATGGTTAGAAGGTTTAACATGAAATTATTTTGAATTTTTGAAATTCTAGAATGATCTTTTACTATGGGAAAACCGATATCTGAAATGTTAAGATATTTTTGCTCATGATAGACTGACTATTTAATTGTTGAGATTTATGGTAAAAGAGTAGCACATAAATCTATAAATAAATTTGTGGCTGTTTGCTGTCAACATTCTTGTGTGGTTTCTATGAATTTGACTTGCTTGTTTGCTCTGCAGAGAGAATAAGAATTTGACAAGAACGGCTAGGTATGCTACAATGGTCAATGGTGCCTCTCATGGATGGTTCTTTAGATGCTGCAATCAACACCTTCGAGCATGAAGGCCAAGTTGGTATGGTATTCGAAATGTATAAAAACTCTGCTGGCTTCTTCTAGCAGTTAAAAACCTCCATTGAATCAACTTTGGAAGAAAGTGATATGGAGAAAAGAGAAAACGGGGAGCTGCTTGAAATGAAGGTGGCAATGAAATTGGGAAGAAGCGTACTATAGCTAAGGGAACTTGCCTCAAAATCTGCTTCCTATCGAATGGAGGGAATCACAGTTGATGAATTTGTCAGCAAGTTATGAGAGGCTAACATCACTAATTCATTCTTCTAGTAGTTTAACCTTTTTAAAAGTGATGTATATGCAAGTTATGAGCTATGTTTGAGCTTGAAGTTGAGCTCTATATTTTATATTATATACACATCTATACATATATAATTATTTTAATATAAGAAAAGCTTGAGCCAACTTTTGAGCTTTTAGTAAGTCAAACTTGAATTTGGTTTGATGTGATCAAGATCTAGAATACAAGCAAATACAATTTGTGAAGAATTACTTAGTTTTGGTGAATGTCATTATAACTTTCCAGTTACTTATGTTTGAACTTGCATCTACCAATATAAGAAACTCCGAAAAATACTTAGTAACTATGATTCAGAATATACAAAGTACAAACCATTCAAAGCCCTGATAATTGACTTCTAATTCTACTCAACTTGCATAGTAGAATTTGCTTCCTCTAAGATGTCCTTATGCCCTTTAGTTCCTTTAACATTTTGCTGGAGATGGGCAATTGAATAAAAAAAATATTTATAATGGTGAAAACTCAGTACATCATTTAAAATACTCAAAATTGTTGTGCGTATGTTAATATTTGACAAGCTTCCATCGGGAAGTGGCTCAAGCTAATTCTTCAACAAAATTAGTACTCCATGGTCCAAAAACTCTAATTGGAGCTGTTTCCTGCAAAATAGACAAATAGTTGGTGAAAATTACCAAATAAAATATGCACAAGTAAGATAGAGTATTAAGGAAATACTAGAGCATACTTAATATGACAGAAAATCAACAACTTACTTCGAGAGGATTTCTGTTGTTAGCATACTCATACAAACGGCCAAGGCTGGAGAAGACAACAAGAGCGACTTCAGCATCACAAAGCACAGATAGTTCATATTAGAATTATCTTTATAATTTTTTATTTTATCTAAATTTAATTTTTTACATTTTTAGATTTAATTTAAAAAATTTGTGTTAATGTTAGAATATTTTTAAGAAATAATATTGTAGCTTAGTAAATCTATTAAAGACAGGTCGGTTATGGCACGTCAATATGAGCCAATTTGGTGATAAATAGAAGACACGAGTTAGCATTCATAGTTAAAATTTGGTGGTTAAACTCCGTGGTAATTACTTACTACAGTACATGGGGACACATCAAATGAACTAAAATTAAGCTCAAGTTCTGTTATTGATAAAATAAGTCAAAAAGCAATTTCAAAATTTAATAGTAAATGAGTAATATGACATAATCTTCCTAGTTCAATAATTGTCAATTCAATTAATGAATGCAAACTATACAAAACATCAATAAAATGTAATTAGTAAATGGTATAAAATTACCAATCATCCCAAGGTCTGAATCATCTTCAATCTGCCATTCTAGTTTCAGGGGCCACAACAGGAGACTCTGCTGGTTTGGAACTCAACCCGGACTCTTCGTTATTTGTAGATGCATAAACCGGGATATCGGGACCAGGACTTGATGTTATCACTTGATCAGTTGTATTCTTAGGGAAATTTCCATCATAGAGTAAACTAAAGCAATGTAATTATCAAAAACAGTATAAACCAACTTAAAGTTGCATAATTATACATCATTCTTTATGCAGTAATAGTTGGTTTTCTCAAGTGTCAACTAAATAGCATATTCTTGCTTTCCAACAGGATACACCATGTGCAAATGCCTACTTATATTAAAAAAAAAAAACCGTTCCATATGATAAAAGTATTCTCGTTCTCTTTCTTTCTTGCTTTTTGGTGAAATATGGTAAAAGTGTTCACTTATAAACTGAACTTACTGGAATTAAACTATAAATCAAAGAAACAATAATGAAAGAAATCAAAGGGACACAATCAATTGAGAAGAAAAATGACCAAGTTATTTAGAGAGATTGAACCATATTGCTAGAAATGAATACAAAAGGCATACAAATCCATATTGGATTCAATATCATAGTAAAGGAAAACATATTACAAGTTTACAACAGATAATCACAAAACAAATTTGGAAATTGAATTATGGAATGCTGTGGTACTTTCAATGTATTATTGCTCATAAAGCCACTCAAATTCAAGATACCCCGTGAGGGATTTGAAACATATGCAAATTAACCATGCACAGTGTAAGACCTAGAACCTTTGAAAAGTCTTATTATGATCAAGTCTCAAATAATATAATTATTTATAGCCTTAAATTCAGAAATTATTTTATTAAGGATAATTAAGGCAAGTTTTGATTTATTGAATTTGAGATAAGTTATGATTATTATCCAATTTTATAATTATTGGATTATTTTCTATATTTGAATTATAAAGTTGATAGTTATGAAATAATAAGGATTTTATATGATTTGGATTAGATAAGTAATATTTTAAATATTAATACTGCTATTTTGGAAAATGAAGAAATTAAGTATATTATTTCTAATTATTTGATTTGGGCATTTTATTGAAAGTAATTTGTAAAAATTGATGATCAAATAGTATTTTCTACATACAATTAGTGTTGGATTTAATTTGGATTTCAATTACTATATTATTCCCAATTTTATTAGAAATTACCAAAATGTCCCTAACCCTAATTTGGATACACATCCCCTAAAACCCTTCTCCTCACGCTGCGCAGCCACTAGTCTCTCATTCATCCTCTTTGCTGCGCAAACACACACATAGCCGCAGCAGCAGACTCTTCCCCCTTTCACCCTCAGCAAACTCACAGGCATGAAACCCTAATCCTTCCCAACCCAGCCGCCGTACTCAACCTGTTTCCCTTTCTCCCTCCATTCACACAAACGTAACACAATCAGGAGCAGCAGCAACGCTGCAATGAGAAAGAAGAGAAACTGAAAGGGAGGTCTGAGAGACGAAGGGCTCAGAGAAGAGGGAGACGCCGTCCTCCCTGTCGCCAGAACCGCGAGGAGTGTCGCCGCCAAAGACGTGTCGTTGTTCCTGCCCAGTCGTGGTTCTGCCATCCATCACCTCGTTCCGTCACCTGAAGAGAATTGCGACGACGAGAGGGAGAGCTCGTGCGCGAAGGGAGCACGAGAAAGAAGGAAGGTCACGCGATAAGGAGCGCGAACCACCGCGCAGAGCCACGCCGCTGTGTGCTGTCACCGTTGCGTCAGACTGCTGCCGCTGTCGAGCTTCGAGGAGAGAGATGGAGGTTGCGTGGAAGATGAGGCGCGATGGTGGTAAGAGGTTCTGCCACCCCTCTGCTGTTGCTAAGATGCCGCCGCCGCTGTGAAGGCTCTGCCACTGCCCTGTTGCTGCTGGGGAGAAGGAGACCGGAATGGGTATGTAGGAGGGTTTTCTGCCACCGTTGGAGCTCAGTTGCCGTTGTTGTAATGACCGCCGCGCCTTTGGCTGCCGGGAGCAGTATCGTGGCCGCCAGAACCAGTCTTTCTTGTAAGCATTTTTGCTTCCGAAACCCCTTCAATTGAGTACTCTGTTATAATCCGTTAGAAATTCTGAGACGTTGGTTACACAGGGTTGAGTTCCGATATTTTCGCGTCGGAATTAAAGCTGCTGTTGGGCCACCGGAGCTTCTGGCCGCTCACGGATCTTTTGTCGGGGCAATTTGAAGTCGTAGCTGCTTCGCTTGTTAGTATAGTAAGTATTTCGCATTTCAAAAACCCCTGCTTTAGCGTTCGGTTATGTTTAGCTAAAGACCTTGAGGCTTGGTAATGTAGGTTTGAGTTTCGGTGATTTCGTGTCGCATAAGTGTTGCGGAGGCTGCCGTGTCATTCCTTTTATTTTAGTAAGTGTTTTATCTTAGAGATCCTTGCCATTTGTTTTCAGTCATGAGTTTTAAGATTTCCGCGATATTGATGTGTTAGGAAGTAGTAGCTGAGCTTATACGTGGCGCTGAGGCTGTTTCTTATATTGAGAAAAACACGCAGAGTCGGGATTTTGATTGTGGTTTCGAGCTGAGGCGAAAAGGACTCTGAGAGACGTTTGGGTTATGGAATTTGCGTTTTGAGGTAGAGGCGCTTTCCAAAATCTATATTTTATATATTGGAATTATTACATATGGATACTGTTGTGGAAAAATGTGTATTTGGTGATTGTATCAGTCTTATGTATTGTTCGGTTGTTTTATATGATTATGGACGTTTGTTTGACTGGACTGTTGTGTGGTTTTGTGAAACAAAATGCTTTTGAAGTTGATTCTTTTAAAGCTTGAGATTGAGTTTAATCCGTTGGAAATTGATTTGAGTTAAATGGATTTTCTTGAGAATGTGAAAAATAGAATACACTCTTGAATTCAGCCTGGCTTGGTTTAAATGATCTGGTTTTCGATACATGGTTGTTAATGAACCGTTTCCTTGAAACTTTAGGAATGTGTTTATTCGGCTGATAATGATTTGATTTTGAAACAGTTTTCTTGAAATATGGTATTGAGATTGACTGTTGGATTTTGGCCTGCCTTTGAATTAATTTTGGATTTTGGGCTGTTGGAAAAGGATTGTGGAATGGTTTTGTTGGGACCTGAACCGCGTGGCAAAGTCTAAGTTTTAGGGGAGGTGCTGCCTAAATTTCTATAAAATCCGAGTCTTTAATGAATGTTGTCTGGAAAAATGATGAGTTAAAGACTTCTACTATTTTATTTGAATTATCAAGAAAAGGATGGTTCATGCTTTTGAAACGAATTATTAAAGAGGAAATTGTGATTTAGTCTTGCTTCTTAAGAAAGGCATTGTACCTCTTTCAAGAGAAAGTTATTTAGAATGAAACTTATGTTTTAATGCTATTTTAAATGTGACAAGGGCAATGCCTTTGAATTTGACTTGAGGGTTTCAATTAGAGGAGTTTCAATGACTTTAAAAGAACCTGAATGTCTATTGACAAGTTTCATTTTGAAATGTTTTGAGAAAGGTTTTAAGTACTCTTTAAATTCTGAATTCTTGCAAGACTAAGGCAATTTTGAACAGTTGAAACGCTTTAGAATTTATCATGGGGGTTGAAGTTGGTTTTGCCTAAGTAAAGGAAATGGCTTTGAAAGAAGTAAATGATTACATGACTCGGTTTGGCTTAAATCCTATTTTACTACTCAAAGTAGAAAGCCAAGGTTTTAATGATTTTAAATAAATTTAACGAAATGAGTTATGTTATTCTCCCCTAAAGACTTGGGACTCTGCCAAGAAACCTTGTTATAAAATTCCATTGTTGGATGGATGATTTTGAATGTTTCAAAATGAATCTTTAACTTTCCATGGTTATGGAGGTTTTGAAAAGAGGATGCCGAGAGTGGCATGGTTTTAAAAGGGGAATTTACTTTGAGTAAAAATGGCTTATGACCCTGAGATGATTTGAGAAATGAGATCTTTAAAGCCAAGGCTGAAAAGAGTTGAAACTTGATTTCAAAGTGAAATGATTTGGGAAAAAGTGATTTATGGCTTAAATGCCGATTTTATGAATTGATGATGTTGAATGTGGAAGTGCTGTTTTGTTGTGAGCCGGAATGGCTGTGTATGATTATACATATTGGTTTGTTCTGGATTGAACCGTGAGCCGGAATGGCTGTGTATGATATGAATATTGGCTGGTTCTGGAATGAACCGTGAGCTGGATGGCTGAGATGGATGTTGATCCATGGATGAGATTGAATGCATGTCTATGCTGAATCATTGATAAATGTGAATGTTACACTTCCACTATCGGAGATAAGAGTTTCCCTGGAAGAAAGCAGTGGCTAGCCACCACGTGCTCCAGGTTGAGACCCGAAGCTCTTTTGACCCTATGTCGTAAGTGTGGCCGGGCACTGTGAAAGTCCCGGATGAGCTCGCCCCCGTAAATATTCACCAGTGAAGGTGATGGATATGGATCATGATTATGATCAAGTTTATGATGAGTATAACTCGAGTTGGGGATGCGCGACAGAGGGACAGTCCAATGGTTAGCTACCAGGACTTGTCGGGTTGGCTCTATAACCGACAGATGATATCATCAGCCACTAGGGACAGGCATGCATCATATGCATCTATGTGACATTGTTTGGGTGTGCATATTATACTTGGTTTGCCTATGTGAATAATTGCTAATTGTTCTACTTGAAATAACTGTTTGTTTGTGCTTGCATCTTCCTATTTGTGTTTGCTACTGGGACTCTGTTGGACTGTGGTGATTGGTTGATGGTTGGATTGTTTGGGCCTAGGGCCGTGGTTGAAATGAGATGAACTGATGGTTGATTTCAGTTTTGTGTTTCTGGTTTGGAATAAAATATGAAAGGCTGTTTTGGTTCAGCATAGATAAACCGTTTTGAAAGGCTTTTGAGTTTTTGAGAATTGAACGGTTCTTCTTTCAAAAAAGATTTTCAGACTTTACTTTTACTGTAAACTGTTGTTTTTGAAAAGGAGGCATAAGACGGTTATTAATCACTACTACGGTTTATCTTCACGTATCCTATTACA
>NC_029793.2:46133566-46137341 GCF_000816755.2 Arachis ipaensis | reverse complement strand
ACCGAACGAAAGTATTTTTGGGAGCGGTTTTGCGGTTTAAAGTTTAAACAGGCTCATATTTTAGTATTAAATAGTATAAGTGTCGTCGTAATGTCCGAGCTGTCAGAGTCGCGCAGCCGGAAGCGTGAGTTTTGGTAGTTAGGGTGTTACATTATGGTATCAGAGCGGTCTTTCCTGTAGAGCTTGAGGAATGGACCAGCTATGCTTCAGTTGCATACTCTGAGCGTTTGTCATGTATTAGGTCTTGTCGAATGACGAGAATTAGAGCTTTATGCACATGACGGTCTATTGATTAACGCCATTAGTCTTGCGTTACATAATCCCTGATATTAAGTTTGGCCGGCTTAATACTAGTGAATTATGTATATGAGAGTACTAATGGGTTATCTTAGATGATATACGAGTTTTGAGTAAAGCGAATCGCGAGTTTTGGGAACGTTAGAAACTATTTCTCGAGACTATTCAGTTGTGTGTCTTGGATCCTGTTCGAGTCGACCTGTTCCTTCATGTCCTAACTGGAAGTTCTTGTTTGCTAATCCTCTTGAAAAGTAGTTTAATTTTTTTCAACTCTATTCCTCCATTCATATGCATTCCTGTTTGATCTTAAGTGCATATGCTTGTTTGAAATCCTTGTTGCATCTATCTTCCTCTGTTTGAGTTTTTCTTGATTCATTTATTCTTTGATATAGCTCTGAGCTGGTTGATAAACCCATATTTCATGAGTTTTTTTGTGCTTAATTAGAGTGATTTATTCAACTCTTCACCTACTTATTCACATTAATTGCATGGTTTTACTTTCCCTTCCTTATTATGTCATATTGTGAAAAACATGTTTCCTAAGCTTTAAAAAAATTAATTATTTTAATTACCTTTATTTCCATTCGATGCCGTGATTAGTGTGTTGAGTAGCTTCAGGTTTCCTAAGGCTGAATGACTTAAAGGATGAAAAAAGGAAACATACAAAAATAGAAGGAGAAGGCAAAACGGAGCTTTAAGGAAACTGGTATCCACGCGATCGCATGGACGACGCGATCGCGTGCCAGAAGCAAAGAAGCAACGACGCGGCCGCATGACTGACGCGACCGCGCGCCTTGAGTAGAACACCCACGACGCGGACGCGTGACTGACGCGACCGCGTGGAAAGGAAAAGCTCCAGATGACGTGACTGCTTGACCCACGCGGACGCGTGACAGAGGCCACGTATCAGAATTTACAGATACGCCCCCAGCAATTTCTGAAGCCCTTTTTGGCCCAGATCCAAGTACAGAAAGCATAGATTAGAGGTTATAAAGTGGAGGAATGCATCCATTCAAAAGAGAGCTCGCCAATTTCTAGTTTTCATGATTTAGATTTAGTTTAGAGAGAGATTCTCTCTCTCTTAGGATTTAGGACTTCTTGTTTCGGGAGTAACTCTGGATCCAGGTTTTAATGTTCTTTTATTTCAATTTTACTTTTATTTATTTGATTCCAATATTTAAATTGATTATTATAATTTAAATTATGAATTATTCCATGTTACAGATTTCTATTTGAATTAATGATATTTAAGGTATTTTTCAGTTTATGATTGTTCTCTTTGATTTATGTTGCCATTGCTTCCCATCTAAGGACACTTTTATTATTTCAGCAATTTACTTTTTCCCCTTTTGGTCTTGGTTAAGAAATCAGTGACTCAACATTATCGAACAAGTGTAATCACAATTACGTGTACCAAGTTGCTCACGTTGCCAGGGATTGTTTGAGCCTGGACATCACAATTTCGTGCACCAAGTTTTTGGCGCCGTTGCCGGGGATTGTTCGAGTTTGGACAACTGACGGTTCATCTTGTTGCTCAGATTAGGTA
The DNA here is from genome assembly GCF_000816755.2 of Arachis ipaensis. Taxonomy (NCBI): domain Eukaryota; kingdom Viridiplantae; phylum Streptophyta; class Magnoliopsida; order Fabales; family Fabaceae; genus Arachis; species Arachis ipaensis. Next base: position 46,135,498 of record NC_029793.2, on the reverse strand, counting down.
ATTTTCTTTTTATTTTATTTTCAAAAAAAAAAATTTTCAAAAATATTACTAAAATTTTCTCATCTGTTTTCGAAAATAATATAAAAATGTTTTCAAAAGTTTTATTCAAAATTTTTAAGAATGAATTCTAGTGTTTCATGAAGCATGTTGAAGCCTGGCTGGCTGTAAAGCCATGTCTAATTCCTTTGGGAATGAGTATGTCAGGCGTGTCATGTCTGAATTACATGCTGAAGCTTGGCTGGCCATTGGCCATGTCTAGTGTTTTGGACCGAAGCTTTCATTGAAAGCTTGGCTGGCTAGTGAGCCATGTCTAATTCCTGGACTGAAGCTTTAGACTAAGAAAGCAAGATTCCTGGAATTCATGTTAAAAATTTTGGAATCCTTATTTTTTCTTTTTCATATAATTTTCGAAAAAAAAATCCAAAAAAAATTAGAAAATCATAAAAATCAAAAAATATTTTGTGTTTCTTGTTTGAGTCTTTAGTCATATCATAAGTTTGGTGTCACTTGCATGTGCATCTTGTATTTTTCGAAAATTTCATGCATTCATGGTGTTCTTCATGATCTTCAAGTTGTTCTTGGTAAGTCTTCTTGTTTGATCTTGATGATTTTTTGTTTTGTGTCTTTTCATGTTTATCATATGCATTCTTGAATTCTTAGTGCGTAAGCATTAAAGAATTCTAAGTTTGGTGTCTTGCATGTTTTCTTTGCATTAAAAATTTTTCAAAATTGTGTCTATGATGTTCATCTTGACATTCATAGTGTTCTTGGTGTTCATCTTGACATTCATAGCATTCTTGCATGCATTCATTGTTTTGATCTAAAAGTTTCATGCATTGCATAATTTTCATGTTTTTCATAAAAATTTCAAAAATAAAAAAAATATCTTTCCCTTTTTCTCTCATCAAATTCGAAAATTTGGATTGACTTTTTCAAAAAATTTTAAAATCAAGTTGTTTCTTATGAGTCAAATCAAATTTTCAATTTGAAAATCTTATCTTTTTCAAAATCTTTTTCAAAAATCAAATCTTTTTCAAAAGTCTTAGTTATTTTCGAAAATTCCAAAAATATTTTTCAAAAATCTTTTTCTTATTTTTATACCAAATTTTCGAAAATAACATAATCAATTAATGTTTTGATTCAAAAATTTGAAGTTTGTTACTTGCTTGTTAAGAAAGATTCAAACTTTGAGTTCTAAAATCATATCTTGTGATTTCTTGTGAATCAAGTCATTAATTGTGATTTTAAAAATCAAATCTTTTTTTCAAAAACTAATTTCTATCATATCTTTTAAAAAATATCTTCTCATCTTATCTTTTTCAAAAATATCTTTTCAAAATATCTTTCCTAACCTCCTAACTTCTTATCTTTTCAAAATTTGTTTCAACTAACTAACTAACTAACTCTCTCTCTCTCTCTAATTTTCGAAAATATCTTCCCTCTTTTTCAAAAATTTCTTTTTAATTAACTAATTATTCTTATTTTTATTTTTAATTTTAAAAATTTTTCAAAAAAATACTAACAATTTTCAAAAACCATTTTCGAAAATCACTAACTCTTTTTCAAAAATATTTTCTAAAATTCTCCCTCTCCCATCTTATTCTATTTATTCATTCATATCCTAACATCTTATCTCACATATCTAGCCTCCTCACAGTTGTGTTTCTTCCATTATATTACATTCTTTGTCTCCCCCTCTTCTTCTACTCACACAGGGATCCCTATACTGTGGTATAAAGGATCTCTATTATTATTATTATTATTTTTCTGAGCCTTCTTCTTTGTCATATGAGCAGGAGCAAGGATAAGAACATTCTTGTGGAAGCAGATCCAGAACCTGAAAGGACTCTGAAGAGAAAATTAAGAAAAGCTAAAATACAACAATCCAGAGATAACCTTTCAGAAATTTTCGAACAGGAAGAGGAGATGGCA
>NC_029793.2:46127792-46133530 GCF_000816755.2 Arachis ipaensis | reverse complement strand
CTGGAGCAAGCACTAATTCAATGGGCCACTAGGCGCTCAAATATACAAGGATCAACCACAACTCCATGTGGACAGCCCGATGAAGAGCGTAGCATGAAAGAAATACTAGAGACTCCAGCGGAGAAGACAGAGAATGAATTCGCACTAGAACAAGTGGAAGAAGCTGTCATTGTTCAAGAAGAAGAGTTGGTTGAAGATCTAGGAGATGCTGAACTTCCTTGGGAATCCAAAATTGAGGAAAACTCCGTCCAAGATGCTACAGTTGATGCTAAGGAGGATACCGTACATTCTCCAAGGCAAGTCGTTTACGAAGAATCAGACGGAATAATCCAAGAAGCAAATTTCCTTGATGATGATAGTCACAAGTCTAGTTCTCCTAGTGATGAACTTGCGTCCGCAAGTGAATTCTCTGAGATCAAAGAATTTTCTCCAAGTGAATATGAAGATGATGCGGAGGTAGATTTCTCTCAACCTCCAATCTATGACTCGAGTGATGAGGAAGACATAGAAGACTTTGACCAGGATACAGATACAATTGAAGATCTTTGCAAGGAAGTGGAAGAATTCACAGAAGAGCACAAGGAAATGGAACTTGCAGAACCACCAAAAACACCTATCCCAAGGCCATTACCACCTAATACAAGCTTCAAGTGGGTATAATCCTTAACTTATAATTTTACTTATTCACTTGAATATGGTTTGCTTGAAACAGATGGCCAACTTAGAGCTCTCTGCGGCTTTAAGAGTAAGAGGGAATTGGCTCGTACTCAGAACTGGTGCACCAGGTTCAATAAGGTTCCAAGCTTCACCTCGAAGTACACGGATTGGTATCATGCTCAATTGCATGGATCACGGAGAATGTTTGGTCACCACGGTGAGATTCTACTTTTTAACCCGTCCGAATGAAAACTTACAAATCAAAACGAAGGCGGATCTAAAAACACAGCTTGGGATCATGGATTATATTCTGACATTCGTCATCCCGGGAGGCTGAATATCTGTTTGAAGCTGCTCAGAAGCTTTACATGCCTGGTTTGGGACCCCGGAGGCTATTGGCATTCCAAGCACTGGTGGAAATTTTTGGACGAATTTAAACATAAGCCACCATAACAGGATACTCTTCCAATGTCCAACTTAAGGATTTTAACTAAAAGTGCTAGGTGGGAGACAACCCACCATGGTATGGTCGCTTCTTTCTCAATCTATTTCTTGTTTATTGTTTTCAATTTGCCCTTTTTTTTATTTTAACATTAACCTGGAATCATGCATAGCATTCATGTTAATCACTGCATCCTGCATTTTTCAGTTAAAAAAAAAAACGGTTGCACGACGCGACCGCATGCCCCATGCGATCGCGTCATATCGCGAAAAACACCACCCATGCGACCGCGTGACCCACGCGGCCGCGTGATATATATATCGGCATAAGGATCCAACGAACAGAAAGTTGGGCTGGAATCGTGCGGCTCTTGAGCATTTCGCACAAATTGGCCCACGCGATCGCATGCCCCATGCGATCGCGTCACTTACCCAATACCAATCCCACGCAACCGCGTGAGCGACGCGATCGCGTCGCATGGATTGCATATCACCCCAAAAGGAGACAGAGAGTTGTGCTGAAACGGCGCTGGAGTCGTGCGTTTAGCACGAATTCCAGCAATGCGATCACGCGACCCACACGATCACGTCACCCCTCTTTTCCCCTCTCTCATGCGATCGCGCGCCCCACGCGATCGCGTCTCCCCCATTTTCACCCCAACCACGCGACCGCGTGCCCCACGCGGCCACGTAGATTCGAAAATATAACCACCCAGCCACGCGAACCCTATCAGTCGCGTCATGGGATAAAAACAAGAATTGAAACATGAGCATGTGACATCAAAAGCGAGAAAATAGGGAGAATAGGTAAAGAAGCATTGTTTTACTAAGTATGTATGTTAGGTGAGATCTTAGTCTAATTAAGGATTCACTTATTAGCTCACTTAGCCTTATACATATATCCTTACCCTTTGCCTTGACCCCCTTACAACCTTAATTAAAGACCTCATGAGTTTTGGTATGACTATGTTCTATAATTGTTGATTGGTTAGACGAAAAACAAAGTTATAGAAAGAAAGAATGAAAAGAAGAATAGAGTGATTAACCCAATAAACACTGAGTGATTAGAGAGAAAACACAAAATCCAGTGAGGGTTCAAAAGCTCATTAAACATTTATCTCTGATTGTCTTGCAAGTTTTTTTCTCTCATCTCATTTGCAAAACAAAAATGCTTTATTATTTGAGGGTTAGCCATATATTGAGAATGTGAAATAATTTGACTACATGTAGGCTTTATATATGAGTGGATGAATTAGAATTGCATGACTCATTAGGTAGATGCATTTAGCATAGGTTGCATTTCATAACATTCCATTACTTTAACCTTAATTATTTACCTTGGATTTAGCATGAGGACATGCTAGTGTTTAAGTGTGGGGAGGCTGATAAACCCATATTTCATGAGTTCTTTTGTGCTTAATTAGAGTGATTTATTCAACTCTTCACCTACTTATTCACATTAATTGCATGGTTTTACTTTCCCTTCCTTATTATGTCATATTGTGAAAAACATGTTTCCTAAGCTTTAAAAAAATTAATTATTTTAATTACCTTTATTTCCATTCGATGCCGTGATTAGTGTGTTGAGTAGCTTCAGGTTTCCTAAGGCTGAATGACTTAAAGGATGAAAATAGGAAACATACAAAAATGGAAGGAGAAGGCAAAACGGAGCTTTAAGGAAACTGGTATCCACGCGATCGCATGGACGACGCGATCGCGTGCCAGAAGCAAAGAAGCAGCGACGCGGCCACATGACTGACGCGACCGCGCGCCTTGAGTAGAACACCCACGACGCGGACGCGTGACTGACGTGACCACGTGGAAAGGAAAAACTCTAGATGACGCGACCGCGTGACAGAGGCCACGTATCAGAATTTACAGAATACGCCCCCAGCAATTTTTGAAGCCCTTTTTGGCCCAGATCCAAGTACAGAAAGCATAGATTAGAGGTTATAAAGTGGAGGAATGCATCCATTCAAAAGAGAGCTCGCCAATTTCTAGTTTTCATGATTTAGATTTAGTTTAGAGAGAGATTCTCTCTCTCTCTTAGGATTTAGGACTTCTTGTTTTGGGAGTAACTCTGGATCCAGGTTTTAATGTTCTTTTATTTCAATTTTACTTTTATTTATTTGATTCCAAAATTTAAATTGATTATTATAATTTAAATTATGAATTATTTCATGTTACAGATTTCTATTTGAATTAATGATATTTAAGGTATTTTTCAGTTTATGATTGTTCTCTTTGATTTAAGTTGCCATTGCTTCCTATCTAAGGACACTTTTATTATTTCAGCAATTTACTTTTTCCCCTTTTGGTCTTGGTTAAGAAATCAGTGACTCAACATTATCGAACTAAGCATAATTGATAATCGTTATCTTGCTAATTGATCTGAACTTCAATAATCCCAACTTTTTCCTAGGAAATAAATAGGATTCAAAGGTCAAACTAATTAGTCCCTTGACTTACCTTTGCTTCTGATGAGCGGATAATTTATGGATCAACTAACATTGCCTCAGAAGAGACAGGATCCTGGAAAGTTCATAATACCTTGTACCATAGGCACCATGATCTTTAAGGCCCTGTGTGACCTTGGTTCAGGAATAAACCTCATGCCCCTCTCCGTAATAGAGAAACTGGGAATCTATGGGGTGCAAGCTACTAAAATCTCATCAGAGATGGCAGATAGTTCAAGAAAACAGGCTTATGGACAAGTAGAGGACGTGTTAGTAAAGGTTGAAGGCCTTTACATCCCTGTTGATTTCATAGTCCTGGATACTGGAAAGGAAAAGGATGAATCCATCATCCTAGGAAGACCTTTCCTGGCCACAGCAAGAGCTGTGATTGATGTTGATAGAGGTGAAATAGTCCTTCAATGGAAGGAGGACTCCCTTGTGTTTAAAACTCAAGAATCTCCCTCTGCAACCATGGAGAGGAAGCATGAAAAGCTTCTCTCAAAGCAGAGTCAACTAGAGCCCCCACAGTCAAACTCTAAGTTTGGTGTTGGGAGGCCACAACCAAACTCTAAGTTTGGTGTTGAACTCCCATATCCAAACTCTAAGTTTGGTGTTGGAGAGTCTCAACAAAACTCTGCACATCTGTGAGGCTCCATGAGAGCCCACTGTCAAGCTATTGACATTAAAGAAGCGCTTGTTGGGAGGCAACCCAATGTTTATCTAATTTTTATTTTCAGTGTTTTTCATGTTTTCTTAGGTTCATGATCATGTGGAGTCACAAAATAAATAGAAAAATTGAAAACGGAATCAAAAACAGCAGAAGAAAAATCACACCCTGGAGGAGCATCTTGACGAATGGATTTTTGACGGTTTAGAATTCACAAATAAATTCTCGTTGCAAGTATAGTTTCTAAACCAATCACTAATCCTTTCATACAAAAAGTTGTTTGTCACTAAAACAAACCCCTAAATTTATAAACCGAAGTATTGGACCTCGGGTCGTTCTCCCTAGGAATTGTAATGAAGTGTCTTGTTATTGGTTGTGAATTATATTTGGGGTTTTTAAGCTTTTGGACAAGAAATATAAATGGCAAAGAAAATAAACTAACAACTAACAAAGCTCTTGGCAAGATATGAGAACTAGAAGTCCTATCCTAGTTATCCTTCTCAATTGTGATGAGAGTTGTTCATTGCTACCACTTAGTTAACCCTTACTAAAGAAAGGAAAGTCAAGTGGATGAATTGACTTGAGCCACAAGTCCTAGCCAACTCCCAAGGAAAGACTAGCTTTAGTGCACTCCAAACCAATTAGCAATCTCTCCAATTATCAATCAACAAAGGAATTAGATAACTCAAGTATCACTAATTACTCTACCTAGGCCAAGAGGAACAAAATCTAACTAATAGCTATAAGAGACATTTCATCAAAAACATAGAGTGCAATACAAGTGAACACATAAATTTGCAAGAATTAAAGAGAGATCTAACTACAAAGGCAAGAGGTCCACAATAGAAAACTAAATCAATCATGAAACAACAAAGAACTTACCAATTGCATTGAAGGAGAAATGTAGATCTACAAAAGAGAATTCACAAACTACAAACAAAGGAATTACATTAGAAGAAGAATCCTACAAGTGCAATAGAGGAGAGGAACGAAAATTAGAAGAGAGAATAAGAAGAAATAGATCTAGATCTAAGAACTAATCTAATCCTAATCCTAGAGAGAAGAGAGAGCTTCTCTCTCTAGAAACTAACTACAAAGCTAAACTAAAACTAATTGGTAACTAACACCTAAAGTATGAAAAAGTCCCTTCATTCCCCCTTCAATCCTTGACTTAAATAGCATCAGAAATGAGTTGGATTGGGCCCACAAGGCTTTAGAATTCGCTGGCCACGTTTTGTTTTAAGTGAACCAGGTGGCAGCAACGGCGCGTGCGCGCCACCATACGTGTAGCAACTATGGCAAATCTTATATCGTTTCGAAGCCCCGGATGTTAGCTTTCCATTGGACCTCTGTAGCTCAAGTTATGGTCGATTAAGTGCGAAGAGGTCGGCTTGACAGCTTTCCGGTTCTTCCATTTCTTCATGAGTTCTCCAACTTTTCATGCTTTCTTTCTTCATTCCCTTGATCCAATCTTTGCCTCCTAAACCTTAAATCACTTAACAAACATATCAAGGCAT
>NC_029793.2:46124054-46126663 GCF_000816755.2 Arachis ipaensis | reverse complement strand
CATTTCTTCATGAGTTTTCCAACTTTTCATGCTTTCTTTCTTCGTTCCCTTGATCCAATCTTTGCCTCCTACACCTTAAATCACTTAACAAACATATCAAGGCATCTAATAGAATCAAGGTGAAATAAATTTAGCTATTTTGAGTCCTAAAAAGCATGTTTTCACATTCAAGCACAATTAAAGGAGAATATACAAAACCATGCTATTTCTTGAATAAATATGGGTAAAAGGTGATAAAATCCCCAAAAATCAATACAAGATAAACCCTACAAATGGGGTTTGTCAACCTCCCCACACTTAAACCAAGCATGTCCTCATGCTTAAACCAAGAATGAAGTAAGGGTATGGCATTTATTCAATGGAAACTAACTAAATGCAATCTACCTATATGCAACTATCTAAATGAATGCAAGTGCTTGGTCAAAGTAAATCAATTCCCAAGAAACATATACGCACAAGGGCTAAGGACTAGCAAGTCTAATCCACAATTGAATTGAATTATTAAATATTTTTACAATCTTGCATGAAGAATGATGATCATAGGTGAAAACATGTAATTGAGCATCAAACCCTCACCGGATGTGTTTGCACTCTATTCGCTCAAGTGTTTAGGGTTGATTCACTCAATTCTCCTCTATTTCATGCTTTCCAAGATTTGTTTTTCTTCTAACAATCAACATTTATTTCATGCATGCATACAAGTATCATGAGGTCTTTTCATTGGTTGTAATGGGGCTAGGGTCAAGGTAGGATGCATATTTGGTCTAGTGAGCTTGAAATTTGAATCTTTGATAAGCTTAAACTTCCCACCTAACCTATGACATCCTATACAATTAAGTTCTAATCTAGCTACCCATTCTTCACTTTTTCACATACTCATGCATTTTCTTTTTCATTTCACAACACTTATGCATTGATTTTATTGGACCTTGCCTTGGGGCATTTTGTCCCTTTTTATTATTTTTTTTCTTCTTTTTTTTTCTATTTTTTTTCTTTTCCATATTATTTTTCTTTTCTTTTTCTTTTGTTTTTCTCATTTTTTTTTCTATATACAAGAGCATCAATGCATAAGGTTTTACATTTGATCAATGGGCAAAGATGCTTCCAAAGATCTTGACAAAGCATAACCAACCCTCGTTCTTCTATTTCTAGGGACTTCCACCTCTTCACAAGGTCTCTTAATCTCAATCCTTTGTTCAACAATTTTATCTAAACCTTTTCCTTTACTCAAATCATAATAGGGAGGGTGAGAAAAATTTACCTCCTCAATGCTTTCAAATCCAACCGAAGAAGGTTCTTCATGCTTAAAGGATTCTTCACCACTAAGACTTGATGCTTGATCTTCATCACCAAGGGAACTCAATTCTTTCTCTATCCCATCCAAGTCTTCATATGGGATATGCCGTGGAAGGTGTGCACTTTCCTCCCTAGCATCAATTTCAAACATCTTGGAGGGGTTTTTTTCAACTCTATGTTCCCATGGAAGCTCCGCATCTCCTAAGTCTTCAACCAATTCTTCCTCTTCTTCAACAATTATAGCTTCCTCCAATTGTTCCAATACAAAGCAACTTCCCTTGTTCTCCACCAATCTCTCATTCATGTTATGCTCTTCATTTGTTTCTCCACATGTATCCATGGGAGTCTCTTGAGCGTTCAAGCATTGGGATGCTAACCGGTTTACCACCTCATCCAAGGCGGTCATGAATTGTTGCACATCCCTTGTCATCTCCTCTTGTCCTTGAACAAGAACATCAAGGATGTCATCCATTGGAGGTTGGGGTGGATAAGAGGGTTCATTGTCTTGGAGAAAGGGTTCATTATAGGAAGGTGGTTCTTCTTGGTAAGGTGGTGGCGTGTATTGAGGTGGTTCTTGTGAGTAGTAATATTGGAATTGTGGTTCCATGTATGGCTCATATGGTTCAAAAGGAGGTTGGTATGGTGGGTAAGGATCATGGTCATATGGAGGTGTTTGTTGAAAATAGGCTTGTGAGTGTGGTTGAGGTTCATGTTGAGGATATGACTCATAGGCATATGGTGGTGGTTCTTGAAAGTCACAAGGAGATTCACCATAGCCATTGGATTGATATGCATCATAGAATGGCTCTTCTTCATAGTGCATTGGTGGAGGTTGTTGCCAAGAGGATTGATCATAAGTATATGGCTCCTCCCACCTTTGGTTATCCCATCCTTGACATACATCTTCATTGTAGCTCCCATCACCTACAACATAGTTGTAATCACACTCATAGCCAAAATGAGAATTCATGGTGGAAAGATAAAATAAAAACAAAAGCTAATAGGAAACAAAAGAAACAAAATTCTACAACTAGCAAATAAAGCAAAAAGCAAGATATTCACACTATTCACATATGTACAATAACCAATAACATAACACCATTGCAATTCCCCGGCAACGGCGCCATTTTGACGAATGGATTTTTGACGGTTTAGAATTCACAAATAAATTCTCGTTGCAAGTATAGTTTCTAAACCAATCACTAATCCTTTCATACAAAAAGTTGTTTGTCACTAGTTCTGTGAAGTAATGTTAAGGATCCCTCTTGCTGGGCTCCAGGTTATGAAGCCAAATATTTAAATCCCCAAACAAA
>NC_029793.2:46122899-46124029 GCF_000816755.2 Arachis ipaensis | reverse complement strand
ATAAGAACAACATAAAGGAAATTACAACAAAGGAATAGAAGAAGATTGAATGTAGCAACAAAGAATTGAGAGATAGAAGTGGAAGAAAGCAAAGATTAAAACCTAGATCTAAGAACTAAACCTAATCCTAATCCTAATTCTAGAGAGAAGTGAGAGCTTCTCTCTCTAGAAACTAACTAAAGCATGATAAAACTAAAATAAAACTCACTAAATAACTAGATGCCTTATCCCTCTTTATTCCTTGGGTTAAATAGCATCAGAAATGAGTTGGATTGGGCCCACAAGGCTTCTAAAATTGCTGGCCACGTTTGCATTAAGTGGGTCATGTGCCACCATCGGCGCGTCTGCGTACCGTGCGCGTGCGCGCCCCTATGCGCGGTGCAACTATGGCAAATCTTATATCGTTTCGAATCCCCGGATGTTAGCTTTCCAACCCAACTGGAACCGCATCAATTGGATCTCTGTAGCTCAAGTTATGGTCGTTAAAGTGCAAAGAGGTCGGCTTGACAGTTTTCCGGTTCTTTCATTTCTTCATGAGTTCTCCAACTTTTCATGCTTTCTTTCTTCATTCCCTTGATCCAATCTTTGCCTCCTAAACCTTAAATCACTTAACAAACATATCAAGGCATCTAATAGAATCAAGGTGAAATAAATTTAGCTATTTTGAGTCCTAAAAAGCATGTTTTCACATTCAAGCACAATTAAAGGAGAATATACAAAACCATGCTATTTCTTGAATAAATATGGGTAAAAGGTGATAAAATCCCCAAAAATCAATACAAGATAAACCCTACAAATGGGGTTTGTCACATCTGTCTGGCGTTCAGCGCCAGAACAGAGCATGGTTCTGGCGCTGAACGCCCAAAATGGGCAGCTTCTGGGCGCTGAACGCCAGAACAGGCATGGTTCTGGCGTTCAACGCCAGAAATGGCACAAAAATGGGCGCTGAACGCCCAAAATGGCCACCAACCTGGCGCTGAACGCCCAGAGTTGGGTACAAAGGCATTTTTACATGCCTAATGGGTGCAGGGACATAAATCCTTGACACCTCAGGATCTGTGGACACCACAGGATCATCTCAGGATCTGTGGACCCCACAGGATCCCCACTTTACCTCCTCATAATCCTAG
>NC_029793.2:46109955-46121746 GCF_000816755.2 Arachis ipaensis | reverse complement strand
ACCTCCGAGTCATGGGAGATGGAAAGGTTCATCTCCAAAGCCTATCAAGACCACTTCTATGATGTTGTGGCCTAGGAGAAGGTGATCCCTGAGGTCCCTTTTAAACTCAAAAGAAATGAGTATCCGGAGATCCGACATGAAATTCAAAGAAGAGGTTGGGAAGTTCTAACAAGTCCCATCCAACAAGTCGGCATCCTAATTGTTCAAGAGTTCTATGCCAATGCATGGATCACCAAGAACCATGATCAAAGTAAGAACCCGGATCCAAAGAACTATGTTACAATGGTTCGGGGGAAATACTTAGATTTTAGTCCAGAAAATGTGAGGTTGGCGTTCAACTTGCCAAACATGGAAGAGAACGCACGCCCCTACACAAGGAGAGTCAACTTTGATCAAAGGTTGGACCAAGTCCTGATGGACATATGTGTAGAAGGAGCTCAATGGAAGATTGACTCCAAAGGCAAGCCGGTTCAACTAGGAAGATTGGACCTCAAGCCTATAGCTAGAGGATGGTTAGAGTTTATTCAATGCTCAATCATTCCCACTAGCAACCGGTCTGAAGTTACTATAGACCGGGCCATCATGATCCATAGCATCATGATTGGAGAAGAGGTGGAAGTTCATGAGATTATACCTCAAGAACTCTACAAGGTGGCTAACAAGTCTTCCTTGTTCTTGTTTCTTCTGTTTTTCGTTTTCTATGTTATGTGCTTATCTATGTTTGTGTCTTCATTACATGATCATTAATAGTTAGTAACTGTGTCTTAAAGTAATGAATGTCCTATGAATCCATCACCTCTCTTAAATGAAAAATGTTTTAATTCAAAAGAACAAGAAGTACATGAGTTTCAAATTTATTCTTGAACTTAGCTTAATTATATTGATGTGGTGACAATGCTTCTTGTTTTCTGAATGTATGCTTGAATAGTGCATATGTCTTTTGAAGTTGTTGTTTAAGAATGTTAAATATGTTGGCTCTTGAAAGAATGATGACTAGGAGACATGTTATTTGATAATCATAAAAATGATTCTTGAAGCAAGAAAAAGCAGCAAAGAACAAAGCTTGCAGAAAAAAAATGGGCGAAAAAAAAAATAGAAAGAAAAAGAAAAAGCAAGCAGAAAAAGCCAAAAGCTCTTAAAACCAAGAGGCAAGAGCAAAAAGCCAATAGCCCTTAAAACCAAAAGGCAAGGGCAATAAAAAGGATCCCAAGGCTTTGAGCATCCGTGGATAGGAGGGCCTAAAGGAATAAAATCCTGGTCTAAGCGGCTAAATCAAGCTGTCCCTAACCATGTGCTTGTGGCGTGTAGGTGTCAAGTGAAAACTTGAGACTGAGTGGTTAAAGTCAAGGTCCAAAGCAAAAAAAGAGTGTGCTTAAGAACCCTGGACACCTCTAATTGGGGACTTTAGCAAAGCTGAGTCACAATCTGAAAAGGTTCACCCAATTATGTGTCTGTGGCATTTATGTATCCGGTGATAATATTGGAAAACAAAGTGCTTAGGGCCACGGCCAAGACTCATAAAGAAGCTGTGTTCAAGAATCATCATACTGAACTAGGAGATTCAATAACACTATCTGAAATCTGAGTTCCTATAGATGCCAATCATTCTGAACCTCAATGGATGAAGTGAGATGCCAAAACTATTCAAGAGGTAAAAAGCTATAAGTCCCGCTCATATGATTGCAGCTATGTTTCATTGATAGTTTGGAATTTATAGTATATTCTCTTCTTTTTATCCTATTTGATTTTCAGTTGCTTGGGGACAAGCAACAATTTAAGTTTGGTGTTGTGATGAGCGGATAATTTATACGCTTTTTGACATTGTTTTTAGTATGTTTTTAGTAGGATCTAGTTACTTTTAGGGATGTTTTCATTAGTTTTTATGTTAAATTCACATTTCTGGACTTTACTATGAGTTTATGTGTTTTTATGTGATTTCAGGTATTTTCTGGCTGAAATTGAGGGACTTGAGCAGAAATCAGATCCAGAGGTTGAAAAAGGACTGCTGATGCTGTTGGATTCTGACCTCCCTGCACTCAAAGTAGATTTTATGGAGCTACAGAACTCGAAACGGCGCTCTTCCAATTGCGTTGGAAAGTAGACATCCAGGGCTTTCCAGCAATATATAATAGTCTATACTTTGGCCAAGAATAGACGACGTAAACTGGCGTTCAACGCCAGCTTTCTACCCAAACCTGGCGTCTAGCGCCAGAAAAGGAGCCAAAACCAGAGTTGAACGCCCAAACTGGCACAAAAGCTGGCGTTCAACTCCAAGAAGGACCTCTACACGTGCAACACTTAAGCCCAGCCCAAGCACACACCAAGTGGGCCCCGGAAGTGGATTTATGCATCAATTACTTACTCATGTAAACCCTAGTAGCTAGTTTATTATAAATAGGACCTCTTACTATTGTATTTGACATCTTTGGATTACCTTATGATCTTTTGATCACGTTTTAGGGGGCTGGCCATCTCGGCCATGCCTAGACCTTCACTTATGTATTCTTAACGGTAGAGTTTCTACACTCCATAGATTAAGGTGTGGAGCTCTGCTGTTCCTCAAAGATCAATGCAAAGTACTACTGTTTTCTATTCAATTCTTCTTATTTCGCTTCTAAGATATCCATTCGCACCCAAGAACGTGATGAAGGTGATGATTATGTGTGACGCTCATCACCATTATCCCCTATGAACACGTGCCTGACAAACACTTCCGTTGTGAACCATGGTATTGGCACCATGTTCTTGGCGCCATTGCCAGGGAAAGAAAGAGCCATGAATTTTACATAATTAAAGTGTAATCACAATTACGTGTACCAAGTTGCTCACGTTGCCAGGGATTGTTTGAGCCTGGACATCACAATTTCGTGCACCAGCTTCATAGGTTAACTAAGTGGAATTAAGATACAACTTTCATTATTGTTGAGAGGGATAACTAAGTTGGACTTCTAATTTCCCTTATCTTGCTAAAAGTTGTTTTACAATTATTATTTATTTTTAATTGCCATTTAATTCACTCGTCATTTAAATTACTTGCTTCTCACCTTCTAAACCCCGATTACAACCTTTATAACCAATAATAAGAACATACTTCCTCACAGTTCCTTGAGAAGACGACCCGAGGTTTGAATACTCGGTTAACAATTTTTAAGGGGTTTGTTACTTGTGACACCCAAAACGTTTGTACGAAAGGGATTTTTGTCGGTTTAGAGACTATATCTACAACGCGACTGTTTTTATGACATTCTTTACTGGCAGAAATCACGATCGTCACTTGTCCTATTGCGCTGTGCATTTTAACTCATGATTCCGAGTCCATTATTAGAGAAATTTTTGACTCAGTTTTTCTCTTATTTGACAGTGATTACAGCCAATTTTGAGATTTTTATGAAAATTGCTGTTAAAAAGATATATACTTATCTATATGGGCAATTTTGAAGATTTCTTATACAATTTAACAACTATTTATTTCTAATACCTCGTCTGTGCTTTTACTGTGTTATGGAACTGCCCTTTCTTAAAATACAATTTGACTTTCTAGCGATTTTACTATAGTTCCAATGTACATCTTTATGTGATTATGTATTCGGGTATTTTTCAAAATTTTGGAAAGGAAGGATTTCTCGCTTTTATCCCGGTTGAGTTTCATTTGAGAAAACTTCACTTAACTTATTTTGAATTGAGTTTGGCTTAGCATACTACATAGTTTATGCCATTGTTGTTCTTTTGAAAATGTTGAACTCATAGCTTTCTTCCTATGAACGGACTAAATTCTCTATTAAACCTTCTATCTCTATGAAAGTCATATTTGACTTTGTTTTTAACTAACCTCTTACATTTTATGAATGTTCCTATTGATCTTGGTTTTTGCTCTCTTGTGGATCCCATTTTTATATGAGTCAGTTTGGTTCGTTTCAAAATAGTGCATCGTTTATCCTCTCATTGTCTTTACAAAAGTTTTTAGTCAAAGATTTATCCTTGGGAAATTACTAATGATTGGGTTGTCTTTTCCTATGACTTTTGTATTCTCTTGAATCAATTGAAAGCTTGTTTGATGTCTCATGCCTAGTGGATCTTGTTTGGACTACTTTGGTTTAAGATCCTTTCTTGTATGGCTTGACTTATTTTTTTGCACGTCCTAATCTTTTTGAATATCCTTCGGAGATGGTGATTTCAAGTACACTTTTGAAGTCTTGTTTCAAGCTTTGTTTAAAGAAGTTTTGAATTCTTTTGTAAGAAATTCTAAACGGAATCTATTTCATGTTACTTGATTGAGAGTGAAACCATTATTCGATTTTGACAAAATTGTTCTTAAAGTTGGCATGCGCTATTTTAAATAAAGTTTTGAAAAGCTTCCTTGTTTAGTGGAAACCGGTTCGTTTGTAACGCACCACTTATTTCCTTTACCAAATTGTAAGCAAATTTCTACTTGGGATTTTCTTTTCTAAATAGAGTTTAATTTTCTCTTTCGTCCTTGCTATAATTTTTATAGACGCTTGTTTGAATATGAACTTGGAGAATTTTTGAACAAGCATTTGATTTTATTTCGAGTTTTTATGAATTACTTTTGGTTAGGTTGTGCACCTAATTATCTTTCTAACATATTTGAGGAAATATTTTAGGATCTTAGCCGAACTTGTGTGCATTTTGTTTCTAAAACCATACGTAATCTACTTCAGCATGAAATTGAATTAGAGCAAAGCCACGTTTATACCTTGTTACTCTCTTGAAGGATGTTTGTTGTTTAACTTTTCTTTTAGACTGCGAAGTGATTTTTCGCAAGTTTTTGATTCCTTTAAGAACAATGTATTCAGAAATATTTTAATTATGCTCTTGAATTCTGTGAGCCTTGTCTTAGGTTTGAAATATTCTTTTCTGTAAACCTCATGCTTCATCGACTCAGCTTGAGTTCGTCTCAAACTGATGCGCTGGTTTTCTTCCTATTGATCATGTTGAACTTCTTTGATCCAAGGGTTATCCTTGAAGTTGTCAATTGATTTATTTCTAGCAAACTTCATTGCTTGAACGTCCTTGTTTATCTGGAAATTGGATACATTCCCTTAAATTTATGAGTATTGTCCTTGACAATTGTCTCTCCATTTTAAATCTTGTATCCTTCTGAGTAGACTCGAGAATTGTTTGATATCACGTGCGACTTGTAGACGTAGTGATGCGATGCGTTAGTTCTTTAAGACGTGATATGTGTATACGGAAGTTGAAGCGATAGGTGTACAACGTTATGAGTTGTGGTGTCTTGTTCCTTGCGAACGGGTTTGCGGTTGTCAGGCTTGTGATTGAATATGGAGATTGTAAAGTGCTTCATGGAGTTGGAAAGTTAAAACCTTGAGGCTGATATGAGATTAGCGTGCGGATGTTGAGCACGTCATTTTAGCCCCATCATGTCTTATAGCCTTCGATGCCTTGCTTTACTATCACATGCTCGAACCATGTCATCTTTTGCATTGAGCCTATCTTGTAATGTTTGCTTTGCAATCATACTCCTACCTTTGTACCCTTATGCATACGACAATCCAAGTATTTGAAAATCGTATATATGTTTATGTTTTGGGGATATTTCTGCTTCTTCCTTAAATGTGTTCAAGGGTGAACTGTTATGAAATTCCTTTCGTTTTGTATCAATTCTCGAGGGCAAAAATTTTTATAAGGTGGGTAGAATATAAGACCCAGAAACTTTGAAAAGTCTTATTATGATCAAATCCCAAATAATATAATTATTTATAGCCTTAAATTCAGAAATTATTTTATTAAAGATAATTAAGGCAAGTTTTGATTTATTGAATTTGAGATAAGTTATGATTATTATCCAATTTTACAATTATTGGATTATTTTCTATATTTGAATTATAAAGTTGATATTTATGAAATAATAAGGATTTTATATGATTTGGATTAGATAAGTAATATTTTAAATATTAATACTGCTATTTTGGAAAATGAAGAAATTAAATATATTATTTCTAATTATTTGATTTGGGCATTTTATTGAAAGTAATTTGTAAAAATTGATGATCAAATAGTATTTTCTATATACAATTAGTGTTGGATTTAATTTGGATTTCAATTACTATATTATTCCCAATTTTATTAGAAATTACCAAAATGTCCCTAACCCTAATTTGAATACACCATCCCCTAAAACCCTTCTCCTCACGCTGTGCAGCCACCAGTCTCTCATTCATCCTCTTTGCTGCGCAAACACACACACAGCCGCAGCAGCAGACTCTTCCTTCTTTCACCCTCAGCAAACTCACAGGCATGAAACCCTAATCCTTCCCAACCCAGCTGCCGTACTGAACCTGTTTCCCTTCCTCCTTCCTTTCACACAAACGCAACACAATCAGGAGCAGCAGCAACGCTGCAATGAGAAAGAAGAGAAACTGAAAGGGAGGTCTGAGAGACAAAGGGCTCAGAGGGGAGGGAGACGCCGTCCTTCCTGTCGCTAGAACCGCGAGAAGCGTCACCGCCAAAGATGTGTCGTCGTTCCTGCCCAGTTGTGGTTCTGCCATCCATCACCTCGTTCCGTCACCTGAAGAGAATTGCGACGACGAGAGGGAGAGCTCGTGCGCGAAGGGAGCACGAGAAGGAAGGAAGGTCACGCGATGAGGAGCGCGAACCACCGCGCGGAGCCGCGCCGCTGTGTGCTGTCGCCGTTGCGTCAGAATGCTGCTGCCGTCGAGCTTCGAAGAGAAAGATGGAGGTTGCGTGGAAGATGAGGCGCGATGGTGGTAAGAGGTTCTGCCACCCCTCTGTTGTTGCTGAGCTGCTGCCGCCGCTGTGAAGGCTCCGCCACTGCCCTGTTGCTGCTGGGGAGAAGGAGACCGGAATGGGTAAGTAGGAGGGGTTTCTGCCACCGTTGGAGCTCAGTTGCCGTTGTTGTAATGACCGCCGCGCCTTTGGCTGCCGGGAGCAGTATCGTGGCCGCCAGAACCAGTCTTTCTTGGTAAGCATTTTTGCTTCCGAAACCCCTTCAATTGAGTACTCTGTTATAATCCGTTAGAAATTCTGAGACGTTGGTTACACAGGGTTGAGTCCCAATATTTTCGCGTCTAAATTAAAGCTGCTGTTGGGCCACCGGAGCTTCTGGCCGCTCACGGATCTTTTGTCGGGGCAATTCGAAGTCGTAGCTGCTTCGCTTGTTAGTATAGTAAGTATTTCGCGTTTCGAAAACCCCTGCTTTAGCGTTCGGTTATGTTTGGCTAAAGACCTTGAGGCTTGGTAATGTAGGTTTGAGTTCCGGTGATTTCGTGTCGCATAAGTGTTGCGGAGGCTGCCGTGTCATTCCTTTTATTTCAGTAAGTGTTTTATCTCGGAGATCCTTGCCATTTGTTTTCAGTCATGAGTTTTAAGATTTCTGCGATATTGATGTGATAGGAAGTAATAGCTGAGCTTATACGTGCCGCTGAGGCTATTTCTTATATTGAGAAAAACACGCGGAGTCAGGATTTTGATTGTGATTTCGAGCTGAGGCGAAAAGGTCTCTGAGAGATGTTTGGGTTATGCAATTTGCGTTTTGAGGTAGGGGCGCTTTCCAAAATCTATATTTTATATATTAGAATTATTACATATGGATACTGTTGTGGGAAAATGTGTATTTGGTGATTGTATCAGTCTTATGTATTGTTCGGTTGTTTTATATGATTATGGACGTTTGTTTGACTGGACTGTTGTGTGGTTTTGTGAAACAAAATGCTTTTAAAGTTGATTCTTTTAAAGCTTGAGATTGAGTTTAATCCGTTGGAAATTGATTTGAGTTAAATGGATTTTCTTGAGAATGTGAAAAATAGAATACACTCTTGAATTCAGCCTGGCTTGCTTTAAATGATCTGGTTTTCGATACATGGTTGTTACTGAACCGTTTCCTTGAAACTTTAGGAATGTGTTTATTCGGCTGATAATGATTTGATTTTGAAACAGTTTTCTTGAAATATGGTATTGAGATTGACTGTTGGATTTTGGCCTGCCTTTGAATTGATTTTGGATTTTGGGCTGTTGGAAAAGGATTGTGGAATGGTTTTGTTGGGACCTGAACTGGGTGGCAAAGTCCAAGTTTTAGGGGAGGTGCTGCCGAAATTTCTATAAAATCCGAGTCTTTATTGAATGTTGTCTGGAAAAATGATGAGTTAAAGACTTCTACTATTTTATTTGAATTATCAAGAAAAGGATGGTTCATGCTTTTGAAACGAATTATTAAAGAGGAAATTGTGATTTAGTCTTGCTTCTTAAGAAAGGCATTGTACCTCTTTCAAGAGAAAGTTATTTAGAATGAAACTTATGTTTTAAAGCTGTTTTAAATATGACAAGGGCAATGCCTTTGAATTTGACTTGAGGGTTTCAATTAGAGGAGTTTCAATGACTTTGAAAGAACCTGAATGTCTATTGACAAGTTTCATTTTAAAATGTTTTGAGAAAGGTTTTAAGTACTCTTTGAATTCTGAATTCTTGCAAGACTAAGGCAATTTTGAACAGTTGAAATGCTTTAGAATTTATCATGGGGTTGAAGTTGGTTTTGCCTAAGTAAAGGAAATGGCTTTGAAAGAAGTAAATGATTACATGACTCGGTTTGGCTTAAATCCTATTTTACTACTCAAATTAGAAAGCCAAGGTTTTAATGATTTTAAATAAATTTGACGAAATGAGTTATGTTATTCTCCCCTAAAGACTTGGGACTCTGCCGAGAAACCTTGTTATAAAATCCCATTGTTGGATGGATGATTTTGAATGTTTCAAAATGAATCTTTAACTTTCCATGGTTATGGAGGTTTTGAAAAGAGGATGCCGAGAGTTGCATGGTTTTAAAAGGGGAATTTACCTTGAGTAAAAGTGGCTTATGAGCCTGAGATGATTTGATAAATGAGATCTTTAAAGCCAAGGCTGAAAAGAGTTGAAACTTGATTTCAAAGTGAAATGATTTGAGAAAAAGTGATTCATGGCTTAAATGCCGATTTTATGAATTGATGATGTTGAATGTGGAAGTGCTGTTTTGTTGTGAGCCGGAATGGCTGTGTATGATTATACATATTGGTTTGTTCTGGATTGAACCGTGAGCCGGAATGGCTGCGTATGATATGAATATTGGCTGGTTCTGGAATGAACCGTGAGTCGGATGGCTGAGATGGATGTTGATCCATGGATGAGATTGAATGCATGTCTATGCTGAATCATTGATAAATGTGAATGTTGCACTTCCACTATCGGAGATAAGAGTTTCCCTGGAAGAAAGCAGTGGCTAGCCACCACGTGCTCTAGGTTGAGACCCGAAGCTCTTTTGACCCTATGTCGTAAGTGTGGCCGGGCAATGTGAAAGTCCCGGATGAGCTCGCCCCCGTAAATATTCACCAGTGAAGGTGATGGATATGGATCATGATTATGATCAAGTTTATGATGAGTATAACTCGAGTTGGGGATGCGCGACAGAGGGACAGTCCAATGGTTAGCTACCAGGACTTGTCGGGTTGGCTCTATAATCGACAGATGATATCATCAGCCACTAGGGACAGGCATGCATCATATGCATCTATGTGACATTGTTTGGGTGTGCATATTATACTTGGTTTGCCTATGTGAATAATTGCTAATTGTTCTACTTGCAATAACTGTTTGTTTGTGCTTGAATCTTCCTATTTGTGTTTGCTACTGGGACTCTGTTGGACTGTGGTGATTGGTTGATGGTTGGATTGTTTGGGCCTAGGGTCGTGGTTGAAATGAGATGAACTGATGGTTGATTTTAGTTTTGTGTTTCTGGTTTGGAATAAAATATGAAAGGTTGTTTTGGTTCAGCATAGATAAACCGTTTTGAAAGGCTTTTGAGTTTTTGAGAATTGAACGGTTCTTCTTTCAAAAAAGATTTTCAGACTTTACTTTTACTGTAAACCGTTGTTTTTGAAAAGGAGGCATAAGACAGTTGGTGCACGAATTGTAAATCACACTTTTCACAACTCGTACCACTAACCAGCAAGTGCACTGGGTCGTCCAAGTAATACCTTACGTGAGTAAGGGTCGAATCCCACGGAGATTGTTAGTTTGAAGCAATCTATGGTTATCTTGTAAATCTTAGTCAGTAAATCAATTATAATTATCAGTATGAATTTCGAAGAATAAAAGAGCATGGATTAAATACTTGTTCTGCAGTAATGGAGAATATGTTGGAGTTTTTGGAGATGCTTTGTCTTCTGAATCTCTGCTTTCTCCCTGTCTTCTTCTTCATTCACGCAAGGTTCTTTCTATGGCAAGCTGTGTGTTGGTGGATCACCGTTGTCAATTGCTACCATCCGTCCTCTCAGTGAAAAAAGTCCAGGTGCGCTGTCACCACATGGCTAATCATCTGTCGGTTCCCACTCATGCTGGAATAGGATCCATTGATCCTTTTGCGTCTGTCACTACGCCCAGCCCTTTTGAGTTTGAAGCTTGTCACAGTCATTCAATCCCTGAATCCTACTCGGAATACCACAGACAAGGTTTAGACTTTCTGGATTCTCATGAATGCTGCCAATGGATTCTAGCTTATACCACGAAGATTCTGATTAAGGAATCCAAGAGATGTTTATTCAATTGAAGGTAGAACGGAGGTGGTTGTCAGGCACGCGTTCATAGATTGAGGATGATGATGAGTGTCACGGATCATCACATCCATCATATTGAAGTGCGAATAAACATCTTAGATAGAAACAAGCGTGTTTGAATAGAAAACAGAAATAGTTGCATTAATTCATCGAAACACAGCAGAGCTCCTCACCCCCAACAATGGAGTTTAGAGACTCATGCCGTCAAAGAATACAAAGTTTAGATCTAAAATGTCATGAGATCCAAAATAAATCTCTAAAAGTTGTTTAAATACTAAACTAGTAACCTAGGTTTACAGAAAATGAGTAAACTATGATAGATGGTGCATAAATCCACTTCTGGGGCCCACTTGGTGTGTGCTGGGGCTGAGACTAAAGCTTCTCACGTGCATAGGGCTGTTTTGGGCGTTCAATGCCAGCTTTGGATCCAATTCTGGCGTTGAACTCCAACTCCTAACTTGTTTCTGGCGCTGGACGCCAGACAGCAGCATGGAACTGGCGTTGAACGCCAGTTTACGTCATCTATCGTTGAGCAAAGTATGGACTATTATATATTGCTGGAAAGCCCTGGATGTCTAATTTCCAACGCAATTAAAAGCGTGCCATTTGGAGTTCTGTAGCTCCAGAAAATCTACTTTGAGTGAAGGGAGGTCAGAATCCAACAGCATCAGCAGTCCTTTTTCAGCCTGAATCAGATTTTTGCTCAGCTCCCTCAATTTCAGCCAGAAAATACCTGAAATTACAGAAAAACACACAAACTCATAGTAAAGTCCAGAAATATAAATTTTGCCTAAAAACTAATGAGAATAAACTAAAAACTAACTAAAATATACTAAAATATATATGAAATTAACCCCAAAAAGCGTATAAAATACCCGCTCAGTCTCAAGTTTTCACTTGACACCTTCACGCCACAAGCACATGGTTAGGGACAGCTTGGTTCAGCCGCTTAGACCAGAATTTTATTCCTTTAGACCCTCCTATCCACTGATGCTCAAAGCCTTGGATCCTTTTTATTACCCTTGCCTTTTGATTTTAAGGGCTATTGGCTTTTTTTTTGCATGCTTTTGTTCTTTGCTGCTTTTTCTTGCTTCAAGAATCATTTTTATGATTTTTCAGATTATCAATAACATGTCTCATGTTCATCATTCTTTCAAGAGCCAACATATTTAACAGTCTTAAACATCAAATTCAAAAGACATATGCACTGT
>NC_029793.2:46104025-46105402 GCF_000816755.2 Arachis ipaensis | reverse complement strand
TGTTCAAGCATTCATTCAGAAGACAAAAAGAATTGCCACCACATGTAAATAATTAGAATGTTCTTATTAAAAACTCGAAAATTATTGCCTCTTATTCTAAAGAAATTCTTCTATTTTATTCATGTTTGATGATGATGAGAAAATTAAATTATAGCTTAATTGGAGATAAAATCAAAAGTATAGATACTAATTACTACTATATGACTCCTAAGGTAAAACTAGAATAAGAACAGTTATCACAGAGTTAAGGCTAAGATTGGAATTTAACAACCTTTGTTCTGGGGAGTGGATGTTCCTCTAATCTGTGGGGTGCTTGGTCCTTCAAGAGATAATTTCTGGTGCTTCAATTCCCTTAAGTCGCGCCCTTGCTCCTCCTGTTCTTTAATCAAATAGCAAAAAATGCTACTTTGTTCCTTCTATTCTTTTATTATTTGTTCCATAGCTTCTTGCATCTTGGTGACTAATGTTTCAAGATACTCCCAGTATTCAGATTCAGGAATTTCTGGGAGAAATTCCTGTGTTTTCTTCTTGATGGGGTCATCCTGTGCTTGTTGTTTTTCCATTGATGCTTTGGTGATTGGTCGCTCAATTGAGATGTACTCAGTTATTCCCATCCTTACTCCAGCATCCTTGCAGAGCATAAAAATCAAGCTTGGATAAGCCAACCTGGCATCTTTGGAATTTTTATTTGCAATTTTGTAAAATTCAGTTGAAATCAATTGATGAACTTCCACTTCTTTTCCCATCATGATGCAATGGATCATCACTGCTCTTCTGATAGTGACTTCAGAACGGTTGCTAGTGGGCAGCAGAGAATGCCCAATGAAATCCAGCCATCCTCTGGCGACTGGTTTGAGATCTTCTCTTTTGAGTTGATTAGGAACACCCTTCGTGCTGGTGGTCCACCTGGCTCCAGGGATGCATATGTCCTCTAGAATCTTATCCAGGCCCTTGTCTGTTCTCATCATTCTCCTATTGAAGGAGTCTGGATCATCTTTCAGCTGAGGTAGCTTTAAGATCTCCCTGATTTTGTCAGGGTGGGTATGAACAATCTTTCCTCTGACCACGGTCCGATAGTCATAGATATCAGATCCAGATAGTCTTTGCCTGTCTGTATGCCACATATTAGCATAGAACTCCTGGACCATATTCCTTCCCACTTTTATTTCAGGATTGGCTAGGATCTCCCAGTTCCTGATTCGAATTTGCTCCTGGATCTCCGAATATTCGTCTTCTTTCAGATGGAATCTGACTCCGGGATCACTGATCTTAGACCCATTATTTTGTAATAATGGTCTGAATGTTCTTTAGTTAAGAACTTCCCTTGATTCCAAAGTGGTTTCGGAACACTCTCTTTCTTGCCTCTTGGAGTAGGTT
>NC_029793.2:46100931-46103437 GCF_000816755.2 Arachis ipaensis | reverse complement strand
TGATCACGGATAAGCACACCAAACTTAGAGGTTTGCTTGTCCTCAAGCAAAAGAAAAGAAAGGAGAGGGAGAGAAGGAGAGCTAGGTGCAATGGTGGATGGGAGGGGAGGGAGGCCGAACCCATATTTAAAGGGAGAGGGGGTGGATTTTCAAAAAATAGGGAGAAAGATAAGATAGAAGATATGATTTTAAAAAAAATAAGTATGATAAGAAAAGATATGGTTTAAAATTGAAAAGATATGAAAGATATTTGAAAAAGATAGATTTGGAATTTTGAAAAAGATAGTATGGGGATTTGAAAAAGATATTGCTTAGTTGAAAAGATTTTTGAATGAAAAGAGAGAGATTTGTTTTGAAAATTTTGAAAAAGAGTTAGTTGGATTGAAAAAGGATTTGTGCTTATGGATTAAGATACATTTAATATTTTTAAAGAAGAGTTTTTAGAAATTAGGGATTTTAGAAATCAGGGTTCTTAACATGTTTATGCAAGAAATCATGAACTGGAACATGAAAATTAGGATTAAAATGAAAAATATGAAAAAAAAAACGAATTTACCTCCTCCCCACCATCCTGGCGTTTGAACGCCCAAACGCTGCATGTTTTGGGCGTTCAATGCCCAAATGCTGCTTCTCCTAGGCGTTCAACGCCCAGCTGCTGCTTATTTCTAGCGTTGAACGCCAGGAAGTCCTTTGTTACTGGGCGTTTTTCTAAACGCCTAGAACGCTGTAAATCTGGCGTTAACGCCCAGAAAGAGCTTCTTTCTGGCATTCAACGCTCAGATGGCTATCCTTACTGGCGTTCAACGCCCAGTGGATGCTTCTGTTGGGCGTTGAACGCCCAAAACAGACTTTTACTGGCGTTTTCTTGCCAGTGAGCTCTTTTTTTCTCTGTTTTGCGTGCAGAATCCTTCTGTAACCCTATGAACTTATACAATTGACTCTTTACCTTAGGATCAATGAACTTTATATAAACAAATAAAATCAAGAATATGGCAAAATGCTTAGAGGAAGTGATGCCCCATGGCTGGGTTGCCTCCCAGCAAGCGCTTATTTATTGTCTTTAGTTAGACCTTGCTGAGCTTTTAATCTAGCTTCAGCCTTGAGCACTCTTGCTCAACATTCCCTTCAAGATAGTGCTTGATTCTCTGTCCATTAACAATGAACTTCTTATCAGAATCAATATCTTGAAGTTCCACATAACCATATGGTGATACACTTGTAATCACATATGGTCCCCTCCACTGGGACTTCAGTTTCCCGGGAAATAGCCTGAGCCTAGAGTTAAACAACAGAACCTTTTGTCCTGGTTCAAAGATTCTAGATGACAGCTTCCTGTCATGCCATTTTTTTTATTTTTCTTTATAAAGCTTGGCATTTTCGAAAGCAGTGAATCTGAATTCCTCTATTTCATTTAGCTGGAGCAATCTTTTTTCTCCAGCTAATTTGGCATCAAAGTTTAGGAATCTGGTTGCCCAGTAGGCTTTATATTCCAGTTCCACGGGCAGGTGACATGCCTTACCATACACAAGTTGGTATGGAGAGGTCCCTATAGGAGTCTTGAATGCTGTTCTGTAAGCCTACAGAGCATCATCCAAGCTTCGTGCCCAATCCTTTCTACGGGTACTTACAGTCCATTCCAGGATTCTTTTTAGCTCTCTGTTAGAGACTTCAGCTTGCCCATTAGTTTGTGGATGATATGGAGTTGCCACCTTGTGGCAAATCCCATACCAGACCATGGCAGAGTAAAGCTGTTTATTGCAGAAGTGAGTGCCCCCATCACTGATTAGTACTCTAGGGATCCCAAACCTGCTGAAGATATGTTTCTGGAGGAACTTCAGCACTGTTTTAGTATCATTGATGGGTGTGGCAACAGCCTCTACCCATTTTGATACGTAGTCAACTGCCACCAGAATATAAGTGTTTGTGTATGATGGTGGGAAAGGCCCCATGAAGTCAATTCCCCATATGTCAAACAACTCAATCTCCAAGATTCTTTGTTGAGGCATGGCATAACCATGAGGCAGATTACCAGCTCTTTGGCAATTGTCACAGTTTCGTACAAACTCTCGGGAATCTTTATAGAGTGTGGGCCAATAGAAGCCACATTGGAGGACCTTGGTGGCTGTTCGCTCACCTCCGAAATGGCCTCCATATTGTGATCCATGGCAATGCCATAGGATCCTTTGTGCTTCCTCTCTAGGCACACACCTACGGATTATTCCGTCTGCACATCTCTTAAAGAGATAGGGTTCATCCCACAAGTAGTACTTTGCATCAGTAATTAATTTTTTCTTTTGTTGCCTGCTGTACTCTTTGGGTATGAACCTTGCAGCTTTATAGTTTGAAATGTCTGCAAACCATGGTGTTTTCTGAATGGCAAGTAAATGCTCATCCGGAAAAGTCTCAGAGATCTCAAGAGAGGGGAGGGGCGTCCCTTCTACTGGCTCTATCCGGGACAAATGATCAGCCACTTGGTTCTCTGTCCCTTTTCTGTCTCTTATTTCTA
>NC_029793.2:46090723-46097661 GCF_000816755.2 Arachis ipaensis | reverse complement strand
AGGGAGCTCTGTTGTAATTTGATGGATCAATAATAGTTTTCATTATTCTTCTTCTTTCTTTTCTCTTGATTTTACTAGAAAGCTTTCAATCTTTAAGTAGTTATGTAGTTATCTTGGAAGAGAAGCTATTCAAACTTGGATCTCTTTTGAACCTTGAAAGAGGAATGAAGAGATCAAGCTAGAATCATGCTGGAATGCTGGACCAAATTGGGTTTGGATGGGTATGTGACTTTAACCCTCTCAATACTTGGTTTGGGAAATGCATGTGGTATAATCAGTGACCATGCTTCATCTCTTCTCATGAGCAATTGACCAAGAAATTGGCTATTGATCAAGATTTTTCGAGATTGAATTGTAAGAAATTGTAATTCAATCAATTAAGATTGCCAAGGAGATCAATGAGTGCATTGATTGAGGAAGAGATGAAAATGAACTTGATCTGGAGAATTGCAACATCTCCTAAGCCCAATGAACTCCCCATCTCTGATCTTACCCGTTCTCTTTAATTTCTGCCATTTACTTTTTTGAGCAAATCCCCCATTCCCATTTACAATTCTGCAATTTATTTTCAGTCATTTACTTCCAGTCCTTTAATTCTAGCATTTACTTTTCTGTTATTTACATTCCCGCCATTTTATTTTCTGCAACTCTCAACCCAAATTCTGGATTCGCTCAACTAGAACATTCTTCTAATTAAAGTTGCTTGATCAATCAATCCCTGTGGGATTCGACCTCACTCTATTATGAGTTTTTACTTGACGACAAATTCAGTACACTTGCCGAAAGGAGATTTGTTGAGAGACAAGTTTTTCGCGCATCAAGTTTATGGCGCCGTTGCCGGGGATTGATTGTGCATCAACAATGATTAAATTGGAAGATCACTAGATTGAGCATTTTTATTTTTGTGAATTTCATTTTTTGTTTGAGTGATTTACTTTTTGTTTTAGTTAAACTTCTTCCCTTCCCTCTCTACTCTTTTGTTTTTCTTTGTTATTTTCAATTCTATTTTCTAACCCACTAACTGTTTGATATTTTGCATCACCCACAACTAACAGTAATTCTGACACAAATACTTTTTGCACCTATCTTTTCTTGCTTGCACTTGATGGTTGTATGACAGGGAGAAGAAGTGGGGCTTCAACTTCCTTCGATTCTGAACCTGAGAGGACCTTCCTTAGATTAAGGAGGGAGGCAAGAGGAAAGAAAGTGGTTGGTGCTGAGGAAGAAGAGGAATTCTTTGAACCAAACATGGAAGACAACATGGAAAACCATCATGAAGAAGAAGATCACAACCATGGGGGAGGAGGTAGAGCAAATCATGCTGGGGAGGATAGAAGAGTTTTGGGCTCTAACATCAATCCAAACCCAGGCAATTGTGGAAGTAGCATCCAAAAGCCAACAATCCATGCCAACAACTTTGAACTTAAACCACAGCTCATCACCCTTGCTTAGAACAACTGTTCGTTTGGAGGAAGTGTTCAAGAAGACCCCAATCAACATTTAACCACCTTCCTAAGAATATGTGACACAGTGAAGTCTAATGGTATTCATCCTGAGAAGATTCCCAAACCTACTGATAGCTTCCCAAGTGACACGGAGAAAAACCCCAAAGGAGAAGCAAAGAAAGTAAGATGGGAAGATTGCAAAATGGTCACTACAAGTGATCAAGAGACTGAAGACAAGCAAAACACATTTTTTCGAACAACCTGAAGACAACTCAACAAACGAGGAGGATAAAGATCACCAAGAACCAGAAATCTCACAACAAGAGCTGCTGAAGCTCTATGCACCCTTCCCTCAACTACTCAATGGTGCTGTGGGAAAAAGAATATACTCAAGGTTCCTAGACTTGTTTGCATCTCTGCATGTGAACATACCATTCATCAAGGCAATTCAACAAATGCCTACATTCATCAAGTATATGAAGGAACTTCTTCCCAAGAAAAGCTCACTCAAAGGAGGCCAGACTACAGTGATGAACAAGGAATGTAGTGCCCTTATTCAACCTGAGTTGCCTACAAAAAGAAGAGACCCAGGGAGTTTTCACATCCCTTGTGCCATAGGTGAAAATATGTTCGATAGAGAACTATGTGATTTGGGGGCCAGCATCAACTTACTGCCCTTATCCCTGGTGAAGAGGTTGCAGATCAATGAGATAATGCTCACAGATGTAATCATCAGACTGGCTGACAAAACTCAAAAGCAAGCAATAGGAGTGGTGGAAAATGTGTTGCTAAAGGTTGGGAAATACTTTCTCCCAATAGACTTTGTCATCCTGGACATGGAAGAGAGTCACACTCATCCAATCATATTGGGAAGACCATTCCTAGCTATGGCCAGAGCACTTATCGATGTAGAGAAAGGGGAGCTAATATTGAGAATCCATGATGAACGACTCAGCTTCAATGTTTTCAAACTCTCACAAGAAACAAATCAAGAGGACAAGGAACTAAGCACAAATGATAATGAGACACTGAAGGAGGAAACAAGCACTGAAGCACAGCCAGTTCATTCTGAGATCCCCTTAATAGATAAACAAGGAAAACAGCAATTGCCACAGCTCAAGGAAAAGTTGGAGGAACCTAAACCTCTAGAGGCAGGTGAAGACAGCATCACAACTCCTTGGAAAAGAGAGGTCACCAAGGGGAAGGCAGCCTCAAAAGAAACAAAGAAGAAGGTACCAAGGAGATGGAGGAACAAGAAGATCCCTACGGAAGACTTCTCTCCAGGGGATAGAGTTGTCTCAGCTTACTTCCCAGATATTCCCCCTAATCTCCCCATTGTACCATCTCAGTTTCCCAAGGTCTTCACTATCAACATAGTTCTTTCCCTGGAACATGTGGAGATCATTGATCTAACCAATGGATATAAGTCCACAGCAAGAGGGGAGGACTTTAAGCACTACCAACCACCCTGATGAAGGAAAAACGTCAAGCTAGTGACGCTAAAGAAGCGCTTCACGGGAGGCAACCCATGTTTTATATGTTTTTAAAATAATGAATAAATCAATGTTTATGAATTTCAACCCAAACTTGACAAACACTTGGTGAAATCCTTATCATGCAGTATATAGTGAAGAACAAGTTTGGTGTTCAAAGCAAACCAAGATGCATGCTAGTCTTGGGAGCTTTGAACAAAACTTTTCATCACATTGCTTCAAACTAAGTTTGGTGTCACCCCACGGTGCCACCAAAATGCATATAAGGACCCACCAATAGTTAGTTAGTTAGTTGGAATTCATAAATAAACAATCAAATCCTTTCTTCCCTTTTATTAATATTAGCCGTAAAGTTCATATGGTCATTTTAATATCTTTTCTTACTTTTCTTAGTTTGTCTTTATAGAAAAAGAAAAGGAGCATTAAAAGGGATAGATTGGACAACCAAACAAAGAAGGTTCGGACACCACAAAAGGAGGGGCTACACACTTGTTCTAAAAAGGGAACACATCAGAAAATGTTGCCATGCAACATTGAAAAAATGGCACCCCTAGAAGACCGAGCAATCCCCATCATAAAGTGATGATCCTTGTCTTCTAGCCTTGCATAACCCCAACCGTCCATCAAGTGACCACTTCATCAATCTACACCCTCCATTCTCTCACAACTTCTCTATATAAACGACCCTTGTCCGTACCACCCTTCATTGTCATCACACACCCTTCGCCACTCTTCCTTTCGGTACAAGACACCCTCTATCCGATTATAAACATTCCTTGCCATAAAACCCTAAACAACCAAAAGTCTCCACAACCTTACCACCTTTACATATTAACTATCATTCATGGCGTCTTCGGGTTCTAAAAGAAGGAAGGGAAAGGAACCCATGGAAGAACACCCATATGATGAAAGGAGATTTAGAAGCTTGCATCATGCATTGCAATACGGGTGGATGGTTGATAAGGAAATCATTTATGAGCTGGGATTTCAAGTTACAAAGACTGAGTGCCCCGAAATCACAGAGAAGATAGAAAGGAGAAGATGGGAGCTCCTCACTGACCCGGTCATTAAGGTGAATGCAAATCTCATAAGAGAATTTTATGCAAATGCGGTTCGATATGATAAGAAAGATGAGTCTTACACAAGCTTTGTGAGAGGAAAGATGGTGGACTTTGGTCCCATGAGTGTCATGAGGGCATTGAAGCTACGGTCTATACAATTTGAAGAAAAAAACTATCACTCAAGATTGGACAACCCCAATTATGACCAGATTCTGCAAGATATTTGTGTACCAGGAGCCGACTGGGAAAAATGGTGCGGGAAATAACCCAAAGTTCATCAAGAGAACAGATCTCACTCCTGAAGCCAAGGGGTGGTTTGAGCTAGTGAAAAGGTCTATTCTCCCAGCTGCAAACAACTCGGAGGTGAATGTCAAGAGAGCCACAATGGTGCACTGTATACTGAAAGGGGGGAGAAATCAAGGTTCATGAACTCATCGCTGAAGGTATTAGAAAGATGGAGAGAAAAGCGACTCAAGGGGAACGTTAGGTTACCCCAGCACTATTTACCGAATATGCAAGAAAGCTGGGGTAGTTTTTGAAGATGAGAACCCCATGTGGATAATGGAAGGCATCCCAATAACTGTACGAAGGATGAAAGCTGCAGCATCCCCTTTGCCTCAGCGGAAGCAAAGGAAGAAAACAGCCCCTCAAGTAGTGGAAGTACAAGTCTTAGAGGGTCAAGCACAACAGACCTTGGACGTGCACCAATTGCAGGAGGCCATTGATGGCTTGTCTAGACAATATTTGGAAAGCCAAGGAGCACAGAAAGAGCTTCAACTACAGATGATGGGGCAGCAAGAGGAAACACTTTCAAGATGGATGACTCAGCAAGGTGAGTGGCAAAGGCAAATGATGGAACAGCAACTAAGTCAAGGACAACAATGGGGAGAAACATTCAACAGGATGGAACAAAGGCAAAACGAGCAACAAGAATCCACCCAGAGGCTAATCAACATCCAAGCACATCAAGGGGCGCACATACATGAGATGCATCGAAGACAAATAGAACAGGCAGAACTATTGGACGAGCAAAGGGCATTCACAGAAGGAGTTTACATGAGCGAAATAGGACATCATATAAACACTCAAGCCAGGCTTGGTTACTTAGTGGGACAGCTGCCAATATTGCAACCAGGAATAGCCAAGTATGACGAAATGAAGGATGAATTAGCACGAAAGGAAAGACAAAGGGTGGAAGAGAGTCATGAGTCAGTGAGGAAGGCACTTAAGGATTGGAAGCAAGCAAGATTGGCACGGATGCGAGGAAGTGCAAGAGGAAACAAGGAGGACAAGCAAGGAAAAGAGCATGGACATCCACAACAGTAAAAGGTGGTGGAGTTCCTTCTTTGTTCCATCTTTCTCTATGTTTTAAATAAGGAAGATCTTGTATGAAATAGAACTTGCTTCCATGTTATGTTTAAACCTTTTTCAATTATGTCTTTTAAGTTTTTGGTATTGAAGAAAGTCTATGTACACTAGTCTTTATGTCACTGCATCCTCCTTAACTTACTTGTATGCTTGTCCCTTTTTAATCAAATGAAGAGAGAATATTTATGTTTTAAAAGACCAGAGTGGAGTTCACACTATGGAGTACATTCATGAGTTTGTGGTATGATCATAAGTTAGCTAAGTTGGTTCAACCATAAGGTGGAATGACAACTATCTGGCCTGAATACTTTGCTTTGAATATAATCATGAGACTAAGTATATGACAAGATCCTAATAAGAGAAAGAGAAAAGAATAATGGAAGTGAAAAACAAAAGAAAAAGAGTAAGCAATAAGGCGAGGCACCAATGGTTTGGACCTTGAGACAAGTATCTGTGGTGCTCCTGTGTGAGGGATCTACTTGGATGAATAAGCTCTTAGGGGTGCTTTATCACCTGGTAACTTGGGTTAACTAACCCTGGATTATCAGCTGAAAGTCCATTATCAAGAGTAACCCTCACCACAGAGCATTTAGTAACCCAAAGAGGTGCTAGACACCAAGGTCTCAAGAAGGAAAATAAATGAACTATATGCCTGTGGTGTGTATGTATGGGGGAGAGACTTGAGCAAGTAAGTCCTTAGGGGTGATTCAACACCTAGCACCTTGAACCAACTGGTTCGGGAGTGTTGGCTGAAAGCTTATTTTAAAGAGTTGCCCCCTTACAGAACACTTAGCCTAATAACACAAATAACCCTTGAAATAACAATAAAAGGATCAATGAATAAAAGTCTCATGGGATATAAACAAAGTAAGTGTTTAGGGACATGATAAAAGTCTGAAAGCCAGAAATGGAATGAACCTAAGTTGCTATGCATGAAACCACCATAAAATCAGTGATATGACTTCCACAAGAATGACTCATTGCTCTTGGCATTCCATTCATCATTCTCTTGTTCCAGTACTTGCTTAGGGACAAGCAAGCTTTAAGTTTGGTGTTGTGATGCCAGGGCATCTGATGACAAGTCATCTTAGCCTAGTTTCACTAGCCTTTTTCTTTTGTTTTCGATTGATTTATGCACTTTCTTGAGCCATAAGCAAGCCAATTGGGTAGATTTCCATGTTTCCTTTGATTCAATCAACCATGTATGAATTAATGCAATTTCATGAGATGTTATGCTATAATTGTCATATATTATGAAAGAATAACAAACTCATGATTTTAAGCTAAGCTTTGATGTGTTTGGTTGATTGATGATAGGTGAAAAGAGTTTTGAAGAAGGTTGAAGAAAGAAGGAATGGCTAGGAGCAAGAGAGAACAAAAAGTTTGAGCAAAAGTTTGCCTCAAACTTTAGCTCAAACTTTTAAAAGAGTTGAAAAAACTCCAGAGGAAAAAAAGCTTGAGCAAAAGTTTGACCTCAAACTTTAGCTCAAACTTTTGGGAAAAAAGCTTGAGCAAAAGTTTGACCTCAAACTTTAGCTCAAACTTTTAGGAAAAAAGAAAACACTCCAGAG
>NC_029793.2:46070115-46090716 GCF_000816755.2 Arachis ipaensis | reverse complement strand
CCAACGTTTGAGCAAAAGTTTGACCTCAAACTTTGGCTCAAACGTTGGTAGCAGCAAGGTGAAGCCATCTGGTATAAAAAGTTTGAGTAAAAGTTTGCCTCAAACTTTTACTCAAACTTTTATGATTTCAACCCGGTTCATAATGGATCTTTCTCCAACTCCAAGAGCAATCAACCAAGGCCTTTATCAACCCAATTCCATCAAGAACAAAGGCCCAATTCAAGGCTTGAAGACCATTTAAAGAAAGTGTATAAATAGCTTAGGATTTAAGTTTTTCGGAGAGCTTTTCGGTGGAGAATTCTTAGATACTTACAGAGAGCTCACCTTTACATTTTTTGAATTGTTGTTTTAGAATTCTAGAGAATTGGGAAGGAGAATTGATCTCTCTTCTTCCTTGTTCTTGCTTGAGCACTTTTTACTTTTCTTGCTTCGGATCTTGGGTGAAGAATTGAAGAACTTCTGTTTCAATCTCACCTTGAGATCTTGTTTAATTTTCTGCTTAATTGAATTTCCTTTTCTGTTAATTGCTTCTTCTTCTATTCTCTCTGCAATTTACTTTTCTTTATTTCCCTTGCAATTGTTCTTGCTGGATCTAGGAAGGCAGTGAGATCTAGACTTGGTTATCTAGTCTCTTGAGTCCTGAGATCTACAGCTTTGAATTTCAATTTCCTTGTTTCGTTGCTACACCAAGCTGATTCCCATTTTTATCAAAGATCCGGTTCAATCGAATCCATCTTCTACATCCCTGTTTGTTGCAATTTTACTTTTCCTTGTTTAAATTCTGCAAATTCACTTCCCAATTCCCTTTACAATTCAAGCCATTTACATTTCTTGCACTTTAAGATTTTGCAATTTACATTTCTTGCGTTCTAAGTTTCTGCCATTTAATTTCTTGTTCTTTAAGATTCGGCCCTTTATTTTCTGTCCTCTTTAATTTCATGCAATTTATCCATTCCTTTACTTTTCATGCAATTTAAATTCAGTAAATCATAAATCACTCAACCAAATCTTGATTCGCTTGACTAAATTAACCACTAAACTAAAATTGCTCAATCCTTCAATCCCTGTGGGATCGACCTCACTCCCATGAGTTTTTATTACTTGATGCGACTCGGTGCACTTGCCGGTTAGATTTGTGTGTTTGGAATTCGTTTTCCGAAAATACACATCAAGTTTTTGGCGCCGTTGCCGGGGATTGATTAGATTGACAATGATTAAGTGAAGTGGAGATCTAGATCTAGCATTTTTATTTTCTGTTTCAAGAGGCCCAAAACCTCATTGATATGGTGGCAAACAATCAATATTTCTTTGCTCATCAGAGACAACGCCAGCCATCACAAGAAAAAGGAGTGTTAGAAATAGAAGGGGTTGACACCCTCCTAGCTCAAAACAAGATAATGCAGGAGCAGATTCAACAACAATTTGAGCAGATGGCTAAAAAGATTGATAGCTTGCAAGTTGCAGCAGTGAATACAAGCCAACCATCAACCAAATGGGGGCAAAATGAAGAAAACCAAGAAGATCAGCAGCAGGAACAACCGCAATATGTGCATAACCAAAGCTCCGGCCAAAATGAAGTCTATGGTGACACCTACAATCCATCCTGGAAGAACCATCCAAACATAAGATGGGGAGATAACCACACTCAAAACCAACAACCATGGCAACGAAATTCAAACCAAAACAACTCAAGAAACAACCAAAACCACAACCAGCAAAACACTAACCCCAATCCATATAGAAAACCCCAAAACAACCACCCAAATTCTAGCTAGAGAGGCATATGGAACAAATGGCTAAACGAATTACAGCTGCATCCCCTAGTGCCACTCAAGACCACCCAAGGGACAAAGGAAAAGCTACAAAGTGGGAGGAGTGCAAAGCAATCATAGTAGAAAGTGAGAAGAAAGCCATCAATCAGGAAGAACACAACAGAGAAGTTCCACAAGAAGAGACAGAAGAGAGAAGTGAAGAAGATCAAGGAATCAAGAATGCAAAAAGCTCAAAGAGAGATAAGGACATCCTTGAAACACAACTACAAGAGAAGAAGGAAGGGGTGAAGCCACATATCCCCAAACTTCCATACCCTCAGAGGTTCAAAAAAAAGAATGAGGATAAGCAATACTCAAAGTTCCTGGACATATTCAAGACCCTCAGCATCAATATTCCTTTCTTAGAAGCACTTGAACAGATGCCAGTGTATGCCAAATTTATGAAGGAAGTGCTGACAAAGAAAAAGTCCCTAAAAGAAGGGCAAATTGTTGAGATGACAATGGAATGTAGTGCTATTCTCCAATGATGAGCACCTAGCATTCCATGTTTTTAAAACCCCACATGAGCCCACTCAAGAAGAAGAGTGTACGGAGGATAAGGCCAGAGATCAAATTTTGAAGGAGGTAGTCAATGAGTTAGCTCCAAGACTTCCAAATCCATGCTTGAATGAAGTAGAGATGGTGCAACAGACCAAAGAAATCAAGGAGGAACTAGATCCAAAACCTCCAGATGAGAAATTCAACATCTCAAATAAGGAACCACCAAGGCAGGGACTATCTTTTGAGAAAGAAAAAAAGAAGAGGCCAAGAGGGTGGAGAAACAAGAAGATCCCTACTGAAGGCTTTTCACCAGGGGATAAAGTAGTGTTAAACACCCAACTAATAAAGGTGTCCCCACAATCATCTGAATACTACACTGTGAACCGGGTCCTTTCACTTGAACACCTAGAGATCATCAAAAAGGAGACCGGAAGGAAGTTCACAGTAAGAGGAAAAAAGCTGAGGCACTATGCTTTTCAGCCTCCATGATCAAAGAACGAGATGTCAAGCTAGTGACAATAAAGAAGCGCTTGTTGGGAGGCAACCCAACCTGAGGTAGTTTTCTTTTCATAGCTGTTTCAATAAAAAGATTGAGTAGTTTTGTCTGTATTGCAAGGATCTAAGTTTGGTGTTGCACACCAAAACAATTTAAGGGAGAATGAAGGATTCTAAGTTTGGTGTTCCACCAAAATCTCATTTAAAAGCATACTCTCACCTCTTGCATAATAATAGCTCCAAGCAATCAAACAAATTATTCAACCAGTTAATTGCTTCTTAGTTTGGTTCCATAACCTTTAGCAAGGCCAAAAGAATTTATAAATGTACAACCTGTTGCATTGGAGACAGTGGCAAGGAATTAAGTTTGGTGTTCCCACACCAAATTGAATCCAAAAAGCCACACTCAATTCATGCATACTAACCAGTCACCTAAGGGCTTGAGAAGCAAGCAACTTTTGAGAATTGTGCAGGGAACGAACCACCATTTGAAGACATTATGCATCATGACTCAAAAGGGGCACAACAGAAGGAAGAACAAAAGAACTGCAAACCAATAGGTTGTATTTATACTTAACTTTTGCTGTTGAGAAATGCTTTTATTTATGTCTTGCTAAAGTGTTCATCTAGTTCAAGTAGATTCAATTTTCTTTTGCAATAAGTAAACTAGTCCAAGTGTGTGCTTGTATGTTTACTTTCGCTTAACAAAAAGCATGCTTTGTCCCCTGCATCTTTAATTCAATAAAAGAAATGTTTGAATGGGAAGTAAGATAGTTCTCTGTTAGATAGAAGTGCAATAAAAGTAAGTGGTGGTATGTATGTGTGATTGTATGATAGCTCACTTTTAGTGAATAAGAGAACTAGGATGTCTCCTTCTAAGTAGAAAGTGGCCTACTGTCTATGAATCTCAAACAAATAAAAGTCCTTGGTTAAAAAGAAAAACAAAAACAAAAAGAGAAAAGAAAAAGCCAAAAAGTGGCAACAGAACAAAAGAAAATAAAAAGAAACAAAGCTAGACACCAATAGCTTGAACCTTAGAATACATGCCTGTGGTGTCTTTGTACTAGGATCTGCTTGGATTATTAAGTTCTTTGGAGTGCATCAACACTTGGTGACTTGGGTTAACTAACCCGGGATCATCAGCTGAAAGTCCACTCTCAAGAGCAACCTAACTACAAGGCATTTAGTAACCCAAAGAGGTGCTGGGCATCAATGTTTTAAGAAGGAATGTGAGCCAAGTGTCTATAGTGAATAATGTGTCAAGTATAAAGAAAGAAATGAACTTGTTACACATGACACTGAACTAAAGCTTATAGAAAAAAATAATAGTCAAGGACAAAAGAATAATGAGAGGTCATAGCAGTGTGTTGCTTGATGCTTGAAGGAGACTTTCTAGGCCTAAAAGTCAATAAGAAGTGAGTGTTTACATATCCACATAAAACCCCATGAACTACCAATAATACTCTGCTAGCATGAACATCCTCTTCCATTTCATCTTTTCTTCTCAATAATTCTTTTCTTGCTTGGGGACAAGCAAGCTTTAAGTTTGGTGTTGTGATGACAAGTCATCTTAGCCTAGTTTCACTAGCCTTTTTCTTTTGTTTTCGATTGATTTATGCACTTTCTTGAGCCATAAGCAAGCCAATTGGGTAGATTTCCACGTTTCCTTT
Organism: Arachis ipaensis; assembly: GCF_000816755.2. Lineage (NCBI taxonomy): Eukaryota > Viridiplantae > Streptophyta > Magnoliopsida > Fabales > Fabaceae > Arachis > Arachis ipaensis. Next base: position 46,086,239 of record NC_029793.2, on the reverse strand, counting down.
GATTCAATCAACCATGTATGAATTAATGCAATTTCATGAGATGTTATGCTATAATTGTCATATATTATGAAAGAATAACAAACTCATGATTTTAAGCAAAGCTTTGATGTGTTTGGTTGATTGATGATAGGTGAAACGAATTTTGAAGAAGGTTGAAGAAATAAGGAATGGCTAGGAGCAAGAGAGAACAAAAAGTTTGAGCAAAAGTTTGCCTCAAACTTTAGCTCAAACTTTTAAAAGAGTTGAAAACACTCCAGAGGAAAAAAAGCTTGAGCAAAAGTTTGACCTCAAACGTTGGCGCAAGCTTTTTCCTCCAGGGTGTGCAAGTGTGGCACCAACGTTTGAGCAAAAGTTTGACCTCAAACTTTGGCTCAAACGTTGGTAGCAGCAAGGTGAAGCCATCTGGTATAAAAAGTTTGAGTAAAAGTTTCTCAAACTTTTACTCAAACTTTTACTCAAGCTTTTATGTTTTTCAACCCGGTTCACAATGGATCTTTCTCCAACTCCAAGAGCAATCAACCAAGGCCTTTATCAACCCAATTCCATCAAGAACAAAGGCCCAATTCAAGGCTTGAAGACCATTTGAAGAAAGTGTATAAATAGCTTAGGATTTAAGTTTTTCGAAGAGCTTTTCGGTGGAGAATTCTTAGATACTTACAGAGAGCTCACCTTTACATTTTTTGAATTGTTGTTTTAGACTGATTCCCATCTTTATCAAAGATCCGGTTCAATCGAATCCATCTTCTACATCCCTGTTTGTTGCAATTTTACTTTTCCTTGTTTAAATTCTGCAAATCCACTTCCCAATTTCTTTTACAATTCAAGCCATTTACATTTCTTGCACTTTAAGATTTTGCAATTTACATTTCTTGCGTTCTAAGTTTCTGCCATTTAATTTCTTTTTCTTTAAGATTCGGCCCTTTATTTTCTGTCCTCTTTAAATTCATGCAATTTATCCATTCCCTTTACTTTTCATGCAATTTAAATTCTGTAAATCATAAATCACTCAACCAAATCTTGATTCGCTTGACTAAATCAACCACTAAACTAAAATTGCTCAATCCTTCAATCCCTGTGGGATCGACCTCACTCCCGTGAGTTTTTATTACTTGATGCGACCCGGTGCACTTGCCGGTTAGAATTGTGTGTTTGGAATTCATTTTCCGAAAATACACATCAGCATCTTGGCTAGTTTCACTGACCTTTTCTTTACTGTTTTTAGGTTAGTTTCATGCATTTTCTTAGGAAATAAGCTAGTTTTGGGTAGATATTCACCTACACCTTGATTCAAGCATACATTGTGCATTTTACATTATTTCATGAGGATTTTGCATGAATTTAGTGACAAATTGTTTGCTGCATTACCCATGACTTGGACTAGAACTTTGATGCACTCTGTTGCTTGATTTCAGAACCAAAGGAAGCAAGTAATTGACCAAGGAATTGGCTATTGATCAAGATTTGAGAGATTGAATTGCAATAAATTGTAATTCAATCACTTAAGATTGCCAAGGAGATCAATGAGTGCATTGATTGAGGAAGAGATGAAAATGAACTTAATCCGGAGAATTGCAACATCTCCTAAGCCCAATGAACTCCCCATCTCTGATCTTACTCATTCTCTTTAATTTCTGCCCTTTACTTTTATGAGCAAATCCCCCATTCCCATTTACAATTCTGCAATTTATTTTCAGTCATTTACTTCCAGTCCTTTAATTCTAGCATTTACTTTTCTGTTATTTACATTCCCGCCATTTTATTTTCTGCAAATCTCAACCCAAATTCTGGATTCGCTCAACTATAACATTCTTCTAATTAAAGTTGCTTAATCAATCAATCCCTGTGGGATTCGGCCTCACTCTATTGTGAGTTTTTACTTGACGACAAATTCGGTACACTTGCTGAAAGGAGATTTGTTGAGAGACAAGTTTTCCGTGCATCAATGCCCTTAAGGTCACCTATGGACCACCCAAGAGCTGTCTTATGTGTCCTTAGCACTTGAATAAGTGCTTCCTCTTCCTGTGGATTTAAAGCAGAGCTTATGATCACTGGAAAAGTGTCACCTTCTCCCGGAAATGCATATTTCAGGGATGGTAGTAATGGTTTGAGCTCGGGTTTAGGAGGTTTTTCCTCTTCTAGAGGAAATTTCAGAGGCTCTTTCATTTCCTCTGAATCCTCCAAATCAGGCTGAGCATCTTTAAAGATGTCTTTCAACTCTGATTCGAGACTCACAGCCATGTTGATCTCTTCCACCAAAGAGTCTATAAGATCAACTTTCATGCAGTCTTTTGATGTGTTTGGATGCTGCATGGCTTTGAAAGCATTCAACTTAAACTCATCATCATTGACTCTCAAGGTTATTTCCCCCTGTTGGACATCAATGAGGGTTCGTCCAGTTACTAGGAAGGATCTTCCTAGAATGAGTTTTGGGGGAAAGTATTGATTCAGGAATTTTTCTGTCAGCTGTTTCCATGTCCTTATGCTAGCCTTAGGTTGGTTATTTAACCACCTCTTGGCTTGGTCTTTCACAGCAAATGAAAATAGTAATAATCTGTAGACATCCTGATCTACTTTCTTATCATGTACTATGTCAGCAATTTGTAAAAACTGTGCCAGAAACTCTGTAGGTTCTTCTTGTGGAAGACCGGAATACTAGCAGCTTTGCTGCACCATGATAATGAGCTGAGGATTCAGCTCAAAGCTACTGACTCCAATGGAGGGTATGCAGATACTACTCCCATATGAAGCAGTAGAGGGGTTAGCATATGACCCCAGAGTCCTCCTGAACTGTTCATTTCCACTTAGATCCATGATGGAGAAAGGGAGATGATGTAAAATAAAAATTGTATTTATTTATTTTTTATTTTTTTTGAATATTTCGAAAATAAATTAAAATAAAATAAATAAAAATAGGTGAAGATTTTCGAAAAAAAAATGAGGAGAGAGAAAATGGTCAGGAAGTTTTGAAAAAGATATGAATTGAAAAAGATTTTAAATTTTGAAAAAAATCTGAATTTTAAAAATAATTTTCAAAAATTTGTTTTTAAAAATAGAGAGAAAAGATATTTTTGAATTTAAGGAGGAGAGAGAAAAACAATAAGATAGCCCAAGATTTAAAATTTTTAGATCTAATGCTCCTTGTTTTCGAAAATTCTGGAGGGAAAATACCAAGGAACACCAAACTTAAAAATTTTAAGATCAAGACGCAAGGAGAACTCAAGAATACTTTGAAGACTCACAAGAACACAAGAACATGAAGAAAGAACACCAAACTTAAAATTTTTAGAAAACCAAACTAAAATTTTTGAAAAACAAAGAAAAACCAACAAGAAAACACCAAACCTAAAGTTTGGCACAAGAACAACTCGTACCACTAACCAGCAAGTGCACTGGGTCATCCAAGTAATACCTTACGTGAGTAAGGGTCGAATCCCACGGAGATTGTTGGTTTGAAGCAATCTATGGTTATCTTGTAAATCTTAGTCAGGAAATCAATTATAATTATCAGTATGAATTTCGAAGAATAAAAGAGCATGGATTAAATACTTGTTCTGCAGTAATGGAGAATATGTTGGAGTTTTTGGAGATGCTTTGTCTTCTGAATCTCTGCTTTCTCCCTGTCTTCTTCTTCACGCACGCAAGGTTCTTCTCCTTATATAGTTGTGTTTGTGTATCCCAATTTCTGCATGTTTAACGGTGACAACGGGGTCACATTTGAGTACGAGGATCCGATATTGTTTCGCACTCAACATGTGAATACGTTGTCAGATTTGAAGAGTTTGATATTGAGCAAGCTCGGAGGTACATTGGCGAGAGAAATCGGAAGGGTGGCGTATAGGTTACTGGCCCCCATAGGTAATGGAGTCTTTCGATTTTGACTATTCCGACTTCAAGGGGACGAGCATGTGCAAGTGATGTTCAATATACATGGGAGGATCATGGTCAAGCAAGTAATGGAGCTATTTGCAGAGGTGGGGCACAGTGGTGGTGGTCCTTCTGTACACTCGACCTATGTGCAGGATGACCGACCTCTCGCACCATCGCCCATTCATGTCACCGTTCCAGTGGATGAGGCAGAGGAGGATGAGGAGGATGAGGATGAGGATTACGTGGCGGATAGTGATGATAGCGAATCGTCCGATGGTGAGGATGAGAATGAATGTGTTTCGGAGACACCCGTTCCGACTGCTCCCCGCCATGTCCTGCCTCCCCCTCTTCTGATACCGGCGCTTTCGGCAGTTCCGTCTCACTATCATAGTCTGAATTTGGACGCCATGCACGAGAGGACTCCGTTTCTTGACACGGGTAAAGAATATTACAACCTAGACGGCAGTGTAAAGTTTCGGGTCAGACACAAGCTTAGAAGCCGGGAGGCAGTGCTTCAAGGTGTGAAGAACTACAGTATTCGGAGGAGTGCGGAGTACCGAGTGATAGAATTAGACTGGTTAAAGTACCATGTGCAGTGCCATCAAGCTGATAATGGGAGTCAATGGAGCCTCCGTGTGGCTCTTCGACAGAACCTCGGATACTGGTAATATTAAGTTTGTGTGCCTTTCAATACCTCATTATGATATACTTAGTAGGTGTAGAAAGTGCCTAAAGGAATCCTGTGTTGTTGTGTTCAGGGAGGTTCAGAGGGTTGGTGGAGTGCATAGTTGTCTAGCACCCACCATGTCTCAAGACCATCGTCAGTGGTGCACGAAATTGTGATCATCAATGGCGCCAACAACTTGGTATGCACAATTGTAATCTCAACTCTTTGTCACAACTCCGCACAACTAACCAGCAAGTGCACTGGGTCGTCCAAGTAATAAACCTTACGTGAGTAAGGGTCGATCCCACGGAGATTGTCGGCATGAAGCAAGTTGTGGTCATCTTGTAAATCTCAGTCAGGAGGATTCAAATGGTTATGGAGAATTGATAATTAAAATATGAATAAAACATAAAATAAAGATAGAGACACTTATGTAATTCATTGGTAGGAATTTTAGATAAGCGTATGAAGATCCTTTGTTCCTTCTGAACCTCTGCTTTTCTATTGCCTTCTTCCAATCATTCATACTCCTTTCCATGGCAAGCTTTATGTTGGGCATCACCGTTGTCAATGGCTACTTCCCGTCCTCTCAGTGAAAATGTTCCAAATGTGCTGTCACCGCACGGCTAATCATCTGTTGGTTCTTGATCATGTTGGAATAGGATCCATTGATCCTTTTGCGTCTGTCACTACGCCCAACACTCGCGAGTTTGAAGCTCGTCACAGTCATCCCTTCCTAGATCCTACTCAGAATACCACAGACAAGGTTTAGACTTTCCGGATCTCAGGAATGGCCGCTAATAATTCTAGCCTATACCACGAAGGTTCTAATCTTAGATTAGAAACCCAAGAGATACACATTCAAGCTTAATTGCATGTAGAACAGAAGTGGTTGTCAGGCACGCGTTCATAGGTGAGAATGGTGATGAGTGTCATGGATCATCACATTCATCAAGTTGAAGAACAAGTGTATATCTTAGAGAAGAAGTAGGCGTGAATTGAATAGAAAAACAGTAGTACTTTGCATTAATTCATGAAGAACAGCAGAGAACCACACCTTAATCTATGGTGTGTAGAAACTCTACCGTTGAAAATACATAAGAACAAAAGGTCTAGGCATGGCCGAATGGCCAGCCCCCAAACGTGAAAAGGTTTATCAAAAGTATGATCAAGAGTAAAAACCTCTATATCTAAAATACAATAGCAAAAGGTCCTATTTATAGAAAACTAGTAACCTAGGGTTTACAGAAATGAGTAAATGATGCAGAATCCACTTCCGGGCCCACTTGGTGTGTGCTTGGGCTGAGCATTGAAGTTTTCACGTGTAGAGACTTTTCTTGGAGTTAAACGCCAACTTTTGTGCCAGTTTGGGCATTTAACTCCAGCTTTTATGCCAGTTCTGGCGTTTTGACGCCAGAATTTCTATGCTGACTTTGAACACCGGTTTGGGCCATCAAATCTTGGGCAAAGTATGGACTATTATATATTGCTGGAAAGCCCAGGATGTCTACTTTCCAAAGCAATTTAGAGCGTGACAATTGGGATTCCGAAGCTCCAGAAAATCTACTTCGAGTACAGGGAGGTCAGAATCCAACAGCATCTGCAATCACAGAAAAATACACAAACTCATAGTAAAGTCCAGAAATGTGATTTTTATTTAAAAACTAATAAAAATATAATAAAAACTAATTAAAATATACTAAAAACATACTAAAAACAATGCCAAAAAGCGTATAAATTATCCGCTCATCACAACACCAAACTTAAATTGTTGCTTGTCCCCAAGCAACTAAAAACAAAGCAGGATAAAAATAATAGAATATACAATGAATTCCAAAAACATCTATGAAGATTAGTTTTAGTTAGATGAGCGGAAAGTGAACCAATTGAACCGGGTTTGAGTTTTGCAAAAGTTGGACCAAAAGTTTGAGCAAAAGTTAGGGGTCTAACTTTTGCTCCAACTTTTCATATCAGCTAGCACCACTTTGCTGATATGAACGTTGGTGCCAATGTTAGGGGTCTAACTTTGGCCCTAACGTTGGCCTTGCCTTGTGTACTTGTGGCGCCAACATTAGCCACCAAGTTAGGGGATGTTGTGAATGATCAAGCATCTTGCTTATTGAATTACAGAAAAACTATGCTATGCAGACAGATAATCAGGGAAACTAAACTACTCTCAATCATAGCAGTGTTTGATGTAAGATAATCACTTAGCAATACAACCTTTTGGAGTTCGCTTGCTTTCCTTCTTCTCATCATCATCATTGCTGGCCTTTAGGTTCATCTTTTGTTTCTTTGATTGATGATTCTTAATCCTTCCAAAAGCTTGTATGGACCTCTGCAATGATATTGAAAGTTGCTTGTTCCCCAAGCACTTGGAAACAATGGTTAGTCTGGCTGATTTATTTATGGGCTTTTGAACTTACTTTGGTGTGAGAACACCAAACTTAGTACCTTGCCAATGGGTTTCATGCATCAAATTAACCATGTGTAATAACTTTTTTTCTTTTCTTCTTCTTTTTCAAAAGCAATAAAACTGAAAACTAGGAAACAGCAGAATAGTTAACTAGTTCATCCAACATGCTTGAAGCCAGCATTATGCAGAAAGTGAGAATGCGTTTTATGATGTAATTTTGGTGGGACACCAAACTTAGAATCCTTCGTTCTCCCTTAGATTGTTTTGGTGTGTAACACCAAACTTAGCTTCTTGCAATATAGATGAAGTTAATTAACCTTTTTATTAAAATAACTATGGAAAGAAAACTACCTCAGGTTGGGTTGCCTCCCAACAAGCGCTCTTTTATTGTCACTAGCTTGACATCTTGCTCTTTGATTATGGAGGCTGGAAATCATAATGCCTAAGTTTCTCTCCTCTTGCTGTAGGATTCCTTTCCTCCATGACCTGTACAATCACAAACAATCCAAATGAAAATTGGATATTCTCATGCCAGAATGTAGTCAGAGGATTAGTTGACACCATGTGTCAAACAGTTGGTAAACTTGAGAGATTAATGAACTGGAAACATGAAAATCTACCTAATTGGCTTGCTTGTAGCTCAAGAAAGTGCATAATTCTAATGAAAACAAAAGAAAAAGACTAGTTAAAATAGGCTAAGATGACTTGTCATCACGGAGCTATTAGCTTTTTGCTTCTAAATAGTTTTGGCATCTCCCTTTATCCTTTGAAGTTCAGAATGATTGGCATCTATAGGAACTCAGAATTCAGATAGTGTTATTGATTCTCCTAGTTAAGTATGTTGATTCTTGAACACAGCTACTTTATGAGTCTTGGCCGTGACCCTAAACATTTTGTTTTCCAGTATTACCACCGGATACATAAATGCCACAGACACATAACTGGGTGAACCTTTTGAGATTGTGACTCAGCTTTGCTAGAGTCCCCAATTAGAGGTGTCCAGAGCTCTTAAGCACACTCTTTTTGCTTTGGACCATGACTTTAACCGCTCAGTCTCAAGTTTTCACTTGACACCTTCACGCCACAAGCACATGGTTAGGGACAGCTTGGTTTAGCCGCTTAGGCCAGGATTTTATTCCTGTGTGCCCTCCTATCCACTGATGCTCAAAGCCTTGGATCCTTTTTATTTTACCCTTGCCTTTTGGTTTAAAGGGCTATTGGCTTTTTCTGCTTGCTTTTTCTTTTTCTTCTTTTTTTTCTTTTCTTCTCTTTTTTTTTCCGCATATATTTTTTCTGCAAGCTTTTCACTGCTTTTTCTTACTTCAAGAATCATTTTTATGATTTTTCAGATTGTCAATAACATTTCTCCTTTTTTCCATCATTCATTCAAGAGCCAACAATTTTAACATTCTTAAACAACAAATTCAAAAATATGCACTGTTCAAGCATTCATTCAGGAAACTGAAAGCATTGGAATGCTCTTGGTGCTCCACCCTTAGTTGTCCCATATTGGAGCTTAATTCTCCTAGGGAGGTGTTGATTTGCTCCCAATAATTTTGTGGAGGAAAATGCATCCCTTGAGGTATCTTAGGAATTTCATGATGAGGGTTTTCCTCATGCTCTTGTTGAGGTCCATGAGTGGGCTCTCTTGTTTGCTCCATCCTTTTCTTAGTGATGGGCTTGTCCTTATCAATGAGGGTGTCTTCCTCTATGTCAATTCCAGCTGAATTGCAAAGGTGACAAATAAGATGAGGGAAGGCTAACCTTGACAAAGTAGAGGACTTGTCCGCCACCTTGTAGAGTTCTAGGGATATAATCTCATGAACTTATACTTCCTCTCCAATCATGATGCTATGGATCATGATAGCCCGGTCTATAGTAACTTCAGACCGGTTGCTAGTGGGAATGATTGAGCGTTGGATGAACTCCAACCATCCCCTAGCCACGGGCTTGAGGTCATGCCTTCTTAGTTGAACCGGCTTTCCTCTTGAATCTCTCTTCCATTGAGCACCCTCTTCACAAATGTCCATGAGGACTTGGTCCAACCTTTGATCAAAGTTGACCCTTCTAGTGTAGGGGTGTGCATCTCCTTGCATCATTGGTAAGTTGAATGCCAACCTTACATTTTCCACACTGAAATCTAAGTATTTTCCCCGAACCATTGTAAGCCAATTCTTTGGATCCAGGTTCACACTTTGATCATAGTTCTTGGTGATCCATGCATTGGCATAGAATTCTTGAACCATTAAGATTCTGACTTGTTGAATGGGGTTGGTGAGAACTTCCCAACCTCTTCTTCGAATCTCATGTCGGATCTCCGGATATTCACCCTTTTTGAGCTTGAAAGGGACCTCGGGGATCACTTTCTTCTTGGCCACAACTTCATAGAAGTGGTCTTGATGCACCTTTGAGATGAATCTCTCCATCTCCCATGACTCGGAGGCAGAATTTTTTGCCTTCTCTTTCCTCTTTCTAGAGGTTTCTCCGGCCTTAGGTGCCATAAATGGTTATGGAAAAACAAAAAGCAACGCTTTTACCACACCAAACTTAGAAGGATTGCTCGTCCTCGAGCAAAAGAAGAAGGAAGAGAGTAGAGGAAGAAGAAATAGAGGAGATGGAGGGGGGTTAGTATTTCGGCGAAGGGGGAGAAGTAGTGTTTAAGATGTGTGAAAATGAAAGGGTGAAGAGTGGTTTATATAGGAGTGGGGAGAGGGTTTGGGTTCGGCCATGTATGGGTGGGATTCGGAAGGAAAGTAGTTTGAATTTGAATGGTGAGGTAGGTGGAGTTTATGATGGATGGATGTGGATTGGTGAAGGATTTATGGAGAAGAGAATAGGATTTGATAGGTGAGGGGTTTTGGGGAAGAGGTATTGAGTTGATTGGTGGAGGGTATTTGGGGAAGAGTATTATGAAAAGGTGTGAAGAAGAGAGAGAGTGAGTTGAGGTTGGTGGGGATCCTGTGGGGTCCATAGATCCTGAGGTGTCAAGAATTTCTCATCCCTGCACCAATTAGGCGTGCAAAATGTCCTCTGTTGCCAATCCTGGTGTTAAACGCCAGGTTACTGCCCATGTTTGGCATTTAACGCTAGCTTCTAGCCCTTTTCTGGCGTTAAACACCAGTCTGGTGCCCATTTCTGGCGTTAAACGCCCAGAATGGTGCCAGACTGGGCGTTTAACGCCCATTCTGCTGCCCTTATTGGCGTTTAAACGCCAGTAGCCTTCTCCTCCAGTGTGTGCTATTTTTTATTCTGTTTTTCAGTTTGTTTTTGCTTTTTCAATTATTTTTGTGACTTCACATGATAATCAACCTACAGAAAATATAAAATAACAATGGAAAATAGAAATTTAACATAGATAAGTAAAATTTGAGTTGCCTCCCAACAAGCGCTTCTTTAATGTCAGTAGCTTGACAGTGGGCTCTCATGGAGCCTCACAGATACTCAGAGCATGCTGATGGCCTCTCAACACCAAACTTAGAGTTTGGTTATGGCCTCCCAACACCAAACTTAGAGTTTAAATGTGGGGATTTTGTTTGACTCTGTATTGAGAGAAGCTTTTCATGCTTCCTTTCCATGGTTACAGAGGGAGATCCTTGAGCTTTAAACACAAAGGAGTCCTCATTCACTTGAAGGACCAATTCTCCTCTGTCAACATCAATCACAGCTTTTGCTGTGGCTAGGAAGGGTCTGCCAAGGATGATGGATTCATCCATACACTTCCCAGTATCTAGGATTATAAAATCAGTAGGGATGTAGTGGTCTTCAACCTTTACTAAGACATCCTCTACAAGTCCATAAGCCTATTTTCTTGAATTGTCTGCCATCTCTAGTGAGATTCTTGCAGCTTGTACCTCAATGATTCCTAGCTTCTCCATTACAGAGAGAGGCATGAGGTTTATGCTTAACCCTAGGTCACACAGAGCCTTCTCAAAGGTCATGGTGCCTATGGTACAAGGTATTGAGAACTTTCCAGGATCTTGTCTCTTTAGAGGTAATTTCTGCCTAGTCAAGTTATCCAGTTCTTTGGTGAGCAAGGAAGGTTCATCCTCCCAAGTCTCATTACCAAATAACTTGGCATTTAACTTCATGATTGCTTCAAGGTACTTAGCAACTTACTCTTCAGTAACATCTTCATCCTCTTCAGAGGAAGAATAATCATCAGAGCTCATGAATGGCAAAAGTAAATTCAATGGAATCTCTATGGTATCAATGTGAGCCTCAGATTCCCATTGTTCTTCATTGAGGAACTCCTTGGAGGCTAGTGGACGTCCAGTGAGGTCTTCCTCAGTGGAGATCACTGCCTCTTCCTCCTCCCCAGGTTCCGCCGTGTGGGGTATGTTGATGGCCTTGCACTCTCTTTTTGGATTCTCTTCTGTATTGCTTGAAAGAGTACTAGGAGGGAGTTCAGTAACTTTCTTGCTCAGCTGACCCACTTGTGCCTCTAAATTTCTAATGGAGGACCTTGTTTCAGTCATGAAACTTTGAGTGGTTTTGATTAGATCAGAGACTACAGTTGCTAAGTCAGAGTGGCTCTGTTTAGAACTCTCTGTCTGTTGCTGAGAAGATGATGGAAAAAGCTTGCTATTGCTAAACCCATTTCTTCCACCATTATTGTTGTTGAAGCCTTGTTGAGGCCTCTGTTGATCCTTCCATGAGAGGTTTGGATGATTTCTCCATGAAGGATTATAGGTGTTTCCATAGGGTTCTCCCATGTAATTCACCTCTTCCATTGCTGGGTTCTCAGGATCATAAGCTTCTTCTTCAGATGAAGCTTCTTTGGTACTGCCTGTTGCTGCTTGCATTCCAGACAGACTTTGAGAAATCATATTGACTTGATGAGTCAATATTTTGTTATGAGCCAATATGGCATTCAGAGTATCAATCTCAAGAACTCCTTTCTTCTGATTTGTCCCATTATTCACAGGATTCCTTTCAGAAGTATACATAAATTGGTTATTTGCAACCATTTCAATGAGTTCCTGAGCTTCTGTAGGCGTCTTCTTCAGGTATGCAATTCTGTTGCATCAGAGAAACTAATTGAGGCTTAAGCTCAAAGTTGTTTTCTCCAATGGCAGGGATTGAGATGCTTCTCCCATAGAAGTCAGGAGTAGGTGCAGTAAAGTCACCAAGCACCTTCCTTGCATTGTTGGCATTGTTGTTATTTTCGGCTGCCATGGCTTCTTCTTGTTTGAAAAGCTCTGTTAAGTCCTCTACAGAGAGTTGTACTTTAGCTTCTCTTAGCTTTCTCTTCAAGGTCTTTTCAGGTTCAGGATTAGCCTCAACAAGAATGTCTTTGTCCTTGCTCCTGCTCATATGAAAAGAGAGGAGAATAAAATATGGAATCCTCTATGTCACAGTATAGAGATTCCTTGAGGTGTCAGAGAAAAATAAAAATAGAAGGATGAGGTAGAGAAGAGAGAATTCGAACTTATCAAGAGAGATAGAGTTCGAATTGTTGATAATGGAGAGGTGTTAGTCCTTTAAATAGAAGGATGTGAGAAGAGGGGAAGAATTTTTGAAAATAAATTAAAAAGATTTGAAATAATTAAGAAAAATTTTGGAATTTGGTAAATGATTTTTGAAAACTAAGATTGGGAAAGAAATTAAGTGATTTTTGAAAAAGATTTTGAAATTAGAAATCAAAAAGATATGATTGAAAATTAATTTTGAAAAAGATGTGATTGAAAAGATATGATTGAGAAGATATGATTGAAAATCAAATTAAAAAGAGGAAGTTTTAAAATTAAAGTTGATTACTTGACTAACAAGAAATTAGAAGATATGATTCTAGAATTAAAACTTTTGATCCTTTCTTAATAGGCAAGTAACAACTTGAAAATTTTGAATTAAATCACTAATTGTAGCAAGGATTTTCGAAAATAGTAATAAATAAAAAAATTGAAAAGAAATTGATTTTGAAAGGATATGATTGAAAAGATATGAGTTGAAAAAGATTTGATTTTGAAAAATTATGAAAATTTGGAAAAGATTTGAATTAAAAAACAAAATCTTCCCTCTAGTGTCCTCCTGGCGTTAAACGCTGAGAATGGCATCCATTCTGGCGTTTAACGCCCAAAATGCTACCTTTTTGGGCGTTTAACGCCCAGCCAGGGCAGGTACCCTGGCTGGCGTTTAAACGCCAGTTTTTCTTCTTCACTGGACGTTTTGAACGCCCAGCTTTTTCTGTGTGATTCCTCTGCTGAATGTTCTGAATCTTCAATTCTCTATGTTATTGACTTGAAAAGACACAATTTTGAAAAACTTTTTTTTTTGAATTTTTAATGATGAGACACAATAATAAAAAGGATGCAACTAAGATCAAATAAACAATGCATGCAAGACACCAAACTTAGAAGTTTGTATACTAAGGACTATAACAGATTGAAGATGCATATGAAAAACAACAAAAGACACCAAATAAGAGAAATTAAAGATCAGAGCTATATAATTATCAAGAACAGCTTGAAGATCAATGAAGAACATATTACATATATTCGAAAGAATGCAAGAAGAAGAAAGACATGCAATTGACACCAAACTTAAAATTAGACCCTAAACTCAAACAAAAAATATTTTTGATTTTTATGATTTTATAAATTTTTTTGGTGTTTTTTCGAAAATTATATGGAAAAGAAAATAAAGGGATTCAAAAATTTTTAATGAGAATTTCAGGAATCATTGCAATGTTAGTCTAAAACTCCAGTCCAGGAATTAGACATGGCTTACTAGCCAGCCAAGCTTTCAGTGAAAGCTTCGGTCCAAAATACTAGACATGGCCAATGGCCAGCCAAGCTTTAGCAGATCATTACTCTCAATAGCAAAATTGATAGAAATCAACAAGCTCTTGTGATGATAAGTTGAAACCTCGGTCCAAAAGATTAGACATGGCTTCACAGCCAGCCAGACTTCAACAAATCATCATGAAACTCTAGAATCCATTCTTAAAAACTCTGAAGAACATAATAGAAATATTTTTGTATTTTTGAAAAATTTTTTGAAAATAAAAAGTAAAAAGCTTAAACATAAAATAAAATTACCTAATCTGAGCAACAAGATGAACTGTTAGTTGTCCAAACTCGAACAATCCCCGGCAATGGCGCCAAAAACTTGGTGCACGAAATTGTGATCATCAATGGTGCCAACAACTTGGTACGCACAATTGTAATATCAACTCTTTGTCACAACTCTGCACAACTAACCAGCAAGTGCACTGGGTCGTCCAAGTAATAAACCTTTCGTGAGTAAGGGTCGATCCCACGGAGATTGTCACTTGTGGGATCGACCTCACTCCCGTGAGTTTTTATTACTTGATACGACCCGGTACACTTGCCGGTTAGATTTGTGTGTTTTGGGAGAAATTTATTTTTCACCAAAATACTCATCAGCCGCCAATAATTCTAGCCTATACCACAAAGGTTCTAATCTTGGATTAGAAACCCAAGAGATACACATTCAAGCTTGATTGCATGTAGAACGGAAGTGGTTGTCAGGCACGCGTTCATAGATGAGAATGGTGATAAGTGTCACGGATAATCACATTCATCAAGTTGAAGAACAAGTGTATATCTTAGAGAAGAAGTAGGCGTGAATTGAATAGAAAAACAGTAGTACTTTGCATTAATTCATGAAGAACAGCAGAGCTCCACACCTTAATCTATGGTGTGTAGAAACTCTACCGTTGAAAATACATAAGAGCAAAAGGTCTAGGCATGGCCGAATGGCCAGCCCCCAAACGTGAAAAGGTCTATCAAAAGTATGATCAAGTGTAAAAACCTCTATATCTAAAATATAATAGCAAAAGGTCCTATTTATAGAAAACTAGTAATCTAGGGTTTACAGAAATGAGTAAATGATGCAGAATCCACTTTTGGGCCCAGTTGGTGTGTGCTTGGGCTGAGCATTGAAGCTTTCACGTATAGAGACTTTTCGTGGAGTTAAACGCCAGCTTTTGTGCCAGTTTGGGCGTTTAACTCCAGCTTTTATGCCAGTTCTGGCGTTTTGACGCCAGAATTTCTATGCTGACTTTGAACGCCGGTTTGGACCATCAAATTTTGGGCAAAGTATAGACTATTATATATTGCTGGAAAGCCCAGGATGTCTACTTTTCAACGCAATTAAGAACGCGCCAATTGCGTTTCTGTAGGTCCAGAAAATCTACTTTGAGTGCAGGGAGGTTAGAATCCAACAGCATCTGCAGTCCTTTTTCAGCCTCTGAATCAGATTTTTGCTCAGGTCCCTCAATTTCAGCCAGAAAATACCTGAAATCACAGAAAAATACACAAACTCATAGTAAAGTCTAGAAATGTGATTTTTATTTAAAAACTACTAAAAATATAATAAAAACTAATTAAAATATACTAAAAACATACTAAAAATAATGCCAAAAAGCATATAAATTATCCGCTCATCAGTCAGCTAGACAGCAGTTTGATATGTCGGGTCATCTTGCCATTGATTCAATCCAACCCCTCTGTCAGCATTCCGACTTTGCAAGGTGCGGTCCAATCGAGCTATCACTTCAAATCGTCCTACAAAAAGGTGTGGATGGCCAAGCAGAAGGCAATTGCACAAATCTATGGAGATTGGGAGGAGTCGTACAATAAGGTTCCCAAGTTGTTTTAGGCACTGCAGAGCTGTTTTTCTGTTACCCTTTGTGACCTCCACGTCAAACCATTCTACGATGGGCACCTCCTTGTACATGACTGCAGAATGTTTGACAAGGTATTTTTGTCTTTCCCATTATGTGTAGAAACCTTCAAGCATTGCAACCCTTTTGTCTCTGTAGATGGTACTCATCTGTATGGCAGGTATGGTGGTGTGTTGCTTATTGCGGTGGCGCAAGATAGGAATAGCAACATCCTGCCTATTGCCTTTGCCATTGTGGAGTCCGAGAGCACCGAGTCATGGTCGTTCTTCCTAACTAATCTGAGACGCCATGTCACCCCACAAGACGGCCTGTTGGTTATCTCCGATAGATCTTAGGCTATCAAGGCAGCGCTTAGCGCCGATGACAGCGGTTGGTCTTCCCCTTAGAGCCTACCATGCTTACTGCATAAGACACATGGCTGCAAACTTCATGACACGGTTCAAGTCAGTCGAGGGCAAGAGGTACCTCATCAATGCTGCTTATAGTCCAAACAAGACCGGTTACGAGTGGTACATGAATGCGTTGAG
>NC_029793.2:46066014-46070061 GCF_000816755.2 Arachis ipaensis | reverse complement strand
TAAAGTGTGCTTTAATCATTTAGTGCCATTATTAAAATAAACTGTAATGGAATTTGGGTATTAATTTTTCTCATTTTTCTCGCCTTATTGTTTCACTTTTTATGTGAAATCAGATTTTTTTTTGGATTATGCTAGGTAATTAATGATTTTTTTGAATAAAATGAACAATTACTAATAAAATAAAACACACTACACTTTTAAATTATCCACATAAATCTTAATATTAGAATAATCATCCACATACTTAGTAAAATAAACATTCGATATATCCATTATTCATATTATTTAATATTTTCATTGTCTACCTATATTTTTTTTTATTTTGACTTATTAGTCTTCAACTAATATTACATTGTTAGGTTTTTTTCTTAATGAATATTTCAATCTTACTACTTTAGTACATTCGATAAAAATTCAATCAATGTATTATATTTTGATCAGTGTAATTTATTGATTAGCGATAAATTCTTAAATAAAATTTAAATATATGATAAATTAATTTTTATAACAAAATTACACAGTCAAATAATTTTAACGACCAAATCTCAATTACTCAGTGAGATATGTGTATTTTTTTTCTAAACATAGTCGTTCATCTATTTTTTTTCTTTCTTTTTCAACAACTTGGTCATCGTATTTAATAACTTTTTCTTCGTCTTCGAACTTTTTTCTCTATACGTTTTTTTTTTGTCAACATTTTCTCTTGTTTGATTTCTCCTTCCTTTTTTCTCATCGTCTTTTTTTCATTATCATTATCATTGTCGCTTCTTTATCTTCTTCTTTTGTTATATGTTCAGAAAACTAAAACACAAAAATTCTGATTCACAACATATAAAATTTTGATGCAATGCACAAAAATTTTGGTGTATAATACAAATTTTTAAAGAACCACATGTCTAGAACATTTACATTCAACCAATAAAATACATATAACACAAAAATTTTGATACAACATAGAAATTTTTTATGCACAACACATAAATTTTGTAAGGACCACAATTTACTTATCCAACCAACAAAATATATTCGTAGCAAAAGTCTATGTGCTGTGTAAAAATTTGTGCTATGGGTAAAAATTTCTACGCTATATATATTGATAAAATTTTTACTATGTGCAAAACTTTCTGTACTATGCATAAAATTTTATGTGCTATGTCAATAAGTTTATGTATTCTTCAACAAATATTTCTAAGATGGAAACACTACCAGAAAAACGATCCGACGGATTGACTAAAATAATCCGCCAGTAATGTATTTATCAGCAAATTTTCCGTCAGAATTAATTCGACGGTATAACCTTCGCCGGTAATCAATTAGCATCATATTTTCGCGATAAATTCTTTATTTAATCTGCCGATAATTACTGTTGAAAAATTTTTTACGATAAACCCAATTTTTAGTTTTTTTATTTTTTTACATAATAGGTGGTCAAATTCTATTTTTTTTATTTAAATTTATTTTTTGCACAATTAGTAGTCAAATTCTAAATAATAGAAACTAAATATGGTAAATTAAATATCAAGTGTACAAAAAAATTAAAAGTAAATAAAATCGATATATAATGAAATAGTCAACAACAAAACTTTAATAACTAAAGATCTTGAAAGTTGTCGTCGTCGTCAACCCCTGGTCTTGCTGAGGTGGTGGACTATGCGGTGATGTTGGTGCACCCCTGTAGCAGTGCTGCTGCCACCAGTAGTGTCGTTGTCACTGGCCCGCATCTAATCCTCGTACACTGCCATCTATTGATCTATCCGTTAAAGTCGCTCCATCTCTCGTCTCCACTCCAGCCTGAGAAAATCTGTGTCTGAGACACGTATGAGAATCTCCTGATACTTCTCTTCAAACTGCTGCAGCTACTGAGCCTGTTGGTAAAGGCTCCGAGTGAGCTCCAGCACTTGCTCCCTCAAATCGACGTCATCCTCGGGATCGACGGGCCAGATGGTGGCAAAGGCAGATGAATGTCTCAGTGTGGAGGTGCAGAGGTTGTTGGTGAAGAATAATTTCAGCGCGTAGATGTGGTTCTTGTATGGCTTAGATGTGGTCTCGCGCCAAACCATGTCAGGATCGACTTCACCTGCATCAGAGTTGTTGCCACTGTCTCCAGTCTGCTGAGTTTGCTGTGTTGCGACCTCTGTCAATCTCTGCGTGTAGCACTCCTATGTAACACATGTTATCATTATTAGGACTGCAGTTGATTGAAAACTTTATATCCCATGATATTTACTCACATAATGATCTACAACCCACTGATCAGCAAATCTCTCCTTGTTCTCCTTCAAAATGTAAGTGTACTTAAACTCTTGAATGCCATCGTCGCATTACGACTCAATGACTAGACTACGCAGGTTGAAACATGTTAAATCAAGTAATAATGATATTATATTTCAAAAACAAAACGAACTTAATAACAAATTGAAATAAGTTACATACCAGCATGGCCTTTGTCTTCATAAAAGTTGCTGACCCACCAGTATACTTCAACGACTTAGTCGATGCCCTATTATCTCTATTTGTGAAACAACAAAACTTGAACCCCTCATCAGTCTCTCAATGGACGTACAGTGCTTTCTTAAGGTTCGGGTAGAGCCAAATAGTGAGATGGTTACATCGCTCACGTACGTCCTCTATCATCTGCTGCAACTGCACTAGCCATCCGATGATCGAAGATCTTTTTTATTATGACATCGTGAGTATTGTCCCATATAAAATTTTCCTACACAAAGAACATTCACCAAATAATTCATCAAAATCAAATACATGATTAAACAAAATAGAAGATATAAACTAAGTAAGGTTTGAATATGTAGAGTTTTTACCGTCTATTTCTAAAATCATTGCTCTCTGGTCTCAGCAAAGATCTTCTTGTAGCTCGGTCACGAGTGGTCGTACATCAGTTTCATGATATTAGTACACTCTTATGTACATGCATTGTTATCTGGCGTAAACCTATCAATGGAAACTTAAGATTAGTAGTTTATGAAAGGGTAAAATATATTTTTTGTCCCTAAGGTTTGTAATTTTTTTTAAAAATTTCCCTAACATTTAATTTTATTCAATTTTATCCCTGACATTTTTTATTTATTCAATTTTATCCTTAACATTTTTTATTTATTTCAAAACTATCTCTAAATGTTTTTAATTTTGTCCTCAATATTTCAGATGGAATTAACATCCAAGGGATAATTTTGATACAAATTGAAAACGTTAGGGACGAAATTGAATACAATTAAATGTTAGGGATATTTTTGAAGAAAATCTCAAACATTAGGGACAAAAAACATATTTTATCCTTTACAAAAAAAATTGTTTGAAATAATCTATAAACTTCAATTATATTTAGATTTTTAGAAATTTTGGCAAAGTTTTATCTATAACTAGAATGCGCTACAAACTCTATCCATCAACAATTCACTTAAACAATTTACAAATAAACCAACACAGAATTATATGACTTAAATAGCAACATCCATCAACAATCAAGAATTCTCAAACACTTTTAACAAGTCAAACCTACTAACCTAAATCGAATCAAAGCTATCTTAACAATTTAAATTCACTAAAACTAAAAAATTAAGTGTAACTAAATTAAGCTAACTAACTAAAATAATATACATATAAAAGACTTATAATTACTAATAAGTTTGTCTTTGTAGTTAGGAAAAAAATTATTTAATAATTATTTGATTGAAAAAAAAATTTTGTTTTCGATTTTTTTTTCTATATCTAATTTATTACATAATTTTCTTTTGTTTTATTAATATATTACTCTTAAACCACCTTTTATAAATTTAAAATGATATTTTTTTTTGGTTAGGATTTAAAATCTTAAAATTTTGTTTTATCAAAATTGCACTAATAAATGGACCTAATCTAAACCATAAAATTTTGGATAGGTTTATTTAAAGAATCGATTTAGTTTTATTAAATACAAACCGCACACTTATTATGTAATTTTGTATTCGATTAACCTTCTTCCATTATAAATATAGATAATTGCAGCTATTTTAAATTTATTAAAACAGATTTGTTTAGTTAGTACAATAT
>NC_029793.2:46009964-46064662 GCF_000816755.2 Arachis ipaensis | reverse complement strand
ATTATACATTGAGTATTATTTATTTTGGACAAGGATTAATAAAAATACCACGATAATCCAATTATTTACAATATCTCTTTGTAAACAAAACCGAAAAGATAAGAAATAATTGAAAGAAACAAGGAGATATTTTTCTCCTCTCGTACGTGAAAAACAAACAAACACTACTGTCAACAACAAAACAAAGTTTGCTTTTGGATTATGTAATTTTCAAATATCAGAAATTTTTATATTTTTAAAAAAAAAAAAAACAGTTATGTTATACATACAAGCCTTTTTGGCTTACAAGTTTTACAAGTTGGGCCAAACCCAACAAAACACACGCGCGTAT
Source organism: Arachis ipaensis (assembly GCF_000816755.2). Lineage (NCBI taxonomy): Eukaryota > Viridiplantae > Streptophyta > Magnoliopsida > Fabales > Fabaceae > Arachis > Arachis ipaensis. Next base: position 46,064,331 of record NC_029793.2, on the reverse strand, counting down.
ACTTCCCCCACTCGAGCATAAAGACACGCGCGTTACTCAACCGTTTCCAAAGCGCGCTACTCACCATTATGAACGACTCTTCTTTTTCTTCAATCAAAACCGCAACCGTCGAAATTCAAAGCACATTCGAAAACACTGAAGAAACTTTCAAACTCATCGCCAACACTAGATGAAATCAACAAACGAACATCAATATATCCATAAAAAAAATGCCAAAAAGGAAGAACAAATATCATTGAAGGTACTGTTTCACTAATTTTCTAGGTTCTTTAGATTTCTCTTTCTGATTTCGAATGCAAAGCATTATATTGTAGTATTTCTCTTTTATTAAGTAGATTCATTATGTGTTCTTGGTTGAAAGTAGATATTACTGTTCTAGTGAAACTGTTCAAGTCGGTGATACTATTTTACGTAGTCTTTAGTGAATGGTTTAACGTATTTTTTCATCTGTTTTTGTGCATATTTTCAATATTTGAAGTGAGTTTGTACTCATATAAACTTTGTACTGTATTTCAATTAAATTCATATTTGGGTGTATTTGGCCGATATTTGGGTGTAAATCGGCCATATACACACAAATATCATTTTTAACACCCAAATAATCAAATCCGAATGTGACTGCTACTTCTAGTGATATTTTGAACTTAAATAATCTCATGCAATCCAAAAAAAAAAAATTCAGGAGTATGTGACTGGTATTATCAAGAGTATTCAAGTGTAATTAGTGCTGTTGTGGTTGTTCTTGCGCTTGTAGTATCATTGTATCCATGTTTGCTTAACTTGAATATCATTTTGAACCCAAATAATGTCGTGTAATCAAAAAAATTATAAATGTATATGTCACTAGTATTTGGGTATATCTTAGTGTTATTTTGGTGTATGTGGCTGGTATTTGGCTGGTATTTTAATCTAATAATAATCTTTTTTATTCCTTACAGTAAAAATGACAAACAAGAGTCAAGGTGAAAAAAATACAATGTAAGCACGCACACACACGCACGCACGCACGTGGGCTCACGCACACGCGCACACACATCTTAGACCAACTCAATTTTTCATAGCATAAATATAGCTTATCTAAATGAATCTCATTTTGCTTTATTTACAGCAAATCAAGGATTTAAGATGCTCCACACGTCTATTGCATGAACACTTTTAACAAATGAGCATAGGAAAGAAGGCAATCGTCCAAGAATTAAGATTTGATGGTCTCATGTACATCCTCCCAATGATTGTCCCATACAAACTGTTGAAGGAGTTGGCGAACTCCTTTATTTTGGACAAAAACAAATTGGACACAATGCATGTTTCATTGAAAATTAAACCCAAAAAATAGGAGCTACGCTTGGCCTCAATGCATCAGGCAGTCGATTATAGAAAAACTTTGTAATCTATTCTTTGTAATATATTCTTCTGATCTCATGTATTAAATTTAGGTGTATATATATGGCTGGTATTTTGGTGCATTTCAACTTATTTGGAGTGCAATTAGTTTTCTTTTTTGTATGGGACCTATTTTCCGAAAAACAGAGTTTTAAAGTCCTTTCTTATGAGAACAGAGAGATTTTTAGAAAGTTCCAGGGCAACACACTAAAAAATCTGACCGATTAGATGATGAATATCGGTGTTGACAACAATCAAGATCGCCAAATGTTCAAGAGGATTTTCATCCTCTATATTCAAATGGCATTCTTGTTGTCAACAATGATAAACAAAGTATCTCCTATACACATGCCTCCGATTTTCTGACTAGACAACATAAGAGAGTGGAACTAGGGTAGCTATATCCGGAATTTCATCATCAAGGGCAGAACTAACTACCGTTTGAAAAAGAAGAAATAAATTGATGGATTCCTCTATGCCCTGATGATAGTATATTTTCATCTAACAAAACACACAGACAAGAAAGGAGAAGCAATCTGATAAACCACTATTTCATGGTTTATCTTGTGCTCAATTGAGTGGTTTTTATCAACTTTTTACCCATTTATTCATACTAATCGCATGCTTTATGTCTTCCTTCTTGATTTTGTGCTATGATTGAAAACATGCTTCTTTGGCCTTTATATTGCTAATATTAATCCTCTCTTATCACCATTAGATGTCTTGATATGTGTGTTAAGTGATTTCAGAGATTACAGGGCAGGAATGGCTCAGAGGATAGAAAAGGTAGCATGAAAAGTGGAAGGAATACAAGAAGTTGGAGAAACTGCTAAGCTGTCCGGCCTGACCTCTTCGCACTCAAACAGCTATAACTTTAGCTACAGAGGTCCAAACGACGCGGTTCTAGTTGCGTTGGAAAGCTAACATCTGGGGCTTCGATTTGATATATAATTTGCCATAGCTTCCCTGATGTTAGGTGATGCGAATGCGTGAATGACGCGCCCGCGTCGCATCTGCGAACTTCAATCCGCGCGGACGCGTGGACAACGCCTCCGCGTCACTTTGCCGCGACCTGAACGTACCAGAATACGCTGGGGGTGATTTCTGGGCTGTTTCTAACCCAGTTTTCAGCCCAGAACACACAGATTAGAGGCTATAAAGTGGGGGAATGCATCCATTCATAAATAAGCTTTCATAATTCACAAATTTAGGAGTAGATGTAGTTTTTAGAGAGAGAGGTTCTCTCCTCTCTCTTAGGATTTAGAATTAGGATTCTTTTTACTTTATGATTATTTCATCTTTTGCGATTACAGGTTCAATGTTCCTTCTATTTATTTTTCCAATTCAATTTATGAACTCTTCCATGTTACATTTGATATCTTTATTAGTGCTAATTGAGGTATTTCAGAATTATGATTGCTTTTTTTATTTATTATATAAATAATTTGGATTTTTCCCTTTTGGCCTTGGTTGAGTCATTGGAGACTCTTGAGTTATCAAACTCATTGTTAATTGAAAATTGGAATTCTTCAAGGATTAATTCGAGTTCCACTAACTCTAACTTTTCCCAAGGAAAGACTAGGACTTGAGGAATCAGAATTAATTCATCCACTTAACTTACCTTCATAGTTAGAGGTTAACAAAGTGGGAGAAAAAAAATCCAATTCTCATTACAATTGATAAGAATAACCAGGATAGGACTTTCAGTTTTCATACCTTACCAAGAGTTTTATTATCTATTTAATTTAATACAATTTACTTTCTTGCCATTTACTATTCTCGCTTTTTATCTTATACATTAAACCCCCCTCCCCCAAATTTACAAACTCATAACGAATAATAAGAACATACCTCCCTGCAATACCTTGAGAAGACGACCCGAGGTTTAAATACTCGGTTATCAATTTTAAAAGGGGTTTGTTACTTGTGACAACCAAAACGTTTGTGAGAAAGGTTGATTGCTTGGTTTAGTAACTATACTTGCAACGAGAGTTTACTATAACTTCTAAACCATCAATCTTCAGTTCTTTCAAAATGGCGCCGTTGCCGGAGAATTGCAAACGTGTGCCTTATTATTGGTTATTGTAAATATTTGCTTTTTGCTTATTTATTTATTTTTATTTTTGTTTTTATTTTTGCTTTTTCATAAATTAAGAGGTTATTGGTTTTTATTTAGTTATTAAAAAAAATTTCAAAAATTTGTTCTTCGTGTTCATCTTGACCTTCAAGTTGTTCTTAGTTATTTTCTTCGTTTTAATCTAAAAATTTTAAGTTTGGTGTCATTTTATTCTTTTTCTCTTTCCTCATTTAATTCAAAAATATCTTTTCTCTTTATTTTTATTGAATTTTCGAATTTTCCATAAAAAAAATTGATTTTAAAATTTTTATCTTATCTTATCTTAGTTTTAAATTTCAAAATTCAAATATTTTTCAAAAATCATATCTTTTTCAAAATCTTATCTTATCTTATTTCAAAAATCAAATTTCAAATTTCAATATTTAATTTCCAAAATTAAAAATTCAAAATTTAAAATTTTAATTTCAAACTTTTAAAATTCAAAAATCAAAATTCAAAATTTAAAAATTCAAATCTCAAATTTCAAAATTTTAATTTTCAAAATTCAATTTTCAAAATTTAATTTTCAAATTTCAAAATTTAATTTTCAAATTAAAAAATTTAAATTTCAAATAACCTTTTAATTTAAAATTGTTTTTATTTTTGTTTTTAATTTTTATTTGCTACTATGAACTCTCACCTCTTTGCCTATGAGTCTGGTTACAATTATGTTGCAGGAAGAGGAAATTACAATGAGAACAGGCATCAAGGTTGGAACAATCAAAGATGGGAGGAGCCACAAGGATTTGATCAATCCTCTTGGCAACAATCACCTCCAATGGACTATCAACAACCACCACCATATGCCTATGAACCCTTTCCTCAACATGACTTTGGACCACCATACTCACAAGCCCCTTTCCGCCAATCACCTCCATATGACCCTAACCCATATCCACCATACCAACCACATTATGAGCCAAATGAACCATATATAGAACCACCCCAATTCCAACCCAATTACTCCCAAGAACCACCACCTCCCTATGCATCATGTCCATATCCATCACCCCAAGAATCAACGGAGAAACTCAAGAAAACATTGGAAAAATTTAATGCCACACTTCATCAATTGAATCAAGCAATAAATCAATTAGCTTCTTGACGTTCGGACACTCAAGGAACCCCCATGGCTTCATGTGGACAATCTAATGAAGAACGTAGCATGAAGCAGATACTAGAAACTCCAGTGGACAGTACGGAGCATGACTTTGTACTGGAACAAGTGGAGGAAGTTGTAATTATTGAAGAAGAAGAAGAATTGGTTGAAGACTTGGGAGATGCTGAACCTCCATGGGAAAGTCAAGACATAGAACCTCCTTCCAAGGCGATTAAAATTGATGCTGAGGAGGGTGTACAACCTCCAAGGCATATCATGATTAAGGACTTGGAAGAGGTCGGTCAAGAGATGGAGATTAAAAAAGAAGAAGCACAGCCTCCCATGCCCTCGGTAAGCAATAAAGAAGAGATTGAATTGGAGAAAAGCTACCAAGAGGAAGAGGTTGAAATTAAAGAAGTTTGCAAAGAGGTGGAAGTTGTCAAAGAGTACAAGGGAGTGGAGCTTGAAATCACCTTGCCAAAGTTATTGGAGACCCCTCCCCCTAAGTTTCCATCATCCTTCACAACATTCAAGTGGGTAAAATTCATATCCCTTAGCTTTCTAATTCCACTTGAATATGGGCTACTAGAGACGGATGGTCAACTTAGAGCTCTTTGTGGCATTAAGAGTAAGAGAAAAATGGTCAGTGGTAAGAATTGTCCTGCAAGGTTCATTATGGTTGGAAGCTTTAAGTTTAAACGCAAAGGTTGGTGTAAAGCTCAATTGAATAGGTCTAGGAAGCTGTTTGGTAGCTGCAGTGAGAATTCAAATTACTTATCACCCGGCTGGAAAAATACAGATCCCGACAAAAAATGGGTGTAAAAGCAAGATTTGGGATCCTGGAATCTGCTTTGACATTTGTCACCCCAGGAGCCTAAGAATCTGTTTGAAGCTTCTTAAGGGCTTTACATGCCTAGTTTGGGACCCCGGAGGTTACTGTAGATACAAACATTGGTGGAGATTCCTGGATGAGTTCAAGCACAAGCCACCATAACAGGGAGCTCACCAAATGACCAACTTAAGGACTTTAACTAAAAGTGCTAGGTGGGAGACAACCCACCATGGTATGATCGTTCCTTTTTCAGTTTTAATTCTAGTCTGTTTTGTTTGTTTTTAAGTTTTATTTTATTCTATTTTCATTGAGCCTGGAATTATTCATAGCATCAACATTATCATTGCATTTTGCATCTGCATATTGCATAAAAAAAAAGAAAAAAAATCACGCACGCGACGCGGCAGCGTCACTAACGCGTCCGCGTCAGGTGGGAACATTGGCCTCCCACGCGACCGCGTCACCCACGCGGCCGCGTGACCTGGAAATCGACGTAAGAAAGGGTGCACGACCGAAAGTTGTGCGAGAGTGATGCTGGACTGGTGCTGATCGCATACGCCTTACCACGCGGACGCATGGCTCACGAGTCCGCGTCATATCCCCATGATGGCCACTCACGCGATCGCGTCGACCACGCGACCGCGTCACCCTGGATTTTGGCAATACCAAGTTTTGAACAGAGAGTTGTGCGACCGCGAGGCTGCACTCGGGCCAATCGCACAAATCAAGTCACGCGATCGCGTGACCCACGCGTCCGCATCACCTGACCTTATTGCGCACCACGCAACCGCGTCACCCACGCGGCCGCGTCACATGCGGTGCACAGATTATCCCGATTAGCCAAATATCTTATCTTTTCTTTCCCAATCCTAAATTCTTCTATCTTTTCTTCTTTCTTCTTTCTTTCTCACTTTATTTCTTTTACTTCTCATTCCTTTTCACCTTCATTCTATTTTACTTAATTTATTTGCATATTTCATTCATTACATTTTAATTTTGTGCATATTTTTTTTTCTTTTCTAAATTTATTATTTTATCATTGGTGTTAAATGTTCTTAGTCAACTGTTGCATCTTTTCTTGAATTATTTTTAGTGACTTATTTTACACTGTGGGATGATATTAATTATCTGCCAATGCCAATCTTTTATGATACTTGCACTTCATTTGCATTGACATGAACTTATATTGATACTTTCATTACCCACACTCCTCCCTTTTGTTGCAATTTTACACCACTGGTATGCCATGTGATTCTATTGTTTTCTCATGTACATGTTGAAGCTTCCATGTAAATGACACCCTTATCATTTGGCATTAACCCACCCATACTTCATTTATTTTCTTTCTTTATCTCTGGGTTACTGTTCTTCTTTTTCTCTTCTTTCAGGCTAGCCACCAAAGACGGAAAAAGGGAGAAACTTCTAAAAAGGGAGACAAACAAGTCCATCTGCACATTCCTTGATGAGAAAAGCGTCAGTTGAAGCAACCCATCCACTTGCACATCTTAGCATGCACCGAGGACGGTGCAATCTTTAAGTGTGGGGAGGTCGATACCGATCTCCACGGGTTAGTATTTTCTTTTCAACACCAATATTTTATTTTCTTTGTTAATTGCTTTATTTGCATATTTAATTTCATGTTTGTTTGATTTTATGCATTTAGTTACTACTTGGTTGAAGTAATATTTTCTTTTTCAATAAATTTTTATAATATTTCACTAATTTAAATTGAAAAATTTTTGTGTTAAACTTATCAGAAGTTGTATTTGGAACATGGTTTTTGAGTTAAAGAACACACAACTTGTGAGATTTTGAGCCTAATTACATGGTTACATTATTTAACCATAAATATTTTATTCTTGTGTGTTTTCTTCCCTATGATTGCAATCTTTGCTTTGTTCCATTCTATATGTCCATTATTTAGTGTATTTACATGTTTGCATATGATTGAGGCCATTATTTGATTTTAGCTCACTTATCCTAAATAAGCCTACCCTTTAAATTACCTTTGTTAGCCACTTTGAGCCTTTTTAATCCCCATTTGTTCTATATTTTACCACATCACTAGCCTTAAGCAGAAAAACAAATTAAATACCCCAATTAAATCTTTGGTTAGCTTAAGATAGAGATTGTGCATCAACTAAGTGTGGGGAAATTGTGGGAACATGGGTTAATAAGGGAATGTATCATGTTTCTAATTTATTTGAATATTGGGAATTTGGGAACCTACTCATGAAAAAACCAAAATAGAAAAATAATGGAAAATCCATGTGCATTGATAAGTTATGTTTATTCTCTACAAAAAAAAAAAGAAGAAAAAAATCCAAAAATATTCAATAAATAAGTAAATAAATAAGAGGACAAAATTACCCCAATGCAAAGTTAATAAAAAGATTAATGCACATGTGATAAAAGTAAAGAAATATCAAAATTTTGGTACATGAGTATGGGAATCATATAAAAGTGGGAATTATGGGTAGCTAGGCATGAATTTAAAAGTATATAGAGTATATGTATATTAGGTGAAAGCTTAGGCTAATTAAAGATTCATATTGTAGCTCACTTGGCCATACATATATCCTCACCCTTACCTTAGCCCCATTACAACCTTGAAAAGACCTCATGATGTTTGCATTAGTATGCTAAATATTTGTTGATTGGTTAGATGAAGAACAAAGTTTAGAAAGCATGATTAGAGAAGAGTAGAGTGAATTACCCTATACACTTGAGAGACTAGAGTGATATACACTACCAGTGAGGGTTCAATGCTTGATTTTATGTTCCCTGCTTTCATGAGCTATCTTTTTACAAGTTTACTTGCTTTTTTTATTATATGATTTGAATTGGTGAAATATTATTTATGTATATTCTTGGAGAATTTGATTTACTTTTAACCAAGTAGGTAGAAATATTTTGCATGTAGTTGCATTCATATAGATAGGGTGCATTTCATACATTCTACCATTCCTCTTCATCTTTATAGCTTCTCTTGAGCTTAGCATGAGGACATGCTAATGCTTAAATGTGGGGAGGTGGATAAACTACTATTTCATGGTTTATCTTGTACTCAATTGAGTGGTTTTTATCAACTCTTTACCCATTTATTCATACTAATCGCATGCTTTATGTCTTCCTTCTTGATTTTGTGCTATGATTGAAAACATGCTTCTTTGGCCTTTATATTGCTAATATTAATCCTCTCTTATCACCATTAGATGCCTTGATATGTGTGTTAAGTGATTTCAGAGATTACAGGGCAGGAATGGCTCAGAGGATAGAAAAGGAAGCATGCAAAAGTGGAAGGAATACAAGAAGTTGGAGAAACTGCTAAGCTGTCCAGCCTGACCTCTTCGCACTCAAACAGCTATAACTTTAGCTACAGAGGTCCAAACGATGCGGTTCTAGTTGCGTTGGAAAGCTAATGTCCGGAGCTTCGATTTGATATATAATTTGCTATACCTACCCCGACATTAGATGACGCGAACGCGTGAATGACGCGCCCGCGTCGCATCTGCGAACTTCAATCCGCGCGGACGCGTGGACGACGCCTCCGCGTCACTTTGCCGCGACCTGAACGTACCAGAATACGCTGGGGGTGATTTTTGAGCTGTTTTTTACCCAAATTTCAGCCCAGAACACACAGATTAGAGGCTATAAAGTGGGAGAATGCATCCATTCATAAATAAGCTTTCATAATTCACAATTTTAGGAGTAGATGTAGTTTTTAGAGAGAGAGGTTCTCTCCTCTCTCTTAGAATTTAGAATTAGGATTCTTTTTACTTTATGATTATTTCATCTTTTGCGATTACAGGTTCAATGTTCCTTCTATTTATTTTTCCAATTCAATTTATGAACTCTTCCATGTTACATTTGATATCTTTATTAGTGCTAATTGAGGTATTTCAGAATTATGATTGCTTTCTTTTATTTATTATATAAATAATTTGAATTTTTCCCTTTTGGCTTTGGTTGAGTCATTGGAGACTCTTGAGTTATCAAACTCATTGTTAATTGAAAATTGGAATTCTTCAAGGATTAATTCGAGTTCCACTAACTCTAACTTTTCCCAAGGAAAGACTAGGACTTGAAGAATCAGAATTAATTCATCCACTTAACTTACCTTCATAGTTAGAGGTTAACAAAGTGGGAGAAAAAAATCCAATTCTCATTACAATTGATAAGAATAACCAGGATAGGACTTTCAGTTTTCATACATTGCCAAGAGTTTTATTATCTATTTAATTTAATACAATTTACTTTCTTGCCATTTACTATTCTCGCTTTTTATCTTATACATTAAACCCCCCCTAATTTACAAACTCATAACCAATAATAAGAACATACCTCCCTGCAATTCCTTGAGAAGACGACCCGAGGTTTAAATACTCGGTTATCAATTTTAAAAGGGATTTGTTACTTGTGACAACCAAAACGTTTGTGAGAAAGGTTGATTGCTTGGTTTAGTAACTATACTTGCAACGAGAGTTTACTATAACTTCTAAACCATCAATCTTCAGTTCTTTCACAATCTTTGGACCACCCTGGGTTAGACATTGGAATAGGAAAGTACTGGTTCAGAGGATCAAAGCAGAGATTGAGGGTCATATGGTAAGTGAACAGAATACTTTCTCTAATTTGGGTGTATTTAGTTAATATTTGGGTGTATCTGGATGTTATTTGGGTGTATCTCTTCTGAATTGAGGTGTAATTCGTTTTAAATGTTTTAAATGTTTCAGGGAATTGTCAAAAGAGCAGAAGTGAAAAAGAAATTGAAGAAAATGAAACAGAAAGAAAAGAAAGAAATTAAGAAAAAAACAAAAAAGAATGTAATTTAATCCGAGAGTGATTCAGTGGAGAGTGAGTTTACTTTTTTCTCTGAGTCTGAGTCTGAACATGACTCAGAGGAACCAACAAGAAAACAACCATCCAGGACAGCAAAAAAGTAAGTAATATTTTTGGGTGTATTTTGTTATTTTAAGGTGTTTTTTGCTAATTACTATTTGCTCTCCAGAGTGGTATCCAAAAAAAGAAACAAATTGTGGAGGATTCCTCTTCAGAGAGTGAAAGCAAATCCGATGATGAGTAAGATTCTGAAATTCTCATTGAATTGCTTTCTTTTCTATTTATATCAAAATTTGATGTATTAACAGATTATTTCTCATTTAATTTCAGAAGTGAAGAATCCTCACCAAAAATAAAAGAAAAATCAAAGAAAAAAGTTCAGACTCCATCGAAAAAGTATGCACTCCTTTCAGATGTATCTTATCTTCAATTTTGTTGTGTTTGTTTGATTCATACTTTTTTTTATTTCCAGGATGCAATCCAAAAAAGAAAACACATTGTTGAGGATTCATCTTCTGAACAAGACATTGAATCCTATGATGTATAAGATACATTGTAAAGCTCTCATACTCTTTATTATCAAAATTTTATTTGTTAACATATTCTTTTGCATGTACTGTCAAAACTGCTGTAAGAACTAAAGAATTAGAAGAATTCTTGAGAGAATCCAAAGAGAAAAAAACCAGTGAAAAGTCTGCACAGAGGTATGTTGAATTTGGGTGTATATTATCGATTTTAAGGTGTTTTTGTTGCTGATAGTTGTTTTTGCTTTCACAGGATGAAGGAAGAAAGGGCAGCCATACTGGAAGCTGGGCTACCATCAACAGAAGCTAACTATGATTCATCTGAAACGTAAGATCCTTTACTTGATAGAATTTCAAGATCTTGATTTAATTAAATAGTATTTTAACTGAATGATATTTATTCTGTACTTAGGATGCCGGAGGTGAACTTAGGAAGTGAAAATAATCTTGTGTTTCAAACACAAACGAATCAAAGCAGCATAAACAAACCGACGGATAGCATGTAATTTTTGTTTCTAATGCCATTTGCTTAATTCTTTTTGTTACCATCTAATTCTAATTCTATAAATATGTTTTCAGAAAAAAAGCCCTTCAATATTTTATGCAAGAAAAAAAAAGCAGCAAAAAAAAGAAAAATTTACAACTACATAAGTTCTCAAACAACAAAGGCTGTGTTTCTTTTCAATGTTTCAGGTGTATTTTGACATTATTTTGGTGGATTTTAGGTTGGGTGTAGAAGAAGAATCTGTCAATGGCCCAGCTCAACAAAAGATGATCATTGTTCGGATGGAGACACATTCCCAATTGGAACCGCTTGAGATGTGAGTTTTACAACTAAATTTCAACCTTCTAAAATTTAAGGGAGTTTGTTAACATTTTATTTTTGCTTTGTTCAGAGCTCCGCTTCAAGTATGCATCCCGCCGTCGCAGACAACAGAAGCAAGTCCTATAAAACTGAACCATCCCCCCCAAAGTCTCCAAGTAAGAAAATCAGCAAAGAAACAACCAAGGGGTAATGAATAAATATTTGGGTGTATTTTGTTATTATTTGGGTGTATTTATTTCTTATTTGGGTGTATCTTATCTAAATTCAGGTGTAATAAATATTTTTCTAATTTAAAGCCTTTTCTCTAACACTACAGCACTCCACAATTCCAGAAACCTGCTGAAAGCAGACCCATTGAGCCATAAGATCCTTCTAAAATGTAAGATTTACATAATATAACTTTCTTTCGATATCATTGCTCTATTCTTATTCTTATAGTATCTTATATGTCAACACGCAGTAATTCACCCCCTGAAGCCACTGCTGCACTGATGATGATCGCCAACACAGCATCCTATATACCTAAACAATTTTTGGTGCCATCATTCAGCCTCGGCTTCACTGATTTAACTCAAGAAGAAACACTGAGTCAAGAGGGGCGACCAGGATTTGAGAAGGGAAAAAGTCCTGAGACACCAATACTAATTGAAGAATTAGAGGAGCTGGTAGAGGAAATTGCAAACTCTGGGGTAAAGTCAGCATTGAATTTTGCAGAGGGTAAACATCTCCCGGTCCAAAAGTAGCCTGCCGGCCAAATTTTTGAAAAGTTTGAAACTCCAGCAAGGTGGAATGAATTGTCGGCCGACATGAAAGAAAAGTGATACCTTTGGGCCACACATGTAAAGACCTATGGGGATGGAGGTGCTAATGAGTATGAGCCAATGTGTATCCTCAATGCCCAACAACCATTGCAGTTGTGAAAAATCCACTTCGCATCTCTAAAAGTTGGTACATATATCAAATCTGAGGTAATATTAGAATAAGATTAATGATTTTATTATTAAATGTGACTGCAATGTTGATTAATGTAATTAATTTGGGCTTTTTGTTTTTCTAGATTGTCAATGCTATGTGTCTGATTCTGAACCAACAAAATATTAGAAGATTTGAAGAAGAAATTTACTGTCTCCCCCCTAATATTGTGGTAAGGTGTGTTGAACTCAAATTTGGGAGTATTTGTGTAATCTTTTGGGTGTATTAAATATTTCTTTCGGTGTTTCACAAATGCTGCAGAACATGGCTATTGACAATCTTGCAGGCGGTGAGTTCTTACAGCCAAAAACAAAAAAGCCGTTTAAGATTATTTGGACCTAAAAAAATTGGCATCTCATCTATATGTAAGTTTTCATTTCTAAAACTTCTTATCACAATATTTTGGTTATGTGCCACTTAAACTAAAACACTGTTCAATGTGGCCATACTTCAGATATTTGCACCTGTTTGCTACTCGGAGCATTGGTGGATATGGGTGGCTGATGTTAGAAAGAAAATTTTTTTTATTCTTGTCCCGTATCACAAGACGTGTCCTTCCGAACCCAGAATGATACTTAATAAACTTGTTGTAAGTTGATTTTGTTGTTTCTATTTTTGGATTTAGGTGTAGTTCTATTCAAAATAAGGTATAGTATCAGATCATTTGGGTGTAATCAGATATTAAATTTATTCTTTCTTATATCTTGCTTTGTTTTTTGTTTTTAGGGGTATGTAATTTCCAGAATGAGGGTATATGCCGAGGGGTACCTCTCAAGAAAGACGATCGTGAAATTGAACCGCCAGACATTAACATTTCATGCCAAAAACTAGAGTATAAATCTTTCTCTCTGAAAATTTTGTTTTCTCTTGCTGTCCTATTTTAATTTGCTAATTTATTTTTGATTTTCAGCTATGATTGTGCTGTTTATGTAATGAAATGGCTTGAAATAATCCAGCCTCAAAACATTAAAACGGGAAAGTATAACTGGGATAATTGGACACGGGTAATTGTTATATAACTCTCTATTACTTTACTAAATTAACGGAATTGATTAAAAGAATATTCTTTTAAACTGTAGGCGGAGGTCGACCACTTTAGAGTTGAATATGCTTCGTAGATTCTCTTTCATGAGATGAATCGAGACAGAGATACAACCATTAAGAAAAGCGAAGCAATAAGATTATCCAAGTCATCTGCAGTGTTGTTGAGTCCATATTGTCAAATAGATTCAGATTATATTGACAGTGATTAATTTGAGTGTTGTGTAGTCTTGGAATATGAATAGTTTGAACATGTCTTGTAAATTTTATGAATATTTAATCCAATTTTATTATAATTTTTTTTTTTGCATAAATTAACTGTCTGTGCTGTATTCAAAAACTGTAAATTACAGGTTCAAAAAAATCAAGGAAAAACAAGACCTAACATACTAATACATCGAATTACTTTCATAATACACTAAAAAATAACCGGAATACACCCAAAATAGAGTGCTTACATATTTCCATGGAAAAACCAACCAAGAGTTATGGGAATTCAGAAATTTGAATTGTTAACCTCTTTAGGAATTGAAAAGTATATGTATTGTAAATTTAAAACAAACAAATCCCTTCAAATAGTTCAAGACACTAATTTCCAACACAAAGAGCAGCATCTCAAAAAAAAATAAATAAAAATGGCAAAAATAACAAAATGCATAAATACACCCAAAAAATTGATTGTTACACCAAAATACTATCACTATACACTCAAACACCTATGTCCTGCTACTAGATCTCTGAACTGATAATTCATAACATGGCCATGATATTTGCTGAAATTTGATTGCACCACTGATGCGCCATAAAAAAGGTTCAACTGAAAAAAATAAACTCATATATTAGCAAAATAAACTCAATTACTCCCTATTTAAAGAACATCACTTTTACCTCGCTTAGAGTTTTCGTTTTCTTTTTCTTTGAGGCATTTGCAATCTGTTTGTCTAACTTTGAACCTAGTCTATTTTTGGGACGTCCTCTTGTTCTCACCCGTGGAGGACTTTGAAGCTCGTTAACGGATTCCAAGTTAGTATCTTCATGAGATAACGAACATGTTTCCTTCCTTTTGTCTTTTAGTTCTTGCATCTCAACTATGACATTATCATAGGCACGATGTAGAATGGCAGTCAACTCCTCGGATTCTGATGCAAATTCGCATATATTTTGCGAACGAAATACTAATTCGTTAAACCTCTTGCTTTTTGGCTCCAACAGTGGCTCGTCGTGGCTGTTCTTGATGTGTGTGTGTGTCTCCTCTTTACATTCTTGCTCTATTGTTCCAATATGTATCTCGGTGACACTTTGTTTACTCGTTTAAAACTTAACATGCTTAGGGCATGATGGCACAATATCCCTCTTGACTCGAATAATAAGCACTGGTATTTCACTTGGGCTGCTACAGAGTTATATGTAACCGCAAACTTGTTAAATATTGAGTTGGAAACTTGTTCTCCAACTTCATATACCGAATAGCCTAAGGTGGAGTTCGTTAATCTTGTGATGCAATTCACCTTCCCTCTGAATTATGCTTGGACTTCCCTGAACTTTTGGTGAGTGTACACATGTTGAAACCGAGCTTCTATGGAGGATTTTGGTGCACACGGTATGATGGTGTGAAAATCTGCAGCATCTGATTCTCTCTCTCTTTGCTCCCTGCTTCCGAGGCAATTATCGTATTGTTTGACAAATTGGATAAGTAAGCTGTTCCAGGTAATGAACTTGTTAACAAATGCATGCATGCTCTCGCTCCTTTGTGTGCTTCTTATCCCAGCCCAGAAGTGGTGATCCAGATAAATTAGAATCCATATATGATGGTCTTTGTAAATCTCTGCAAAAAACACCCAAATCAGATTATAAGACACCCAAAAACATGCAATTTACACCTCTACTGCAGATTTTAAAATACATTACCTGAAAGTCACTTGTTGTCCACAAGACCATACTTCAGTAGAAAATCATTCCAATTTCTATCAAATAATTCTTTGGTATGAGAGTTCCAAATAACATGGCTCATTTCTTGTTCGATTTCTATGTATCCCTTGTAACCGTTTAATTTGCCTGGAATCTACTTCTTCACGATGTGTCAAATACACCAATGGTGAATTATTATGGGCATACAAGCCTCGATAGCCCTTTGCATCGATGCGCATTGATCGGTGAGAATCTCTTTCGGAGCCTTTCCTCCCATGCAACGAAGCCAACATTGAAATAACCATTTGAATGATTGAATATCTTCGTTTTTCATCAAAGCGCATCCAAGAAGTGTTGACTAACCATGGTGATTCACCCCGACAAAAGAACCACAAACCAAATTATACCTGAAACAGATTATGACAATTAAAATCATTAAATACACCCAAATAATACCGCTATACATCCAAAAACATGCAATCTACACCTCTGCTGCAGATTTATAAAACAACATTAATTCTACAGCATAAACCAGAACATCATATTACCTGTTTGTATTGCAGGTGGTGTCGAATGAAATAACATCTCCAAAATACTCACAGGCAGCCCTGCTCCTTGCGTCCGCCCAAAAAGTAATCTTAATCGACTGATCGTCCTTGAGTTTGAGCTCGAAAAAGAAATTCTGATTCTTCTCTTTCATTCTTAATAAGAATTTCCCGAATTCTCTTACATCCTCAAGTTCTGAAACATTGTGCACTTCTCTCGTAATGTAATTTCTCACGTCTTTTTCGATAAAATTTAACTCATGGTGACCCCAGGCTACTGCCACAATTGTTTGGTAAGTTTTGCTTGGTCTGATTCTCGCTTTCTCGTTATTCTCTATTGTACGACGCACGGACATGCTTAGTTCCTTGTGCTGTTTAAGCATCTCTGCTTGATTTGGACAGCAGGGATGTGAGTTATGCAACACGACCTTGGAAATAATCCAAATAGCGATGTCCTTCAATATGTGTATATAAATTCTTGTGGGACAATTTAATCTTGCTGAGGGATTTGTCTTCTCCATCAAAGATATTCTCAATTTTCATTTTCCCTCTCTACTACATGTAATCAATTGATTCTTAATTTTGTTTCCCTTCTTATTTGTGCTCCGAACTCTTATAGAAAAACCTGTAGCTTTCGAATAATCCTTGTAGAATTTTGCAGCATCTTCAAGTGTGTTAAAAGTCATCCCAAACTTGGGAACAAACTGCTCATCAACATCGCAGAGGAACTGCAAAATACACCCAAAATAGTCCATAATACACCATATTAAGCAAGCATAAACTATAGAATACAAATACAACTATAAAACCATCATAAAAAAATAACAAAAACGAGATTCATGACTCATCATCAAACAGAAACTAAAACAATTCAACTAAAATAATAAGACAATTCACCCTCAGTCAATTGAGAAGTTAGATCCTGTAAATACACCTAAACTTCCACACTTTACACCCAAATAATACTAATTTACACCTGAAAGTCTAATATAGAATGCATAAGATTGATCAGAACTAGTACATTACATTCAATTCAAACAATTCAAACAGTCAAGTTTCACAATATTATTCAGCTCCACAATCATAGTCTACTAACAAAAACATTAATCTGAGTTAAACCACATCTCAGAGACTTCATTGGATTCAAATTCAAAATCCACTTTGCTCTAGTTCAGCTGAGAATCTAAAGTTAAATCATTCATTATCTTCGAAACGATTTAAGAACAGAGCTTGATATCAAAACGATTTCAGACCTTGATTTCAGAAACAATGGAAATCAAGAAACGCAGAGAGAAACGCACGAAAGAGAACACAGAGAGAAACGCACGATAGATCGATGGGAGAAGCCACAAAAACGTAGAAGGAAAACGAAGAAGGACATGAAATCCTTTCAAAAATGGAAGTTATATATTTGCGCGTTGATTGAAAATTCTATTAAGAGGCGCGTGGATTGGACGTACTAGAAGAGGCACGTGTTAGGTGAAAGAGCGTTTATGGACTTGTAAGACTTGAAATACCAAATCACTTGTATGTGGAGAATATTTGTAAAAAAAATATTGCATAATATAGACTAATTAAAAATTAGTTTTTTATAGTTTTTTCTAAATTTATATATTACAAAACAGTTATGTTAGGTGTATATAAAAAATTACATACCAAATTAATCATTTGTATAAAATATATTTTTGAATACAAAATATACATAAAATGAGTTAAATTACACATAATAGCTTTGATAAACCCATATTTCATGAGTTCTTTTGTGCTTAATTTGAGTGATTTATACAATCCTTCACCTACTTATTCACATTAATTGCATGGTTTTACCTTCCCTTCCTTATTATGTGATGTAAATGAAAAACATGTTTTCTAAGCTTTAAAATTAATTATTTTAATTACCTTTATTTCCATTCGATGCCGTGATTAGTGTGTTGAGTAGTTTCAGATTTTCTAAGGCAGAATGACTTAAAGGATGAAAAAGGAAACATACTAAAATGGAAGGAGAAAGCAAAACGGAGCTTTAAGGAAACTGGTATCCACGCGATCACATGGATGACGCGATCGCGTGCCAAGCACGAATCAGCAGCGACGCGGCTGCATGACTGACGCGACCGCGCGCCTTAAGCAGAATGCACATGACGCGGTCGCATGACTGACGCAACCGCGTGGCAAGGAAAAGCTCCGAATGACGCGACCGCGTGACCCACGCGGACGCGTGACAGAGGCCACGCACCAGAAATTACAGAATACGCCCCAGCGAATTCTGAAGCCCTTTTTGGCCCAGATCCAAGTACAGACAGCATAGACCAGAGGTTATAAAGTGTGGGAATGCTTCCATTCAAGGAGAGCTCGCCAATTTCTAGTTTTCATGATTTAGATTTAGTTTAGAGAGAGATTCTCTCTCTCTCTTAGGATTTAAGACTTCTTGTTTTGGGAGTAACTCTGGATCCAGGTTTTAATGTTCTTTTATTTTAGTTTTACTTTTATTTATTTATCCCAACATTTGAATTGATTATTATAATTTGATTTATTAATTATTCCATGTTACAGATCTCTGTTTGAATTAATGATATTTGAGGTATTTTCAGTTTATGATTGTTCGCTTTGAATTAAGTTGCCATTGCTTCCCATCTAAGGACACTTTTATTATTCCAGCAATTTACTTTTTTCCCCTTTTGGTCTTGGTTAAGAATTCAGTAACTCAACAGTTGTTAAACTCAACGTAATTGATAATCGTTATTTTGCTAATTGAGCTGAACCTAAATAATCCCAACCTTTTCTTAGGAAATAATTAGGATTCAAAGGTCAATTTAATTAGTCCCTTAACTTTCCTTTGCCCTGGCAAAGGTTGACCAAGTGGAATTAAAATACAACTTTCATTATTGTTGAGAGGGATAACTAAGTTGGACTTCTAATTTCCCCTATCTTGCCAAAAGTTGTTTTACAGTTATTATTTATTTTTAATTGCCATTTAATTCACTCGTCATTTAAATTACTTGCTTCTCACCTTCTAAACCCCGATTACAACCTTTATAACCAATAATAAGAATATACTTCCTCGCAGTTCCTTGAGAAGATGACCCGAGGTTTGAATACTCGGTTAACAATTTTTAAGGGGTTTGTTACTTGTGACAACCAAAACGTTTGTACGAAGGGATTTTTGTCGGTTTAGAGACTATATCTACAACGCGACTATTTTTATGACATTCTTTACTGGCAAAAAAACCTTAACGTCAAAATGGCGCCGTTGCCAGAGAACTGCTAACATGTGCCTTATTATTAGTTATTGTAAATATTTTTCTTTTGCTTGTTTATTTATTTTTGTTTTTTCTTTTTATCTTTATTTGCTACTATGAACTCTCACCCTTCTCGCTTTGAGTTTGGTTCTAATATTGTTAAAGGAAATGGAAGTTACAGCGGGAATGTGCATCAAGGTCAGACCAATCAAGGATGGATGGAACCAAGAGGATCTAATCAACCCTTTTGGCAGCAACACCCTCCGAGATATCCTGGACAAAGACCATTCTACCGTGCATACCCAGCTGAAAGACATGGTGGACAACCTTGTAACTACCAACAAGCCCCACCCCATGCATATGAACCATCCTTTCAACATAACCTCGAACCACCATACTCACAAGCTTCTCTTCACCATTCGCCATCATATGATCCTTCCTTACCCCAATACCAATCCAATCGTTCCCAATCATCACCACTTTCCTTTGTATCATGTCCCAGTCCGGCAAACCGCGAAGCAGAGGATCGCTTAAAAGAAACAGTAATTAAATTTCAAACAACCATTCAACAACTGGAGCAAGCACTAATTCAATGGGCCACTAGGCGCTCAAATATATAAGGATCAACCACAGCTCCATGTGGACAGCCCGATGAAGAGCGTAGCATGAAAGAAATACTAGAGACTTCAGTGGACAAGATAGAGAATGAATTCATACTAGAACAAGTGGAAGAAGCTGTCATTGTTCAAGAAGAAGAGTTGGTTGAAGATCTAGGAGATGCTGAACTTCCTTGGGAATCCAGAATTGAGGAAAACTCCGTCCAAGATGCTACAGTTGATGCTAAGGAGGATACCACACAATCTCCAAGGCAAGTCGTTTACGAAGAATCAGACGGAATAATCCAAGAAGCAAATTTCCTTGATGATGATAGTCACAAGTCTAGTTCTCCTAGTGATGAACTTGCGTCCGCAAGTGAATTCTCTGAGAGCGAAGGATTTTCCCCAAGTGAATATGAAGATGATACGGAGGTAGATTTCTCTCAACCTCCAATCTATGACTCGAGTGATGAGGAAGACATAGAGGACTTTGACCAGGATACAGATACAATTGAAGATCTTTGCGAGGAAGTGGAAGAATTCACAGAAGAGCACAAGGAAATGGAACTTGCAGAACCACCAAAAACACCAATTCCAAGGCCATTACCACCTAATACAAGCTTCAAGTGGGTACAATCCTTAACTTATAGCTTTACTTATTCACTTGAATATAGTTTGCTTGAAACAGATGGCCAACTTAGAGCTCTCTGCGGCTTTAAGAGTAAGAGGGAATTGGCTCGTACTCAGAACTGGTGCACCAGGTTCAATAAGGTTCCGTGCTTCACCTCGAAGTACATGAATTGGTATCATGCTCAATTGCATGGATCACGGAGAACGTTTGGTCACCACGGTGAGATTCTACTTTTTAAACTGCCCGGATGGAGACATGTAGACCAAGACGGAGGCGGATTTAAACGCAAGGCTTGGAATCCTGAGGTTTATTCTGACATTTGTTACCTCAGGAGCCTAAAAATTTGTTTGAAGCTGCAAAGAAGCTTCACATGCTTAGTTTGGGACCCCGGAGGCTATTGGCATTCCAAGCACTGGTGAAGATTTTTGGACGAATTTAAACATAAACCACCATAACAGGATACTCCTCCAATGTCCAACTTAAGGACTTTAACTAAAAGTGCTAGGTGGGAGACAACCCACCACAGTATGGTCGCTTCTTTTTCAATTTATTTCTTGTTAATTGCTTTCATTTTTCCTTTTTCATTTTAATTTATTAAACCTGGAATCATGCATAAGCATTCATGATAGTCATTGCATTCTGCATTTTTCATGCATATAAAAAAAAAACAAGGGGTGCACGATGCGACCGCATGCCCCATACGATCGCATCATATCGCGAAAAACACCACCCATGCGACCGCGTGACCCACGCGGATGCGTGATATATATATCGGCATAAGGATCCAACGAACAGAAAGTTAGGCTGGAATCGTGCGGCCCTTGTGCGTTTCGCACAAATTGGCCCACACGATCACATGTCCCATGCGATCGCATCACTTGCACAATACCAATCCCACGCGACCGCGTGAGCGACGCGATCGCGTCGCATGGATTGCACATCACCGCAAAAGGAGACAGAGAGTTACGCTAAAACGGCGCTGGAGTCGTGCGTTTAGCACGAACTCCATCAACGCAACCTATGTGCAAATCTGTTGCTGCTATAATCATGATTCATATGCTGCTTTCTTGTATGTTGCTGCTGTTTACATTGAGTTTTTATGTTTATTTTATATCTATGTACATGCAGCTTAATCTTTTTATTTCATATGAACTGATATGATTGCTGTTTATTTTCCGGGACAATCCAATTTTAGTCGGAATGCTGCCCAAATTTTTTTGAAAATTGTTTTCATTCTTGTTTTGGTTTGGCAACTCTGTTTTACTCTGCTTCCCCTAAACCACTTCATGAATGCTAGGGCCACTTTCTTATCCTCTTTGATTTCCTGGTTCATAACCTGCAATTGTGATTCACTGATTCCAATTTCTGATTTCTTTATTTCTATTCGAATCAGCATCACCCTGTTTTCTTTATTCAATTATGAGTACTTCTATTCTTACCTGTGAATCCTTGTTTTATGGAATTTTTCTATGTCACTTACTTTCCTAACTCACTAATTTTAATTTACTAATTTCTTTTTACCATACTAACCCTCTTGATCTCTTTTCTGATTACTTTCACTTCCTCTAACTTTCTCACTATGGCATATTGCTTATTTTTTTTCCATTTAACATAAATTCAATCACATTTCATATACTCATTTTCCTTATTTTATTCCCCCTTTGCCGCTTGGAGTTTCCTTTGTTTAATTGCCTATTTGCTTTCCTATTTTTTTATCCATTCCTGGTTTTCTGTTTTTCAGGATGTCTGCCTCATAGAGGAAAGGTAAAGGCAAGGCCACTGGCAAGCGCAAGAGAGGAGATTCCTCCCAGTCCATCATTGCTCTAATGCACGATTCATCATGGCAGGAGAAGAACTTCACACAGCAGGAGAAAGCTAACCAGCTGCTTCCTGCAAATGATCCTATAAAATTTGCAAACCGGTACTGTGAGCTGAAGTACCCGACTTTTGCAAACTCCAGAAATCTATACCTGGAACGTACCTTGAAGATTCCAGAAGCCCTCCAGCAGTACACTACTGAGCAAATCAAGCAACGGGGCTGGTTCTTTCTGGAGAGACCACTGACAGAGGTCAATGCATCTTGGGTCTGGGAATTCTATTGCAACTACTACCTTACTACCCTAGATGCAGTGAACCTGAGGGGAAAGCAAATTCTGGTCACTGAGGAGGCCATAGAGACCATTCTCCAGCTCCCAGTCAAGTTCGATCAGCCAGATGGTTTTGCACAGGCTGAGGAGGACATGGGCCAGATGCAGTTTGATTGGGATGCTGTGAAGGCACGGATAGCTCTCGACCCTGCTGTTCCTTGGGAGATGGGTCAGAACACCACTATGCCTAGAGGGATCAAGAGAGTATACTTGAATGATGAGGCTCGGCTATGGCATCTGATCTTGAGCAACTATGTGATGCCGAGTACTCATGAGACTGAGATCCCGGTTACCATGATCACCCTCCTCTGGTGTGTGCTGGAGGGTAAGAACCTGTACTTACCTCGTTTTATCTGGCATTATATGGCCAGGGTCCACGTCCGAGGCACCCTCCCCTTTCCTTATCTGGTTACACGGCTAGGCCGTCAGGCTGATGTGCCTTGGGAGGATGCCGATGAGCGACCACCAGCAGCGGACTGCAGGAAGATCATCCCTCACAGCAGGAACTTCCTTGCTTTGGGCTACAGAACACCACCTGTCACTGCTACTGATGAGATAGCCCCTCCGTCTGCTGGACCCTCTTCATCCACAGCTGCCCCTGCTGCCACCACTGCACCTCCACCCGCCTCTGAGCCAGTTTATCGCCTCGTGCACCGTCTGTTCCGCCAGCTTGATCAGATGGAGCGCCGTAACAGGCGCCGGTATGAGAGATTGGAGCGCCGCAGCAGGCGACACTATTCCCATCTGAAGCTGATGATCAGACAGGGCGCTGACATGCCCTCCGAGCCCGACACACCATCAGAGCCATCAGAGGAGGAGGAGGATGAGCACGAGGAGGAGCCTCATTCCCAGGCGGAGACTCATCAGCAGGCAGCCACAGTGCAGACTGCCCTGCATCAGGAGGTTATGCCCCAGATAGAGGCTGTGGATCCGGAGATCCCGATCCAGTCAGTCCCACCTCCACAGCAGCCAGACTCTCAGCCCACCACCGCCACAGAGACCCCAGCTACCATCCCTACCAGTGATGACACTCCTTCACACCCGGCTTGATTGAACATCGGGGACGATGCTTCATTTTAAGTGTGGGGAGGTCGCCATCTCTGGCGTTTATTTTGGTGAACTACTACATACTTTTTCTTTTATTTTGGATATTTTTCTGTATTTTTTCTTTTTTTCTTTTATTGTTATTTTATGAGTACTTATACATTGCTACTTGTGTATTTTACTCTATTTTCTGCATTTTGCATTTTTTTTTTCATATTTTAGTTATTTAGTTCATTTTAGTTATTTAGTTTAGATTGCAATTCTAACTTATTAGTGGATCAATTAGTATAGTTTACCCTTTTACATAAGATAGCTTAGTTATAGCTTAGTTTAAATTGACAAATATAAAAAAGAGTAAGCTAGGAACTTGAACATAATAGATTTAGATCCATAAAATCTTGTATATAGCATTACATGATGTAGTTAAGCTGACAACATTTCATCAAGGAGGAACATTAAAACTTTAAAAGCTACCCTAAATAATTTTTTTATGAGAATAATAGAAATTTTTAACTAAACCTGCATACAATATATAAATGATATATGATACTTGAGTTAGAGAACACACAGCCTGTGAGTCTTGAGCTTAAGTGTATGGTTGCATTCAAACCATAATTTCATTTCTATGTGTTCCACTTCTTTTTATTCTGATGTTCTTTACTTTGCTTTAATCTATATGTCCAATTATAGAATATAGAATAGATACATACCAAGAGAATGATTGAGGCCATCATTTGATTTTAGCTCACTTACCTCAAATTAGCCTACCTTTTACATCACCCTTGCTAGCCTTCTTGAGCATTTTAAAACCCCTTTATTCTATTTAGCCAAATTACTAGCCTTAAGCAGAAAAACAAAAGAAAATCCCAAGTGAATCCTTAGTTAGCTTAAGATAGAAAATTATAAATAGAGTAAAATGTGGGAAACCTTTTGGGAACATGGATGATAGAAACAAAAGGTAGAGAAGTTAAAAGGAATAAAATAAAATTTGGGAAGCATGCTCATGAGAAAATCTAAGTGATTCAATTACCATGTGTATTAAAAAAAAAAGAGTTATTTTTCAGCATTTAAATAAAAAGGGGATACAAAGGAAATTCCCCAATGCAGAATAAAAACAATGCACATGGGATAAAAATAAAAAGTGAAACATGAGCATGTAACAATAAGTGGGATAATATGGGAGAATAGGTAAAGAAGTTTTATCTTGCTAAATATGTATGTTAGGTGAGATCTTAGTCTAATTAAGGATTCGTTTATTAGCTCACTTAACCCTATACATAAATCCTTACCTTTACCTTGGCCCCATTACAACCTCAATTACAAACCTCATGACTTTTTGGTATGACTATATTCTATAATTGTAGATTGGTTAGATGAAGAACAAAGTTATAGAAAGTAAGAATAAAAAGAAAAATAGATTAAATAAACCCAATAAACACTGAGTGACTAGAGAGTAAACACAAAATCCGGTGAGGGTTCTATAACTCATCAACATATATCTGTGCTTATATTTACTAATTGTTTTGCAAGTTTGTACACCTTAGTTATTTACCTTGGATTTAGCATGAGGACATGCTAGTGTTTAAGTGTGGGGAGGTTGATAAACCCATATTTCATGAGTTCTTTTGTGCTTAATTTCAGTGATTTATACAATCCTTCACCTACTTATTCACATTAATTGCATGGTTTTACCTTCCCTTCCTTATTATGTGATGTAAATGAAAAACATGTTTTCTAAGCTTTAAAATTAATTATTTTAATTACCTTTATTTCCATTTGATGCCGTGATTAGTGTGTTGAGTAGTTTCAGATTTTCTAAGGCAGAATGACTTAAAGGATGAAAAAGGAAACATACTAAAATGGAAGGAGAAAGCAAAACGGAGCTTTAAGGAAACTGGTATCCACGCGATCGCATGGATGACGCGATCGCGTGCCAAACACGAATCAGCAGCGACGCGGCCGCATGACTGACGCGACCGCGCGCCTTAAGCAGAACGCACATGACGCGTCCCAACATTTGAATTGATTATTATAATTTGATTTATGAATTATTCCATGTTACAGATCTCTATTTGAATTAATGATATTTGAGGTATTTTCAGTTTATGATTGTTCTCTTTGAATTTAGTTGCCATTGCTTCCCATCTAAGGACACTTTTATTATTTCAGCAATTTACTTTTTTTCCCTTTTGGTCTTGGTTAAGAATTCAGCAACTCAACAGTTGTTAAACTCAACGTAATTGATAATCGTTATTTTGCTAATTGAGCTGAACCTAAATAATCACAACCTTTTCTTAGGAAATAATTAGGATTCAAAGGTCAATTTAATTAGTCCCTTGACTTTCCTTTGTCCTGGCAAAGGTTGACCAAGTGGAATTAAAATACAACTTTCATTATTGTTGAGAGGGATAACTAAGTTGGACTTCTAGTTTTCCCTATCTTGCCCAAAGTTGTTTTACAATTATTATTTATTTTTAATTACCATTTAATTCACTCGTCATTTAAATTACTTGCTTCTCACCTTCTAAACCCCGATTACAACCTTTATAACCAATAATAAGAACATACTTCCTCGCAGTTCCTTGAGAAGACGACCCGAGGTTTGAATACTCGGTTAACAATTTTTAAGGAGTTTGTTACTTGTGACAACCAAAACGTTTGTACGAAGGGATTTTTGTCGGTTTAGAGACTATATCTACAACGCGACTGTTTTTATGACATTCTTTACTGGCAAAAAAACCTTAACGTCAAGCTTATTTGGTATTTTATTTTTGGTAATTACATAATATTTTTTATTACAAAATTATCATCTTAAGAGTTTTTAAAAAAATTAATTTTGAAGTAAATATTATGAGATAATATTTGAAAATGATAACATGTAATAAGGTTGAATACTAAGGGAAAAGAAATTATAAATGCAACTATACAAATTAAGATAATATGAACCATAAATAATAATAAAAAGCCAGGTGATTAATTCTAAAATAATAAAAACACACAAAAATGATATTTTTTACATTACACCTCGTGTTTTCTACGGAATGTATATGATTTTTAAGACATGTATTTGCGATGAGAAGATCAAAAGTTGAGGAAAAGTCCAAAATAGTTTTACCCTCGGCATTGATCACCCCGAAACCATGGCTTCCGTGAATACTCCCATATCCAGTCACTTCTCTCCCAACATGGCCATTTAAATCTCCTCCTAAGAAAATCTTATCTCCCAAAGGTATGCCTTGAACCAAATTCTCTAGATCCTCCCAAAACCTTATCTTGTGTTGTTTGTCCGAACCCACTTGCGGTGCATAGGCGCTAATCACATGGAAAGCACCTCCCTCCACCACAAGTTTGATAGAGATGATCCGATCTTCCACCCTCTTGACATCCACTACGTCCTTCTTCCACTGTTTATCCACAATTATTCCAACCCCATTCCTATTCTTCACCTTTCCTGTATACCAAAGTTTGAAACCAGAAGTATCCAACTCCCTAGCCTTTGCGCCAACCCATTTCGTTTCTTGTAGGCACATAATGTTAATCTTCTTCCTTGTCATGGTGTCCACCACCTCCATGGACTTTCCTGTTAGAGTGCCTATGTTCCATGTCCCAAATCTCAACCTTCTGTCGCTTCGACCTTTACCTTTTTCTTTGTGAACTAGCTTATTTACCCTCGTCCGTTCACAAAAACGCGAGAACCCTTGCTCATTTAACACTACATCCGGGCACCGATGTAGCGGCTCTTGCTTTGACACTATACTCGAGCCATACGGCGCGTTGCTTCCGGGCAACGACCTAGCTTTAGCGCAATAATATCTTTGATTCATGTCATATGGGGGGTTCGGCTATATTTTTATGTTAGTTGCCGAAGACCTAACACAACCCTCCTCCTTTATCTGGGCTTGGGACCGGCTATGTACCGCAAGTGTAACATAGGCGGAGTTAATTTTCACAATTACACTTAACATAATTTACTTAACATTTAAATTCTTATAATTTCAGTCACTATAGAGTTACTAAATCACTTTCAAAGTTGCCGTTTTATTTCAAGAGAACCTGATTTTCAGCAAACCATTTAGTATTCAAAATCCAACCCTTCAATACCCCTCAAAACCAATTCCAAATCAACCACCAACCAAGTTCATTAACATTACAATATACCAAATAACAGCTCAACGGCAACAAATCCAACATAACCCATTAAAATTCAGAAATTCTCAACAATTAGTCATCAAACAATTCCCAATCCACATAATCAATCAATATCACTAATCAAAAATTCCAAATCACAATCTCAACCATTCCAATCACAATTTCAGCCACAATTCAATATTCACATAATCAATCAATTACTCACAGCTATTAAATCTATTTGCAGTTATTCAATAAACCTTGTAGGCATTCTTAAATTGAAATCATTTAAACCCTTACCTCAATTAGTCGAAACTGTCGAATTTAAACGCAATGATGCCCTTCTTTTTTCCAGTTTACAACAGCCAATGCGGCTGGAACAGCAGCAGCAGCCTCACTTCTTCTGGGGCAGCAACAACAATGACAATCGCGCCTATCCCAATCACCTCCATAGCGGTGATATCAGTGGTTCTGGATAAAGATGATAATACTAAACAGAGACATTAACATATGCTATTGTAATCAGAATAAAATATGGTAGAGGAATAGATTCGGGAAACAGAGCATGAGCAAGAGTGTTACAGTTTCAAGAATGGAATTGGGAATGCAGGGGAAGCTGCTGTCGGGTATATCAGTGACGCCTCCCTTCAAGCTCAATGATGATTGAACTGTGACGGTGAGCTCCCTTCAACGGCAGCGCTAACGGCAGTGCGTGGCGTTGGCAGCAACGACTCTAACACGGCGACAAAGGCAGAGCTTCTTCTCGGTCAGCGGCTTGCAGCTCACAGTTTCCTCCCAACGTCTCTCTCTCATCTCTGTTCCATAGCAGCGGCCTCAACTGGCGTCAGCGGCGGACTTCACCCACGGCGATGGCGACGACTCGAACAACAGCGACAGCACACGACGGCACGCAACGACAACAACAAATCCCTCTCTACGCGACGTTGAATCTATGAATCCCTCTTTCTTCAACTCGAACCTGACGACGGACTCCAAGGCAGCAACAAGAAGCTCAACGGCGTTTGGTCTCCATAGTGATGGCGGTGAGACACCGGTGATGGCGAGCCGGACAGTGACTGGACGGTAACGTGGCGCAGCTCCCTCTCTTCCTCTCTGTGGCTGGTGTGGGTGTGTTGTGCGTTAAGTGGGTGAAGGAGAAAGGGGGTGAAGGCTGCGTGTTTCAGCCTCTGAGGAAAGGGGAAAATGAGGGTTAGGTTCCCAATTTGGGAATTAGGTTTCTAATTTTAATTTCGGAATTGGGATTAGAAATTAAGGATTTTATAAAAGAATAAAGGATAGATATGAATAGATATTTTGATAAAATTAGAGGGTAGAGAAATTTTAAAATCAAATATACTCTATTAAAAATATTTAAGAACATTATTTATCAACATATTGTTAAGTTCAACTAATTATTTTTAATTTAAATTATAAAATAAATATATTAATCACATTTTTATAAAATATAGTTTAAACTCAATACTAATTATTCAAATTAAATGATATAATTTTTTATTATTTTTCTATCACCGAAACATTAATTTCAATTTATAAAATATCTAATTATAATAAAATTACTTAAACTTTAAGTATTTATAAAAATTCATTTAATCATTCCTAATAAATTAATCTCTAAATTTAATATTTAAAATAAATCATATAAAATTATTATTAGTTTTTAATTATTAAAATTTTTAAAAGATAAAATATTTAAAATTATAAAAAATACATAAAAATTTTAATTAATTAAACTCAAATGATTAAAACTGTGACTATAGACCCCTTAGGTCACCCCCAAAACTGTGACCATAGACCCTTTTAGATCACCCTTTTAAAAAACTGTGACCATAGACACTTTTTGGTCATTGTAAAAAATCGTGACCATAAACCCCTTTAGGTCACCCTCAAAACCATGACCATAGACCCTTTTAGGTCACCCTTCCGAAAAACCGTGACCATATACCCTTTTTGATCACTGTAAAAAACCGTGACCATAGATACCTTTAGGTCACCCCCAAAACCGTGACCATAGACCCTTTTAGGTCACTCCCCAAAACCGTGACCATAGACCCTTTTAGGTCACCCTTTTTTGAAAAACCGTGACCATAGCCCCTTTTTGGTCACTGTAAAAAACCTGACCATAGACCCCTTTAGGTCACCCCTAAAACCGTGACCATAGACCCTTTTAGGCCACCTCCCAAAACTGTGACCATAAACCCCTTTAGGCCACCCCCAAAACTGTGACCATAGACACTTTTATGCCACCCCCAAAACCGTGACCATAGACCCCTTAAGGTCACCCCCCAACACCGTGACCATAGACCCTTTTAGGTCACCCTTTTTTGTAAAACCGTGACCATAGCCCCTTTTTGGTCACTGTAAAAAACCGTGACCATAGACCCCTTTAGGTCACCCCCAAAACCGTGACCATAAACCCTTTTAGGCCAGCCCCCAAAACCGTGACCATAGACCCCTTTAGGCCACCCTCCAAAACCGTGACCATAGACCCTTTTAGGTCACCCTTTTTTGAAAAACCGTGACCATAGACCCCTTTTGGTCACTGTAAAAAACCGTGACCATAGACCCCTTTAGGTCACCCCTCAAAACCGTGACCATAGACCCTTTTAGGCCAACCTTTTTTAAAAAACCGTGACTATAGCCTTTTTTTTTGGTCACCCTAAAAAACCAGGTCTATGGTCACGGTTTTTTACCGTGACAAAAAAAACCGTGGCCATAGACCCAAAATATTGTAGTGCAAGAAGCAATTAAACATGTTATACAATTAGGCAAATAATGCAAGTCAGCAAATCAAACAAACATATAGAATATGCACATCATGAATGCCTGTCCTATTTGGCTGTGATATCACACTGTCGGTTCAACTGCCAACCCGACACATTTCCATGGGAATGTCGCCTTTCGGTCACGAATATAAAAATGGGAACCCCCCACGAATATATTGTCAGGCACACTCTTGTGATCCGAAAGGATACGAGCGGGATACTCAGCCACAAACCTTACATCTCAACGTAAGCAGAACTAACCACTGCCCTTACGCCGCCGCCGCGACCTCACTGCCGCGATCTCGACAAGCGGAATTAACCAACCGTCTTTGCCAGGCGCATAGCGACTTAACAAAATTCAGTACACAACAGTATTCACCCAAGATTCTCAGTATTCAATCAATTTCCATTCCTCTCAGAGTGTTCAAACTTGCCTTAACCAACAATAGTTCTCAAGTTTTACAGATGTATCATCATTATAGTACTTTGTCATAATACACCACTAATCCATCCTCAGAACTTCAGAAACCTAAGGCACCGTCTTCAAAACTCATGATAGAAAAGCTCATTCTAAGTTACCTAATTCATTCCCATTATTCTCAAAGTTTAATTACTAGTTATAAGTCTTAAATAGTGATTAAGAAGTTTAGAAAACTAGAGAACCAGTTAGAATTGCAAGAAATATAAATTTTTAGCAAAATAGGGTCTGTGCGTACGCACACCCTTGGGTGCGTACGCACACTGATAAACCACTATTTCATGGTTTATATTGTGTTTAAATTGTGTGGTTTTATCATGATCTTTGCCCACTTATTCATTAAATAAGCATGCATTTATATTTCCTTCCTAAAGATGTTTTATGGTTGAAAACTTGCTTCCTAGAGACTTTTAATTATGTATTTTATTTCTCCCTTATTCCATTTGATGTCGTGATCCGTGTGTTAAGTGTTTCAGGCTTTATAGGGCATGAATGAGTTGGAGATTGGAAGGGAAGCCTGCAAAAATGGAAGGAACACAAGAAATTGAGGAGATGACCAGCGAGAAGCGACGCGGCCGCATGGATGACGCGACCGCGCGGAAGAGAGCAACTTGAAGCGACGTGGCTGCATGAATGACGCGACCGCGCGGCATGGAATAGCACGAGTGACGCGGCCGCATGGACGACGCGTCCGCGTGGCAAAGCAGAAACGCGAATGACGCGTCCGCATGAGCGACGCGATCGCGTGACGTGCGCGATCTGCATAATTTGTAGATTTTCTGGGGACGATTTCGGGTCCTATCTTGACCCAGTTTTCGGCCCGGAACAGCAGACTAGAGCCAGAGAACATGCAGAAACCAAGGACAACATTCATTCTGCACAGTTTTAGTTTTATATCTAGTTTTTTTTCTCCTCTAGGTTTTCTCTACACACATTCATAGTCTTTAAGATTATTATTTTACACATACATAGTTTGGGATATTGAGAAGAGTTATTACCTCATCAAGACTTCGTCATTCTAGTTCGTTTTCTTTACTTGGTCTTACTCTTCCATGTTCTTTGCTTTGTTTAATTTTACCATTGGAATATTCTTAGGGTTGTTTAATACAAGGATCACTTTTATTTTAATTGATGATTCTAATTTTATTTACAATGTCTTTCCTTAATTTCTTTTCATATGCTATGAATTTTACCTTTACAATGAGTGAGTAGTTCCCTAACTTGATGGGGAATTGATTGAAAGAAACCCTTGAGTTGGAAGGCTTGAAGGAAAAACTGTAATTGGGTTTATGGTTGGATTGCCTCCTAACCACTAACACCAATCCATTTTAATTAAGTGGATTGCAACTTGTGAACGGACGTAGCATTCCAACTTGTTTAACTTTCCTTCACCTAGTGAAGGATAACTAAACAGGATAACCTCTAATTGTCAATTAATCCTGAGAGCATTCCAACAATAATGGGGATTCCAACTAATCAATTCTCAGTCAAGACTTTTATTTACATTATTCAAATTCATCAATTTAATTTCCTGTTTCCCCAATTCAAACCTTTTTTTTTTGAAAACCTCTGATTAATAAAATAGCACACTTTTCTGCAACTCGTTGGGAGACGACCTGGGATTCATACTCCCAGTATTTTAAATTCAATTTTCTGTGACATCTTTCTAAATTGAGGAGCAGATTTCTGGCAAGTTAAGAACTATACTTACAACGTAAATGTTTTAACACTTTTTAATTTGCCAATTTCTGCACACCATCAATTTTTGGCGCCGTTGCCGGGGAGTTGCAATAGAGTGCTAAAGTTATTAATTAGAATTTATTTATTTGTATTTTATTTTATTTTGCTACTATGAGCTGCATGTTTCTTTCGTCAAATGACGCGTTCACTTCCTGATCCGCGCTTGCTAATATTCGATCTTGAAATTGAAAGGACTATTTCACGAATAAGGCGAGCTCGGTGTCGGTTAGTCCGCTCTGAGGGCGGATCTGAAAGTGAACTTGAGGAAGAAACCAGCTCCCGTTCTACTGATTCAGTTGATTCACGTGCAGAAGACATGGCAGAACCTAGGAGAGTTACCATCCAGGAGGAAGGAGCCCCTAATTTTACAATGCAACTGTTTCAAGCGCGTCACCCAGCAGTGGCTACAGATTTTGAAATAAAGACCGCACTGCTCAATTTGATGCCCAAGTTTCATGGCTTACCTGCTCAAGAACCCATCAAGCACCTGAGAGATTTCCAGGCAGCCTGTTCTACTGTCAGGCATGATGGTACAGATGAAACTTCAATTCTGCTGAAAGTTTTCCCGTTTTCTCTTTAGGAAAAAGCAAGAGAGTGGTACTACACTCAACCCCTAGCAAACGTATCCAACTAGGATACGCTTAGAAAAGAGTTTTTGGAGAAGTTCTTTCCAGCTGAAGTTACTGATAAACTGAGGAAAGACATTTCCACGGTTGTTCAAGATGACAACGAGACTCTCTTTGAATACTGGGAGCGCTTCAATAATCTTCTGGAAGCATGCCCCACCACATGATTGACAAGATATTGTTACTCAGCTATATCACACAGGGTATGAGGCCCCAAGATAAGACCACATTGGAAAGTGCTAGCAATGGGTCTATGAAGAAGTACAAGACCACTGGTGAGGCATGGCAATTGATCAGCGACTTAGCTGAATCTACTAGGAACCACAGACAGAAGCAAAGCCGTTCAAAAGCCGTTGTAGAAGTATCCTCTAGCAGAGAGACTGCTACTCTGACTCAAAGTATCTGTGAAATGACCAACTTGCTGAAGCAAATGCAATTGAATCAACAACAAGTTCAGCAAGCTCAACCTCCTTCACCACAGCAAGGCCAACAGTTAGTCCCACAGAAAGTCTGCGGAATCTGTGCAGATTATAGCCATTATACTGATGAGTGTTCGCAGCTCCAGCAGGAAGATAACACCGTGGCAGCCACTCATAATTTCTACGACCGCCCCAACCAAGGGTACAATCAAGGTGGCAACTACAGCCATGGATGGCAGAACAATTCTAACCAGAATTGGAGGGACAACAATAACAGAGGAGGCAGAGATAATCAGAGAAATCAGAGGTGGAATAATAATAACAACAGGCAGCAGAACCAACCTTACAGAGCACCTCATCTGAGGCAATCCCAAGGACCACAGAATACCCAACAGCAGACCTCTCAATTTACTCATTCTTCTTTATCCCCTAATGAAGAGATACTACAATCTTTTGAGCGGAGACAACAGACCATGGAAAATAACATTATGAATAACATTAATGCCAGCCTGAATGGTCTAACCTCTACTTTGCAAGCTCTTGTTTCACAGATTGGATCAATACAAAATTCCAGTAACCAACCTTCAAGCTCCACTGGAATCCCCTCTCAACCATTACCCAATCCAAAAGGAGGCATTAATGCCATCACCCTGAGGTCCAGAACCACACTGCAGGAAAGGAATCAGGAGGAGCCAAGCTCACCAGAACACACCTCAGCTGAAGAGGTAGTAGAAATAGAAGATGTTGAAGAGGAAGAGGACATACAGGACATAGCTGAAAAAGAAGAAGTCCAACCACAGGAGGAAGCACCAAGAGGCGCAGACACTGCAGAAAACAATACTCCTATTCCATTTCCACAACTTGCAAAGAAGCCCATGAAGCAGCTGGAACCCGATCCCAAAATGGTAGAAATATTCAAAAAGGTTGAGGTAACTGTTCCTCTTTTTGATGTTATTCAACAAGTACCTAAATATGCAAAGTTTCTAAAAGATCTATGTATACATAAAGACAAAATTAATGAATTAGAAACTATTCCTTTAGGTAGTTCCATATCTGCTTTAATGGGAGGATTGCCTGAGAAGTGAAGTGACCCAGGTCCTTGTATAGTTAGTTGTACTATTAGTGGAGTAGTAATTTATGATTGTATGTATGATTTAGGAGCATGTGTCAGTATAATACCTTTGTCTATATATGATATTTTGAGGCTCCCTCCCTTGAAAAGGTCGGCAGCTCGTTTTGTGTTAGCAGATAAAGAGTCATAAACAACCCTCCAGAAGATCAATCTATCTTCCAGTGTGATGTCATAGATGAAACTGTAGCTGCAGTTCACAAGGAAGAATGAGAAGAGAGGCACACTGGACAAGGTCCAAGTGTGAGGACCCTCTTAACTGACAATAAGGGCACTTCGCCATTTTCACAAGCTCCAGATAATACAGAGCCTGCCCATGATCAGAAGTTAGAGTTGAAACCCCTCCTTCCACATCTCAAATATGCTTATCTTGAAGATGAGCAGAAGTTTTCGGTCATCATTGCAAGGGAACTTACTTCTCAACAAGAAGAGCAGTTACTTGATGTACTGAGGAAGCACAAGAAGGCAATTGGGTGGAGTTTGGCAGACATAGTAGGCATCAACCCTCAAGTATGTGAACACAGAAAATTTTTAGAAGAGGGAGCAAGACCTGTCTGTCAACCCCAAAGAAGATTGAATCCCACTATCTTGGAAGTTGTTAAAAAGGAAGTGACCAGACTATTGGAAGCCGGTATCATCTATCCCATTTCAGACAGTGAATGGGTTAACCCAGTACAAGTGGTGCCCAAGAAGTCTGGAGTCACTACAGTGAAGAATGAGCATGGATAGCTCATAGCAACTAGAGTTCAGAATGCTTGGAGAGTCTGCATTGATTACAGGCGTCTCAACCAAGCAACCCGTAAGGATCACTACCCACTTCCATTTATTGATCAAATGCTGGATCGCCTGTCAGGTAAATCACATTATTGCTTTTTAGATGGTTACACAGGTTATTTCCAGATTCATATAGCTCCTGAGGATCAAGAAAAGACCACTTTTACATGTCCTTTTGGGACTTATGCTTACAAACGAATGCCCTTTGGCTTGTGCAATGCACCAGCTACTTTTCAAAGGTGCATGATGAGTCTTTTCTCTGATCTTATTGAGGACTGTATGGAGGTTTTTATGGATGATTTTAGCGTTTATGGTGATTCCTTCAGCCTTTGCTTAGATGGATTATCTAGAGTATTAGATAGATGTATTAATACAAACCTTGTATTGAATTTTGAAAAATGTCATTTTATGGTAAAACAAGGGATTGTACTAGGACATGTGGTATCTAATACTGGCATTTCTGTAGACCCAGCAAAGGTGAATGTTATTTCTAGTTTACCTTACCCCTTTTCTGTGAGGGAAGTCCGTTCGTTCCTTAGCCATGCCGGTTTTTACAAGAGATTCATAAAGGACTTCAGTAACGTAGCACTTCCCTTATCCAGATTACTACAGAAGGATATTGAGTTTGAGTTCAATGAAGATTGCAAACAAGCGTTTGATAAGCTAAAAGCCGCCCTGACTCAAGCCCCAATTGTGAGAGGACCAGACTGGAGCCAGCCGTTTGAAATCATGTACGATGCTTCCAACCATGCAGTAGGAGCAGCGCTGGCTCAGCGTGAAGGTAAGGACCCTTTTGTTATTGCTTATGCGTCTAAGACTTTAGACACTGCCCAATCCAATTATACTACTACTGAGAAAGAGCTTCTTGCTATTGTTTTTGCTCTGGATAAATTCCGAGCTTATTTACTTGGTACTAGAGTAGTAGTGTATTCGGATCATGCAGCTTTAAAGTATCTATTAGCTAAAAAGGAGTCCAAACCAAGGCTTATACATTGGATACTACTATTACAAGAATTTGATTTAGAAATAAAGGATAGGAGTGGTAACCAGAATTTCGTGGCAGACCACTTGAGTCGCCTTGAGCACATTAAGGATGATTCTACTCCTATAGATGATAATTTTCCTTTTGATAACCTGCAAGTAGTATCTGAGGTATCTCCCTGGTATGCACCTGTAGCTAATTATCTAGTTAGCCGCACATTTTCTCCTAACTTTTCTAAGCATCAAAAAGACAAGCTGAAAAGCGAGTCTAAATATTATATATGGGATGACCCATATTTATGGAGATGTGGCGCTGACCAGGTAATTAGACAGTGTGTGCCTCAATCAGAATTCCAGTCCATCTTAGAGGCCTGTCACTCATCTGAGAGTGGAGGACATTTTGGCCCTCAAAGAACAGCTAGAAAGGTCTTAGACTGTGAATTCTGGTGGCCTACTCTTTTTAGAGACACTGCTGAGTTTTGTAAATCTTGTCTCCCATGCCAAAAATTTGGTAATATATCCAGGAGGTATGAAATGCCTCAACAAATTATGCTTTTCTGTGAGATTTTTTATGTTTGGGGCATTGACTTCATGGGTTCATTTCCAAATTCTAATGGTTATTTTTATATATTGTTAGCTGTGGATTATGTTTCCAAATGGGTGGAAGCAATTCCGACCCGTACTGATGATGCTAACACTTTTGTTTCCTTTGTGAGAAACCATATTATCTGTCGCTTTGGATCCCCACGAGCAATCGTGAGCGATCAAGGCACCCATTTTTGTAACAGGAGACTAACAGGACTAATGAAGAAGCATGGGATAATTCATAAGGTTGCAACAGCTTACCATCCTCAGACCAATGGGCAAGTCGAGGTGTCAAATAGAGAGATAAAGCATATCTTGCAGAAGGTAGTCAAACCCCATAGACGAGACTGGAGCACCAGGCTACAAGATGCACTCTGGGCATATAGAACAGCATATAAAACACCCATTGGGACGAGTCCTTTTCGCTTAGTTTATGGAAAAGCTTGTCATCTTCCAGTTGAAGTAGAGCACAAAGCTTTTTGGGCAGTCAAGGAATGCAACATGGAAATTGGGAAAGCCGGAGCTGAAAGGAAGTTGCAACTGCAAGAACTGGAGAGACTTCGCCTAGAAGCTTATGAGAACTCAAAACTATACAAGGAAAATATGAAGGCTGTACATGATCAGAACATCAAGAAAAAGGAGTTCCAGCCTAGGGATTTAGTCCTCCTTTACAAATCTCGACTGAGGCTCATGCCTGGCAAATTGAGATCAAGATGGGAAGGTCCATACAGAGTAGAGAAGGCCGAACCGTACGGAGTTTATCACCTAAGCCATCCTTCACACTCTGAACTTATAAAAGTTAATGGACACCGTTTGAAGCTATACCATGGCGAGAAGATACAGAAAAATAAGGAGCTTGAGATCTTCCTCTTGGAAGACCCCCACATAGCAGAAGATTGAGCTAGTGGAGCGTCCAACTTACGGACGTGAAAGCAAAGTGCTAGGTGGGAGACAACCCACCATGGTATGATCGTTCTTTTCTTTATTTTTAGTTTTTCCTATTTTATAACTCTTCTCTCTATCAGTACCTTCGTGCATCTGCATCTGCATTAGTTCTAAAAAAAAAAAGAGAAAATGCCACGCGACGCGACCGCATCAGCGACGCGTCCGCATGGCAAGGAGAGGAGAGAAAAATAAAAATTGAACAGAGAGTCATGCTGGAGCATGGCTGGAGGCGTGCCAGTGGCACAAATCAACCCATGCGACTGCGTCGCTGACGCGACCGCGTCATATGGGCATACTGACCTCCCATGCGACCGCGTGCCCCACGTGACCGCGTGCCCTAATTTTTGACGTAAAAAGGGTGCACAGCTGAAAGTTGTGCTAGAGTGGTGCTGGACTGGCGCTGGACGCGCTTTCCCCTTCATGCGACCGCGTGCCCTACGCGGCCGCGTCGTTCCCCTCTGAAGCCCACTCACGCAATCGCATGCCCCACGCGATCGCGTCACCTAGAATTTGGCATTTAATGATTTTGAACAGAGAGTTGTGCGAGTGCGAGGCAACCCTCGCGCCACTAGCACAAATTGGGTCACGCGACCGCGTGGCCGACGCGACCGCGTCAACCACCTTAAGCGCAAGTCGCGCGACCGCATGCCCCAAGCGATCGCGTCGCGTGCGGCGCACAGTTTCTCTAATTTTGTCAAATCTCATATCTTTTTCTCTCCAAATCCTATTTTTCTCTTTTCCCTCCCTATTTTTTTCCTTCTCTCTTCTTCCTTCTATCTCACCTTTCACTCTCTCTCCCTCACCTCCATTAACAAGGTTTTATTTTCTTCTTCACCCTTTTCTTTTCTATCATTCTTCTTATTTTATAGGTTATTTTCTTTTCTTTTCTTTTTCTTTTCATTATTCATATTTTCTTCCTACTTCTTTCCTTTTTACATGGTGTTAGAATTTTATGAGTCATTATTCTTCCTTATATGCTTGTGGATTGTTGCACATTGCTTGACAATTATATATTATTTTCTTTAAAGGGTTGCTTGCATATTCACTTTAATACTTTCTATACTCTATTTACCATGCATGCTATGTGTTTGTGAAAAAGCCCATATGGCATTATGTACTTCTCTATGTTATTTCTAGTGGCAGAGCCTTCTTCAACTGCAGTCAAGCCCTCAACAAAAAGAGTTAAGAGGATCATAAAGGTTGACGAAAAGGAGAAAGCCTTTCCAGCAAAGGACACTGCGCGATTTTCCAATCGCTACTGTGAGCAGATGTTCCCTATTCTGGCTGAAAGGAGTTACAACAACGAACACCTTCTTATCCTCCCGCCCAATATTACTACTTTTGTTGAGCCGCAAATTGCACGAAGACAATGGGGTTTTCTACAGAGACAACAGAAGCAGGTCAATCTTTCTTGGGTAGTCGAGTTCTACTCTAACTTCTACCTGCCTACTCTGCAGTCTGTCTATGTACGTCAGAAGCAAGTCCCCATTACAGAAGAGGCTATCCAGCAAGCTTTGAGTCTTCCCCCTATTCCAGAAGGAATGGATGCCTTTCAAGAAGCAGCACTCAAGCGCCAGATGTACCAATTTGACTGGGAAGCTGTTCTCAGAGTTATCGCCCTACCTGGCAGCCGTTGGATCTACGGATACCATCGTACCCGCCCTAAGGGTATATTGGCTTCAGCACTTACCTTGGAGGCTCGCGTATGGGCACAAATCATGTCCCATTACATCTTTCCGAGCACTCACGAGTCCTCCTTCACTGCGGACATGGCCGTTCTACTATGGTGTATCCTTACAGACCAGCCTCTGAATCTACCAAGACATATCCGGAATGTCATGGGACACGTACAAATTGCGGGCAATTTACCTTTTCCCGCCTTGGTCTCAGATCTTGTCTCAGCAGCCGGAGTTTCCTACAGAGCTGGAGACACCAAAGTCATGCTCCCACGGGACGATCAGTATGTCCCCAATGGGAAGTACCTCAGACTTCCAGCAGCCACTACCAGCCTTCCTACTGCTCCAGTTGAAGATACTCCTTCTTCAACACCACAAGCACCTACAACTAATGAACTGCTCCAACAGATAATCAGAAGATTGGATCGGTAAGAACAGAAAGCGAAGTTAAGAGAGCGCCGTAACGAGCGCCGATTCAAACACCTCAAGGAGCTACTCAAGGGAAAATTCAAGGACTCAAACTCCCCGGACTCCACTTCCTTTACCAGCACAGGGAGCCATGATGGTCCTGACTGTGGAGATACTGCTACCAGCCCACCCCTGTTCCTGACAGATGGCACCGAGGACGGTACAAAGCCTTAAGTGTGGAGAGGTCGGTCAGTACCTGACTTTCGGAGGTAATTTCTCTTCCCTAGCACCAATAAATTAGGATATTTAGTTAGATTTTCTTTCTTTTATAGAATAGGATAAATTGCATAGTAATAGGTTAGTTGCATGCATGTTCTACTTGATTGAAAAGACAATAAGTTTCTTCTAAGACTCTATCTTTGGAACAAAATTTCACTAATTTTCAAAATTTTTATGATAAATTTGCTTGAAGTTATATTTGGAACATGATGTTTGAGCTAAAGAACACACAACCCGTGAGATTTGAGCCTTTACGCATGGTTACATTATTTAACCATAATTATTTTATTCTTGTGTGTTTACTTCTCTATGATTGTAATCTATATTTTGTTTTATCTTATATGTCCAATATTTATTATATTTGTATGCTTGCATATGATTGAGGCCATTATTTGTTTAGCTTACTTATCCAAATTAAGCCTATCCTTTTAATTACCTTTGTCAACCACTTTGAGCCTTTAAATCCCATTTGTTCTATATTTTACCACATTACTAGCCTTAAGCGGAAAAACAATCGTATATCCCAAATTGAATCTTTGGTTAGCTTAAGATAGAATTGTGTGTGCTAGTTAAGTATGGGAAATTGTGGGAACAAAAGTTATTAAGGGAATATGTCATGATAATACAATGGGAATTTGGATACCTACTCATGTGAAACTATAAGAATAAAAAAAAAATCTATGTGCATTGATAAGCTATGTTTACTTTTATTTAAAAAAAACAATAAATAAATAAGGGGACAAAAATACCCCAATGCTGAATTAAGAATTCAAGGATCAATGCACATATGATAAAAAATTAAAATAAAACATTGATACATGAGTATGGAATGAAAAAGGGGAACTCTGGGTAGCTAGGTATGAATTCTAAAGTTATGTAAATTATATAGGTTGGGTTGAAGCTTGGGTTAATTAAAGATTCAATTTATAAGCTCACTTGACCATATATGTATCCCTACCCTTACCTTGGCCCCATTACAACCTTGAAAAGACCTCATGATGTTTGCATTGATATAATAAATGTTGTTGATTGGTTAGGAGAAGAACAAAAATTAGAAAGCATGATTAGAGAATGATAGAGTGATTACCCTATACACTAGAGAGACTAGAGTGTACATACACCATCAGTGAGGGTTCCATGCTTGAATTTCTATGTTCCCTGCTTTCATGAGCTATCCTCTTGCATTTTTATCTGCTCTTACTTTATAAGAATTGAATTAGTGGAATTTGAATT
This sequence comes from Arachis ipaensis, assembly GCF_000816755.2. Classification (NCBI taxonomy): domain Eukaryota; kingdom Viridiplantae; phylum Streptophyta; class Magnoliopsida; order Fabales; family Fabaceae; genus Arachis; species Arachis ipaensis. The sequence goes on along the minus strand of NC_029793.2, from coordinate 46,022,405 downwards.
ATAATTGTTTTGAAGAACTTACTTACTTTTGATCAAGTGGACAAGAATCATATAGTTGCATTCATATATATAGGTTGCATTGCATTTCATTGGTTTTACATGTTCTTACTCATTTCATTTATCTCCTTCAATTAAGCATGAGGACATGCTAATGATTAAGTGTGGGGAGGTTGATAAACCACTATTTCATGGTTTATATTGTGTTTAAATTGTGTGGTTTTATCATGATCTTTGCCCACTTATTCATTAAATAAGCATGCATTTATATTTCCTTCCTAAAGATGTTTTATGGTTGAAAACTTGCTTTCTAGAGACTTTTAATTATGTATTTTATTTCTCCCTTATTCCATTCGATGCCGTGATCTGTGTGTTAAGTGTTTCAGGCTTTATAGGGCATGAATGAGTTGGAGATTGGAAGGGAAGCCTGCAAAAATGGAAGGAACACAAGAAATTGAAGAGATGACCAGCGAGAAGCGACGCAGCCGCATGGATGACGTGACCGCGCGGCATGGAAAAGCATGAGTGACGCGGCCGCATGGACGACGCGTCCGCGTGGCAAAGCAGAAACGCGAATGACGCGTCCGCATGAGCGACGCGATCGCGTGACGTGCGTGATCTGCATAATTTGCAGATTTGCTGGGGACGATTTCGAGCCCTATCTTGACCCAGTTTTCGGCCCAGAACAGCAGACTAGAGCCAGAGAACATGCAGAAACCAAGGACAACATTCATTCTACACAGTTTTAGTTTTAGATCTAGTTTTTTTTCCTCCTCTAGGTTTTCTCTACACACATTCATAGTCTTTAAGATTATTATTTTACACATACATAGTTTGGGATATTGAGAAGAGTTATTACCTCATCAAGACTTCGTCATTCTAGTTCGTTTTCTTTACTTGGTCTTACTCTTCCATGTTCTTTGCTTTGTTTAATTTTACCATTGGAATATTCTTAGGGTTATTTAATACAAGGATCACTTTTATTTTAATTGACGATTCTAATTTTATTTACAATGTCTTTCCTTAATTTCTTTTCATATGCTATGAATTTTACCTTTACAATGAGTGAGTAGTTCCCTAACTTGATGGGGAATTGATTGAAAGGAACCCTTGAGTTGGAAGGCTTGAAGAAAAAACTGTAATTGGGTTTATGGTTGGATTGCCTCCTAACCACTAACACCAATCCCTTTTAATTAAGTGGATTGCAACTTGTGAACGGACGTAGCATTCCAACTTGTTTAACTTTCCTTCACCTGGTGAAGGATAACTAAACAGGATAACCTTTAATTGTCAATTAATCCTGAGAGCATTCCAACAATAATGGGGATTCCAACTAATCAATTCCCAGTCAAGACTTTTATTTACATTATTCAAATTCATCAATTTAATTTCCTGTTTGCCCAATTCAAACCTTTTTTTTTTTTTGAAAATCTCTGATTAATAAAATAGCACACTTTTCTGCAACTCGTTGGGAGACGACCTGGGATTCATACTCCCAGTATTTTAAATTCAATTTTCTGTGATGCCTTTCTAAATTGAGGAGCAGATTTCTGGCAAGTTAAGAACTATACTTACAACGTAAATGTTTTAACACTTTTTAATTTGCCAATTTCTGTACACCATCACACACTCCAAAATTGGACCATTCCGCGTACGCACTTACGTGTTGCATACGCGAGGGGGCAAGTCAGAAGCGATCGCTAGTGTATCATGTCATGGAGCCGCGTATGCATTCTTGAGTTTTTGGCCCATGTTGCGTACGTATGCAACGGCCGCATACGCGAGAAGGCTTGGCAGAGGTTCACGTCCAGGTACGTAGGTGTCCGCGTACACATGCACTCCCAGACTTGAAAAATTTTGTAAAGTTGTATAAATCAATTTTAAACACCAAACTTTAAGCGTTCATAACTTCCTTTACAAAACTCCATTTTCCTCAAACTTTATATCGTTTTAAAGCTCTTAAAACAACCTATAATTTAAAACAAAGATCATTAAATTTAAAGATTAGAGGCTCAAGTTATGATCCGCCAAAGTTTGCCACAAATCAAATTTTACAAAATCAGAAAGGTTCTCTAAATCTCAAAACTTCACAATCAAAACCAATTCATAAACATTCAAAACCACACCAAAACTCACCATTATATTTATGGCCACCATCACAACCATATGTTTCCCCACTTACCAATTAACTTCTTCCATCTTTTTAAACCTATTTCGTTCAACTTTCCAAACATAATTCAGCAAAATTCTCCAAGTTCTCAATCAAGATTCCAACCTTCACAATTTTTACACAATTTTGACTCTTCACCAACATAATTCATCATATTTCATCATAATTCACAAAGTTATCATTATTCACCCGAACATCAACAATTATCATCATAATTCATCCAAAATCATCACAAACATCAATAATCATAATCCACTATCAACAATTTAAACCTATCCTATGGTCCACTAGTCTAAGTATCCAGAAATGTTACATATTACATAGAGAAAATCGAAATCATACCTTGCCCAATTTCCAATATGCTCTATGCACTAAATTTTGACTCCAACAAGCCTCAATTCACCAACAATCCACCAACTCAAGAACTAATGCTCTAATCATCACAATTTAAGCTAGACATACATAATTTATCATAAATCAATAACTAGGGTTCCTAAATACACAATTTCACAAGGATAAAGAATTTTTTTATCTTTTTCGATGGTGTTTAGGGTACAAACCACCAATAGCCCAACCTTAGATACCACCTAATCAACTAAAAACACAAAATTCACTCAAAACCAAAATCTTAAATTTTGAATTTCTTTGAGCAGAAGAATGGGGAGTGAAATTCAAAATCTTACCTACAAAAGTTAGATAGAACTAACGGGCTCAGTAAGAGCTTCACGTGGCCGCTAACGATATGCGAATCGGAGAATCGTAACTCGAGTTATGGCCACCGGAAGTGAAGGATGAATAGTAACACTCTCTTCTCCCTCTCTTCTCACTTGTGTAGCAGCAGGTGTGTGTTGTGTTTTGTGATGAACGAGGATGAATGGCTTTCATTTGTGTGTTTATATATGTTGGGTCTGGGCCCAACTTGGGTCCGGTCCAACTCGTTAGCGTTTTTGGCCTGTTTGTCTCAACTTTGGCTCAAACCTTTAAAATTAGTACCCGATTTTCAATTCTAAATATTTTCCTAAGTTTTTATACCGTTTTTATCATTCTCGCGCAGTATCGGACAGATTGCCAGCTAATTTACCAGTACGCATTTTTACTCAATTTTTTGCAGAAAATTACATTTTCCAACTCAGAAAAACCTAATGAGTCCAAACATCATATTTAAATTTTTTAATTAACATTATAAAATTTTGGATCCTATTTTAGACAATTAAATTAATTTAATTAAGCGACTAATTAATCACAGTTCTTACCTTCTAAATTAAAAATTGATCAAATAATAAAAAAAAACACACAATTTCCTTACTCACAAACAACACAAATTGAATTGAATTTTAGGTTTAATTTTTTAAAACTACTTCATCCCCATCAGATTCACCAAACAATAATTCTTTTCTAATAACTTAGTAGTTTTTAAACGAACTCATAATTTTATAATTACTAATAAATTTGTCTTTCTAATTAGAAAAAGATAAATATTGAATAATTATTGATTGAAAAAAAAGTTTATTTTCCATTTTTTTCTATATCTAATTTATTACATAATTTTGTTTTGTTTTGCAAATAAATTATTCTTAAACCACCTTTTTTTAAATTTAAAATGAGAGTTGTTCTTGTTAGGATTTAAAATCTTAAAATTTTGTTTTATCGAAATTGCACTAATCAATGGACCTAATATAAGCCATAAAATTTTGGAAAGGTTTATTTAAAGAATCGATTTAGTCTTATTAAATAGAAACTGCACATTTATTCTGTAATTATTTTTGTGTCTAACTTATGATGTAATTTTGTATTCGATTAATCTTCTCCCATTATAAATATAGATAATTGCAGCTATTTTAATTTTTAATTAACAGATTTGTGTAGTTAGTACAATATCAATTCAAAAAGACCAATTTTTATTCTACATCGAGTATCATTTGTTTTAGACAGGGATTATCTAAAAGACCACGACAATCCAATTATTTACAATATCTCATTAGAAACAAAAATAAACAAGGAGATATTTTTCTCCTCTCGTAAGCCTTGGAAAACAAATTGGAGTTTGCAAATCGTAAACCATTGTTGAAAGTACAACACTTATTAGGTTGCATAAGAATATCATTAAATTTTAAAGAGTAATGATAGAAGTCATGTGAATTTATTGTTGTTCTTGTTATTATTTAGTTATTAACTTAATTTTTTTAATTTAACTTTTTTATTATAATAATTTAATAATTAATGATAATTTTTTAAATAAAACTTAAATATATGATAGATTAATTTTTATAATAAAGTTACAATGTCACATAATTTTATCGACCAAGTCTTAACCTAATGAGATACGTGCATTTTTTTTCTAAACGTGGTCGTTCCTGTCTTCTTTATCTTTTTGTTTCTTTTTCAACAATGTCGTCGTCATCTTCAATATAACTTCTTCTTCTACACGCTTCTTCCTCAACAACAGAACTTGTCGCCGTGTCTTCTCTTCTTTTTTATAGTTTTCTTTTCTTGTTCGATTTCTTCTCCTCTTTTATTTTTTCACAATCTCTTTTGTTATCATCATCATCGTTGACGTCTTCTTCATCTTCTTCTCTTGTATATGTTCAAAAAATTATTATACAAAAAATTTAATTCACAGCACATAATTTTGAAGAACAACAACACAAATTTTTAAAAAATCACGTGTCTAGAATATTGACATTTAACCAACAAAATATATATAGCATAAAAATTTTGGTACACAACATATACATTTTTTATGTATAGCACATAAATTTTAGAAGGACTATAATTGATTTATCCAACCAACAAAATATATTTGTAACAAAAATCTATGTGCTATGTGTAAAAATTTTTGTACTACGAGTAAAAATTTTTGTACTGTACATAAAAATTTATGTGCTATATCAATAAATTTCTGTGCTCTTCAACAAATATTTTTGTGATGAAAAGCGCAAAAAAAGAGAAGTGGTGACCCACATAATTGGGTGATTTTTTTTAAATTGTGTCAACTTAGTTAAACTTAATTACAAAAACGCTTATCTGTATAACATTATCGTAGTCTTTAATATGTTAAATCAAAAGATACAATAAAAAATAAAAAATATTTTAAACCAAAAATAATCAAATCGAAAAAACACACAATTTTTTTATTCACAAACAACACATATTGGATTAAATTTTAGGTCTAATGGTTGTGGCACAATGGGTGCAAGAGACACCCTCAAAATGTTGGGCTTGGGCCTCACAAAGGAGAGAAAAACCCAACACTTAGTAGTTTTCAAACAAACTCATAATTTTATAATTACTAATAAGTTTGTCTTCGTAATTAGGAAAGGATAAATATTGAATAATTATTGATTAAAAAAAAAGTTTGGTTTTCGATTTTCTTTTTTCTATATATAATGTATTACATAATTTTCTTTAAAGTTTTGTTAACCACCTTTTATAAATTTAAAATGAGATTTTTTTTTATGTTAGGATTTAAAATCTTAAAATTTTGTTTTATCAAAATTGTACTCATAATCAATGGACCTAATTAAACCATAAAATTATGTGACAAGTTTATTTATAGAATCGATTTAGTCTTATTCAATACAAACTGCATACTTGTTAAGTAATTTTTTGATGTCTAACTTATTATGTAATTTTGTATTCGATTAATTTTCTTTCATTAAAAATATAGATAATTGTAGCTATTTTAATTTTTAATTAACAAATTTGTTTAGTTAGTACAACACTAATACACGAATTTTAAAATAAAAAGATCTGAAATATATAATATGAAATATAAAGTACATAATATAGAGTACATAGCAATGAAGAAACACCACTACTCTTTCAATCTTTATTACTGCATTCTTGTAATTCTAATGAAAGTGTTAGCAACATGCATGATGATAGACTTATTACACTACTGATTTTTTTTTATAATGGATAGCATTTATATATCAAAAAATAATTATTAAATTAATTATTATACATTTATGTATGTATAAGCAATATTGTTGTTCCGAAAGTTACTTAAAACGTTGATTTAGGCCTAAACGTGAGGTCCATATATCCCTTTGTGTGGCAGCGTCCGACTTGATGATGCCGAGGTGCCATTTAAGGTATGAACAGTGGTCCTGCTTAAGTCCATTCCTTTTATAGGTCGGGCTCAAACATTCTGTGGCTTCTGTTGTGGACGTCGGGTTTAATATTGTCGGTACTATACCCGACGTGTTTTGAATTTTTGAACATTGGTGGAGTTTAAATGATTGTCGAATAATGTGCGGCAGTTATTTCTAGGAATTCGCACATGTTTAAAGATAGGGGTGGACATGGCCCGTCCCGGTCCGAAGATCCAGCCCGGCCCCGAATACTTTAGAGGCTAATTTGGTGTGATTTCACCGGGTTTAGGGTCGGGTAAAAGTCTCAAAAATAGACCCGGTCATTATTTCGGGTCGGGTCGGGGCCATAGCTCAGGTCACCCAAACTCGGCCTGGTGGCCCGGTCATCATACACAATTAATATTTTGTGTTATTAGTGATGGATCATGGCTATTCTTATGTTGAATTTAAGTATTGTAAACCTTAATATTTTGTGTTATTAGTCATTATAAGACTATAAGTTAATGTTTTATATTTAGAATGCAGAAGACTTTAGACTAATGCATAATATTATATTATTTATATTGATTCAAATATTTGGTGTTATTAGACAATATTAGTATTAATTGTGGTTATGCTTTAGTATTGATTGTGATTATGTTTTAATTTTGAAGAATGGTTGGTTCTTGTTATATTTTTCTAAGTGAATTTTACCATGTCAAATAATGGTTGGAGTCTTGAAAATTTGGATATTTTTACATGCTAGCTTACAAGAAGGTATCAATGTAATATAATGTTAACGGCCCGGTTTTCACCCGGTATAATTGTGGCTCGAAAGTGTATTGGTTTTATTGGGTCTAGGACCGGGTTCGGGTCTAATAAATAGGTCCGGTGTATATTTTGAGTCGGGTCTAGGTCACATCAAACCCGGCTTCACCCGACCCATGTACACCCCTATTCAAAGAGGAGTAAAAGAACCATTTGTCTTTATTGTTTCTTATAAAAGGTGCTTTTCAGCCTCTTCTTCTTCTTTTTTTATTGTTTCTTTGAAGAATCACTTTAGTTTTTGCTCACAAAAGCTTCCTTGTGTTCTTTTGATCTCTCCCGTCTTCTCCACGATTTCTTCTCTTAGTTCTTGAAGATTTTTGCTGCTTTCGGCGTGAGGATCGTTCGCGTTAGTATTGTTACAAGCGTGCTCTCTTTTTTTCGTAGTCTTCATTTGAGGTTGGTCCTCGTTTTCTCTTTCTCTCAAATTCTCCTTTCTGGTTGTGTGAGACTTGCTTGCTGTTGGATTTGATTTTGCTGTCTTTGCATTTTTCTTTTGTTGTTTTTGGAGAAAGTTTGTTTCGATGTATAGCGTTTGAGGAGAGGAAACGTTTGTTACAAAAAATTTGAAAGATTTCTCTCATTTTCTTGAAAGAATCTTTGTTAGCGTAGCTGTTATCTTTTATGCACTGTACTACACCTAATGGTGTCGTTTTGACATAATGTTGTGTCGAAGAGGCGCCATTTGATTACTGTGCAGAAAGATTTTGAAAAGGATGGCTTTTCCTTGATTTATTTGGTTTTACCCGACCTCTTTGAAATGATGTCTGATTTGTTTGGTAATGGTCTTCTTTTTATTTTTGCATTTGTAGGTGTAGCCTTTATGTCTCGCCGTGTTATTAAGAATATGTCGACCAAAGTTTTCCCTAATCTTCGTGCTTGGGTAGATAATGTTGTTCTTTGCTGTGTTCCCGTTACTGAAAGTGAGTATTGTGACGAGTTCCGTAGGCACCATAGTATCTACGAGAGTAGAGAAGAGGAGAGAAACTATGTGTTAGAGCCACCTGACCCAGAGGAGAGAGTGTGTTTTCCCCCTTTAGTGGATTTAAAGCGGCATTTCTTCTACTCCTATGACTGCTTTTTTACTAGGTTAGGCGTCCGACTTCCCTTTACTCCCTTTGAGATGGAGATTCTTAGATCTTGTAACCTTGCACCTACCCAGTTACATCCAAATTCTTGGACTTTTGTGAAGATGTACAAGCTTCTATGTCGGGAGTTAGGTGTTGGACCCTCCTTGAACGTTTTCTTCTATCATTTTTTTGCGATGAAGCCTTACAGTTCTTCAAACAGATCGGGATGGATATCCCTCCGAGATATTCAAGGTTAGAAAGTATTTTTCATTATTTATGAGTCTTTCCACAATTTCAAGAATCATTTTTTTAAGGTCCGAGCTGCTGTTGATACTCGACCTTTCCTTCTTCCTAAGAATCGAGAGCCCCCGTTTTCTTTGTACTGGCAAGAGTCCCTTATAACTCTTAAGGTAGACCTATCTGAGTTAAATGGCCTGGAGAGGGGGTGGTAGACTTTCTGTTAAATGCCTGGGGTCAACCTCCCTATTTGGATACGAAAAGAATTCTGGGAGATCCCGGCCTTCTGAAATCTGAGCTCGGTAGCTCTTTTTTCCTTTGCTTTTTCTCTTTGTATTCCATCATTTATAATTTGTCCTTTCTGAGTGTAGCTGATTTTGTTTTGTAGAAAATATGGCTCCAAAGTCAGCTATGAGGGTTCTCCGAAATACTAAGAAGAATGTCATCGCACGCAATCTTCAACAACAGAAAGAGGGCAGAGTTGGGTCATCTATCCGATCTTCTCCTAGGAAGAGGTCGGGGTTGGATTCGTCCGATCCAAAGGTTATTATTCCAACTCCCCTTTCCCACCTTATTCCCTCAGAGTCCACTCCTTCATATCCTTCTTCCATTGAGCCTCCATCCAAAAAACAAAAAATTGATGAAGAAGAGAGCATCTACACAAAAAATTTTGACGCTTTGGCTTGGGGGGAGGAGAACCTTCTCCCCCACCACCGTGTGAGCATGGATGATGTGGCGATTCAGAATCATCTCCAAACTCTTGCTCGTGGGGGACTTCGCCATGTGGGAGTTTGCTCTCAACTTTCCAGGGAATTAAAGAGCTCTCCCATCTAAGCTACGTCTGGGGCCTTGGTGGCTGCCCGAGCCAACATGGAGAGATTCAGTGAGATCAGGGTGGAGTTCGAGCAGGAGAGAAATACTTTAAAGGCCGACTTAGAGAGAGCTCGGGAGAGAGGAGAAAGCGAAGAAGTACCAAGAGAGATACACCCGTGTCTTTAGGGAGAGGATGGCTCTTGAAGATGCCGGAGCCTCAAGTCGATCAGTCCTCCATGTTGGATGCTAATCCAAAGCTGTTATTGTAGAGACTTCCGCTCCTGAGGTTGTGACAGCCATTCCAGTCTCTATGCATCCTTTAACTCCCCCACCCAAGGGTCAAGATGTTGTGACTGGTGAGGCCCTTAACCCTCTCATGAGCAATAAGTCTTAGGATTTTTTAAATTGTTTGTATTTTGCTTGTGGTGGCAAGACCTATGGGCATCTATAACTCTTTTAAAACTTTTTTAGTAGTTTATAGTTTCTTCGAACATTTTACCTTTCTAGTTTAGTTGTTTTCTACAACTTTTAGTAAGTAATGACCAAGCTTTATGACAGTTATAAAGTACCCTTTTGTTGAATACTTGTAGCAAGGTATAATTTACTTTGACTATTGGGTCTTTGATATTTTAGTAATTTCCTTATGTAAGCCCAACTTCGAGTAATCGGTCTTTGCTAAGTTATTTTTACAACTTTGTTTTTGTTCCGACCTGTTTCAAGATCGCTTTGTACGAGTTGTTTGTATAAATTCTTACATTAACTTGTACCTCGTCGCTTTTTCTTGTCGACAACTTTAGGTCGGACAATGATTTTTGCAGTTTGTCGAGCTTAAGTTAATGCGTTTGGAATAGGAAACTTTAAAAAGAAATAGACCAGGAATCTTTTATTAATGTTTAAGAAATTCCTTTATAGAGATATTTACTAAAGTCTTGGGTGCCCTAACCCTTGCATTGGTGCCTCATTAGAAACCCTTTTATTAGGAAAAAGAGTGCACCTGGGTACAAGGCTTTTAGTTGTAGTATCTTTTTAGGTTACAAGTATTCCAAGACCTCGGGAGCTTCCGCCCTTGGAGGTCGGACACTTTATAGGAACTTTTTCCTAGGATCTCTACTATCTTGTAGGTTCCTTTCCAGTTTGCAGCAAACTTTTCTTCACCCGACTTCTGTATTCCGATGTCATTTCGGATCAGGACGAGGTCGTTGGTGGTGAAGTTTCTCTTGATCACCGTTTGATTATAGCTTAGATCCATCCCTTGCTTTAGAGCTTCCTCTCTAATCCGAGATCTTTCTCGGACTTCATGGAGGAGGACGAGCACTTTCTTTTGAGCCTGGATGTTAGCTCTTTCATTGTAAAATAGGACTCTAAGTGATTCTTTAGCTACTTCTATGGGAATCACTGCCTTTTATTCCGTATGCAAGTCGGAAGGATGATTCTCCCGTTGTGGAGTGTGGAGTGGTTTGATACGCCCACAGTACTTGAGGGAGCTTGTCAGCCCAAGCTCCTTTTGCATCCTACAATCGGCATTTTAACCCGACCAATATGACTTTGTTGGCAGCTTCAGCTTGTCCATTGGCCTAAGGGTGTTCCACGGATGTGAATTGGTGTTTTATTTTTAGGTCGGACACCAAGTTTCTGAAGGTTGAGTTGGTAAATTGAGTCCCATTGTCAGTGGTGATGGAGTGTGGAACTCCAAACCGTGTGACAATGTTTTTATACAGGAATTTCCAACTTCTTTTAGCCGTAATAGTCACTAAGGGCTCTGCCTCAATCTATTTAGTGAAATAGTCAATCCCTACTATGAGATATTTAACTTTACCTGGGGCTTGTGGAAATAGTCTGAGAAGATCAAGGCCCCATTTCGCAAATGGCCATGGTGAGGTGACGCTGATCAGTTCCTCAAGAGGTGCCACATGGAAATTAGCATGTTTCTGGCAAGGCGGGTATGTTTTGACGAACTCGGCCGCCTCCTTTTGCAAGGTCGGCTAGAAAAAGCCAACTCGGATCACTTTTTTAGCTAGTGACGGTAGGTGCCATTGATTTGCAAAGTTATTACTTACGAATCACTGAACACCACCACCTTTTCCGCCTCTACTTTTTTAGCCAGCTTCAAGCTAGCAAGTAGGGCCTCGTATTCTGCCTGATTATTAGAAGTAGGAAACTCGAACCTTAAAGATAGTTCTATTCGAGTTCCTTGATCGCTTTCTAGAATAACACCGCTCCGCTTCCAGATTTGTTTTGATGACCTATCTACATACAGACTCCATGTAGTAGGGTTTCTGGGGCTTTCAGTGTATTCAGCGATGAAGTTGGCGAGATACTATGATTTGATGGTTGTCCGGGTTTCGTATCGTAAATTGAACTTGGACAGTTTTACTACCCATTGTGGAATCCTCCTAGCCAAGTTCGTTTTTTGTAGGATGTTTTTCATTGGTTGATTAATATGGTCTTTAAGGGTATGGGCCTAGATGTAAGGTCGAAGCCTTCGAGATATAAGAACAAAGGCATAAGTAAACTTCTCTATCTTTTGATAATTCAGCTCTGCCCCTTGTAAGGCTTTTCTGATGAAGTAGATAGGTCGCTGCCCCTTTTCGTCTTATCGGACCAGGGCCAATGCTATAGCTCGATTTCCAACAGATAGGTATAGCAAAAGTTCTTCCCCTTTTTCAGGTTGGGTAAGTATGGGTGGTTGACCCAAGAATGTTTTGAAGTCTTGGAAGGCCTGTTTGTATTTTGGGGTCCACTCAAATGGCTTCCCTTTCCTTAGAGTTGAGTAGAGGGGAAGTGATTTCAGAGCTAACCCTGCTAAAAATCGGGATAGAGTGGCCAACCTTCCATTTAGTTGTTGGAACTCTTTAACACAGATCGGGCTCTTCATATTGAGTATAGCCTGGCATTTGTCAGGGTTTGCTTCTATGCCTCTTTGAGTCAGCATAAACCCCAAGAACTTCTCAACTTCTACTGCAAAGGTGTACTTTGAGGGATTTAACTCATTCAATGTTTTTTTATAGTAGAGAATATTTTCAAGAGGTCAAAAAATAGTAATGTTCTGAAAACCGGACCGACCGGTTCAACTGGGTTAACCTGGAACCGGTCACCTGGCCAGTTCGGTTGACCTCCAAAACTGGCTTGCAAAAAATCGGTGAAAAAGTCGATCGAACCGGTGGTTAACTGGTGAACCAGCTAAACCGGTCGGGTTTTCTAAAAGGCCGATTTTTTTATTATTGGCCTGAAACGGCATTGTTTTGACGCAAAAAAA